>NW_028277112.1:10831388-11163611 GCF_059951505.1 Python bivittatus
CAGCAGCATGTGCAGTATTGGGTGATCCATAGTATGCCCACTTAACACTGCTGCTACATAAGTTGTGCTGGCTCCTAGTAGATTTCGGTGTACAATTCCAGGTATTGATTGTCACCTTTACAACCCTATCTGACATGAGGCCAGATCACCTTTTCCGAAGGTTTCTGCCATCTCACCAGATCAGGCAGAGTGGGCGTGGTTTGAGTCGCATTGGTGAAGCAATGTCACTTGGTGAGCCCCTTGTGTGCCTTCTCCATCATGCTGCCTCTCTTATGGACAGTCTCCCCCAAGATATCGACAGTCCTGACCCTGCTGGCCTTCTGGAAGGCTATGAAGACCTGGCTGTTAAGACGTCAAGGGAGCTGTGGTGTGGGCATGGACATATCAGTTATGTTGTTATTGAGATCTATTTATGGGCCACAAATTGTATTTTTTCTCTGTAATGGATTGTGACTTTCATTCTATTTTTATTTTTGTTTGGAGTGCCTTGATAGATGGGTGGCCCAATAAATATGCTAAGTAAATAATCTTTGAACTGTAGACCCTATATCTGCAACATCTAGCCTAAATTCTGAACTTTCCTGCATTTTTCTCATTCCTTGCCTTTTGTGGAGTACTGATTAAGAGTTCTGGATAATTGAAAAGCTGGGTCATTCTTGTGCCGTTATAATAAAAAATAGGTTTAATAAAAAAAATATGGATATTGACAGACCTATTTGTTGGGAACAACTGAGCTTGGAACCAGACAATTAAAAACATATTTATTGTTGTTTATGCCTAATCCCTATGTGCAGTTCCCATACATGTGGTTTGCAGTGGACTTGCACAAAGACACCCCACAAGGCCATTCTATTAAACTGTTCACACTAAATTATCAATTTAATACTTTAGAAATAGATGACATTCACAGGCTGATCAGCATGTATGCATTTAGCCACTTGAATCCTACAGAAATTAAACCTATTGATATAAAATGTTTATCTGTAAGAATGCAGAAGGCCAGTTAAATAATCACAAGATGAAAGTGATCCATTTTATAAATACCACCACACTGGTGAGCAAATTTCTGCTGCCTTGAAAAAGAACTAAAAATAAAAAATCCACCCTGCACAAGAAAAATACCACATTCTTAATGTGAAGAATAGTCCCTTTATTTGATGATGCAAGTTGCCTTAAAAGGCTCATTCTTAAGTATAATTGACAGAACAAACCTAAAGCGCAATTGTAGCATCCTGATAAGGCTGAGCTTCTAATTTCAACTGGCAAGGCAGCAATGAAGAAATAATCTTCACTGTGCTTCCTGTTGGTTCCTTTTCCTTAGACAGATCTCTTCCACAATGGCAGTGAACATGCTTAGGCCAGGCCACACATACGTTTTTTCCAGGCTATAGCTATGGTAGAAAAATATCCCACCCTCCTTTCTGCCTATCACCCCAACCCCACTTGGACAGGGTCAGCCTTAAAGCTGGAGAGGGAAGCAGAAGGGGAAAATCAGCAACTGATTACCCTCAAAAATCTGGGTTCCATTTTTTGTCTTGGAGGGAGAAATCTGTAATAGTACAGCTCTTAATATGTTAGCCTAACAGCCATAGAACTGCAACCCAAGTTTGTATCCAACCCTGGGATTGGCAGTACAGAGTTTTCTCTTTAAATACATCTTTAACTGATGTATTTAAATATTGAAAAGATGACAATTCTTTGTTCTACACCAAGACATGTACTCAGATACTTTCTGTGTGCAAAGCTGCCTGCCTCTTCAGCTTTTGTTTTCTTGCTTCATTGTACTGGCAACAGTGATGCTAATTATCAAGTAAAACAATATAATTATACTGAAGATTTTTTTGGCTAATGTAAAGATTCTTTTTTTCCCTAAACACCCCCACACACTGCAGAACTATTTCCTCTGACCCTGAAACAGTGCTGAATCCGGAATGACCTCTGCACTCCATACTTCAGTCTGAATATAGAAAATCACATCCTTTCAAGTTAGTAAGCTATTTTAGCAGCTACCAAGCCATATGGTAAAGAACAATACACTAAGGCTTTTGTATCTCTTTTGTGTGATTACTGCTTAACTATTTAAATATTCTAAAACGATCGCCAATGTGTTCCTACAACTACTGCTTTTTTGGTAATAAAGAGTCCAAAACTTTTGCTGACATAAATTAATAAACAGCCACAGCTACAGACACACAGAAGTGTGTATTATACATTTGCCACTAAGTAAGGATAACATACATCTTTTCTCAGGAAGTACTTCTGTTTATCCATGGCCTTTTCCCAACATCTTTACTTCTCACATTTAACCATTTTTTCCCCTTAGAAACCAAAAATTCCATCAGCTTCAGACAAAACCATAAAGAGTACCATAAAGCAGGGTTCCTCAACCTTGGCGACTTGAAGATGTGTGGACTTCAACTCCCAGAATTACCCAGCCAGCTGGCTGGGGAATTCTGGGAGTTGAAGTCCACACATCTTCAAGTCGCCAAGGTTGAAGAACCCTGCCATAAAGAAAAGTAGTTGGAGTTATCACTAAGAAAACATTATCCAATAATTGTGGGGGAACATCCACAAATAGGGCTTGTCTGCAGCATTAAAATTCACACAGCCTGCAGTAGCTGTGACAGGGTATCTGATGCTAGAGGGAAGCAAGAAAATAAAATAAAAAATGAAAGAATCTCTGCATCAAATATTTCTGTAACAGGTAGGGGGAGATTATTAGAATTCAAGAAGTCTAGGAGAACCAATCTAGATCTAGTGTAGGGATTTTAAGGAGCAAAACTTCTATTTTATAGCTTAAAGTGATTTTTGTTCTGTTCTAGGGACTTTTTGTTGCTGTTTGTTTATTTAAGTAGGAAGTTTGCAAAAAATGTTTCATGAAATATCCTGTAACAATGAAGAGTAGAACATATTAATAATTCTACAATTGCTCCCCATGTATGGTGGCATGTTTTGTTTCTGCACCTGCACTTCTATTTTGAAACTATTCAGTATAACTAACTTCAGTATTTCTGATCGACTAGGTGTTTCACACAATAGTAACAATTCTTTGTAGTGCCATAAACACCTTTTATGAAAGGGATTTCTTTAACTGGTCATAAAGCAGAAACAAGGGATGGAGATGGCAAACTTGTGCAGTCAAAGAATTCATAATAGAACATGTCAAGCCACAGGGAAATGCAAGGTGGGCAAGATAGGATTCCTGTTAGATCAAAGTGATCTACTCCATCAAGAGAGATCGTATTGTTTTATTAATAAGCTTTTATCAAGGAATTCCACAAGTAGAATCTTCTCTTATTTGTTTTTTATCAAAAACAAAGGAAAGAAAGGCACAAGATAAATGTATTTTAATGGTCTGCTGTAAATGTTAAGAATAGTTTCTAAACATCCATAGGAAGGGCTATAACCAGTAATTATTCATATCCTTTTTCTACCAGATGTTTACTGAAAGTGTAAACTAAATTTATTCAACTTTACCTAATCACTGATAATCACTTAATTTTTTAGAAGTTACTCTTATTGCTTAAGCACATTCTCTCTGAATTTAGTAGACATAAGACATAGAATATTACGTTGTATTTGCATTGGGATTTTTGGAAGTTTGGATGGAAACTCCAAAACATATGGGATCTGGACAAGCCTTAATGCTACCTTGGTCATAGATCAACCAAATGCTATCACTGTTGGTACACGTACTTCAGTAAAGGAATGGGTAAACATTTCACTTATTTTTACTTTTTATAGGATTATGCACATCTGTATTTGCATTAAAGCGCAGAATCAGAAATACAAGTAGCCACCAGACAGTCATGCACTTAAACTCTGTCTCCACTGAAATCAGCAGCAAAATTCCTTAAGATCGTTACAGTGAAGTATGCATTTGTTTAAGAATCTTATGGCTGGCCGAGGTGGCTCAACTCTCTGTTTACATATTTGTTTAAGACACAGTCATAAGAGACCAAAGTGAATTGATGGCAGCAAGCAAAAAATTAGAACACATTTGGAAATCAATGCTATTATTCTCTGTAAAGCAACAAAATAATATACTGATCAAGTTATATTAAGGAACATGTATGAGGTAAATATACCAAAAGCTTCCTTTGCTTGCATGGTTAGACTCATAAATTATATTTCACTTGCCAGAGCATTACAGAATATATTGGGTGACATGTCTTTAAATATGAATCCATGGTTTTATAAAAGACTGTATTTTAATAAGAATGGAAAGTTTCTGCATTTTAAGAGAAGTAAATTCTTTTACAAATATAAAACAGAAGCCAAATGAACTAACAAAAAGAATGCAACTAAACTAGGAGAGGGCTTTATCATGAATTGAACTACTTCAGGTAATCATCACACAGAAAATGAAATCAGTTTCAAACTAGTATAGTATATTATAGGGAAAACTCCTTACTCACTATAATTCTTACCTCAACAATATCTGAATTCGTTCGACTCTCATGTGGCTCATTGTATTCTGTATACTTCAGCAACACCTTGTCCATATCAGTGCTGGCATACTGGAAGAGTTTATTGGTGCTGTTGAAGATTATGAGAGCAATTTCACAGTCGCACAGAACACTCAACTCATAAGCCTTCTTCATTAACCCAAATTTCCTCTTCGTAAAAGTCACCTAAAAAAAAGAAAAGGCAGAAATCAGGTCTGATCCTTTCTAGATTGCTTTAATTCGGGGACTCTAACAAGTTCAGAAGTGAAGTGCGTAATATCACTGCAGGGTACAAATATATTTAATGGTCAACTAATCGAAGGAAAGCTAGAATGATGTTCATTAATCTGGACCTCATCTTTATAGATGCAAACCAGAATGTTCTATGTAATAATGCAATTCAAAATATACAATGTCTTCCTTACATCAGCTATTTCATATATTGTCAGTTTCACACACTTTTTATTTTCATTTACTACAATCTAGTTCCTTGCTTGCAAAGCTAGCAATATTTAACTTTGTAATTCAGTGTCCTCTAACCAACTGCGTATTAGATAAAAGACCTGTATCAAAACTGCTTTCTTTCTTGTGTCAAATAACTGATTGTTAAAAAGGACTGTTTTCCAAATAAAAAAAACATTAATTAACTTTTTCTTCATCAGGCATTGATACAAATCTAACAGGTTTATGATGTAACTAAATCAAAGCTATAATGCTATGGCTTAGGAACTAGCGTACATGCTTTAAGGCTATTTAATTAGTTCTAGTTACTATCAGTTCCTTAATACTATCAATAAAAATATCTGCATGCATTTCTATAAAACATAAAACTCAAATATGCATTAGTCATAAAGCTGTGTTTTAATCTTCTTATAGGCCTAATGCAAGCTAACACAACTGCAACCTGCCATAAAATATCATTTAACCATACCATGGAAAACGTGACATTAAATCTATTTAAAGTCACCAGCCAGCCCATCTCAAAAATGTATCTAGATCCGTGTTCTCTGCAAATTGATATTCTACAATATAAACAAGCTATATTTGCATATCACAGGTTGTTTCAATTAGATTTTTTTTATCAAATAGCTGTAGTAGGAATCTAAAATAATTTACAAATGAATTCATATACTACTACTACAATGTATTCATCAGCGTGCATGCATACACATACACACACACACTTTCCAGGGCAGCTTTATTTACTATTCATTAAACCAGAATGCTAGCATTTAACATAATTTACAGTCGCAATCTTCACTTTAACAAACTTGCTGAACTGCATCATATTAGTAATGATCTACAAGCCAACAGATATACAGTGATCTGGGTATGTATCTGAGTAATGCCAGTGGAATAAATCGGCATAACTCTGTGAGATCTGAACTATTTATTTCAATAGGATTCCTTGAAAATAGGTTCTAAACAATAATCCAATGCTTAATGCAGAGATCCCCTGAGCCAGCTTAAGGGTCATATCTGGATGCCTGGAAGCAGCTAGATTTGGGTGACTCTACATGAAGTTCAGTCCAACAACGGATAGAGTCCAAGAAAGAAAATGAGCTGTCTCCCACAATCTAGCATAGGTAAACATAAATAACTGTACATATTTTCCCTACTGAAATAGATATATTTAAAAAGCAAATCTAGAAGCTAATGAACTATGCCAAGTTTAAGAATAATTGGTGCACTAACATTCTATCCTTTTAAAATCTGAGATGGACAGAATGTGAATAATGTGCTGAAATCTGCAATGATAACATCCTATTCCATGAAGAGCACTGATACAGGTTACTATATAAGTGAACACCAATATTTCAAAATCCTTGTGCCAACAAAGAGCATTGAATAGACAAGCACTGAATCTGCTCATAAATTGAGAAGAAAAGTATGACTGAATTGGGTTATCATTACTCCTTATTTGCTGATCTTGATTTGACACCCCCAAAACACTTGAGCTCCTGAAACCAAACTGAACTTGGTCACTGGAATTGATCAAATATAACCATGTGATACCAGTGTGAGTGTTTTTAGGCATTTTGAACTGTTATTTCAAGCTTGCCTTTGCTTTGTAAGACATTAAAATATTTTTTTCCAAGTGATATGAGTTTGTCTGTGATTTGTTCTTTTTTAAAAAAGGGAAAGGGTTTAAAGCCTAAAATATGGATTGGGCTGGATATATAAACTGCATAAGGTATATTGCATTTGAAACTATTTTCAATGAGACTTGCAGACCACAGTACTGGAAGAAGTCCGTCTGTATATAGAATAGTTTTTGTTGAAGAAAAACCTCAGAATTTAGCAAGTTACAGCTTCTCACCATCAAAAGTACACTTTGGAACAGAAATATCTGTAAGACCACTGTGTTTACAGCTAGGTGTTTCTGAACACCGAAGCCGACCACATGAATGTGCTACACAGCACATACTAATTTTCATGAGATTTGTTGCAGACTTTTGCAAATGATTTCTTTTCATTAAGCTGTAACTTAAAACAATGACAGAATAACTAAAGCATTTATTTCATTTTTTAAAAAAAGATTAAAATGTAATCCTAATTGCTCAGAATATGATTCATTAGCATTTTCCCCAAGTGCATTATATGATGATATTACCATTGTTCACCAAGATATAAAACTGGTTTTATGCATCACTGTTTCTAAAGTGAAATAATTTTTACTATTCATTTAAAATATGCCACTCACAGTTAAAAATTTCAGACTTCTCTGCACTTAGCACAGTATCATCATAAATCATTAATCTCTTATACTTTTACAATAAGCTGTCATAGGAATGAATCTATTCTTTTCATGATAGTGAAAGTTCAAGACTTAAGAAATTATTAAGAGCATCATGAAAGGTATTTAATTTTTTTCTTTTTCATTATTCATATGCTAAAACAAAGTATATTAGGTTTTTAATGTATGTGATTTATAAAAACAAAAAAACAATATCATATACTTTTAAATAATACATTGGTCTCTCTAGTCTGCTATATTAATCATTCAACTAATTAATTAAAATTAGTCTCTTGTCTCAGTTCAAGTCACCTTGATTCTGAAGATATGTGATTTTGTCCTCATTAACAAAGTTTTAAATAATTGAAACTATCTGCAGGCATGAAAATCCTGAAATATCTTGCTAGCTTTAGTGATACCTTTTTCTACTACATTTGTCTGTAGTAGCCAGTTCCACAAACAAGTCCTAACATAAATGACTATTATCTAATTCTACGTAGGCATGTTGGTGCTTAGAGGAAATATTGCAATGGTAACCTTTCTCATTGCCCTTGATAACAGATGTCCCAGGACTGAATCCTCAGCATCAGAGTTTGCTCCATGAATAGTAAACAACTGCTATGGTCTTTTGGCATTAGCTGTGCTGACCAGGGTGGATGAAAGTTGCAGTCAAAAAACATCAATGGCACCAAATTGCTTAACCCTGTTACAGTATAGTGTGTCTGTGTCTCTGTGTACGTGGCATGAAAATGGGTTCTTGTACTTTTGCCTTTGCAATGAACAGCTGTTCTTTTTGGTGAACAGACTATAGATACTTATCCAAAACATACATGTCCAAACAGCAAATAGGTCATAGTCCATTACTGTTCAGTGATTCCAAAATTTGCAACTGGGTTGCTTATTCCAGCATACTTCTTGTTCCACTGTTACTATTGCTGAGCATATTTACACATATTTACACAATTATCACTGTGGACATGCTGTTATTCTCTTTTCAGATTCCTTTCATTGCCATCCACCAAATCAGAATGTGTGTGTGTGTGTGTGTGTGTGTGTATTTGTATATTGCATGCAAAGTTTCCAGTCACTGAGAAATAAAAAACTAAAACGTCATAGCCTACCAATACTGGATGGAAACAGTAAAAACAAGTTCTTGTGACAGTCAATCATGGCATTTATCATGATATTTCCCAAGGTTGAAACAGCTAAGAACTCGCCTTGCATTTTCTAGTAGTTTTTCAATGTGAATGAAAACAAATGGCCTAGCTAAAAAACTAACTATATGTATAAAAGAACCTGAATTATTTTTTTTAAAGAAAAACAGCTTTCACCTATTATAATTACGTATTATAATTTATCAATACCTCAGTTCCAAATTTCCTGCCTTGATGTTGTTTTATTATATAGAATGGTGGGGACAACACACAACACCCCTTCTCTGTGCCTGCTCCCATTGCCTACAATGCCTTGCCTGAAAGGTATGTAATGTTTGAACCTCCTTGATTTTGGGAAATTGCCTAAAATCTGGCTGTTTAATACAGCTATCTATTAAGTAGTTTTTTTACACTAACTGCTCAGGATTTCATCGTATTTCTTTTCTTTTTGTTAACAGAGTCCTATCAAAATCGACATTATATAAAATCATGAGATAAATAAGCATTGGCTATATTTTGTAGTTAATTCTGAATTCCTTATAGAGGTCTATCTCTAATCCTTACAATCTTATTCACTGTAGCTGAAATCCAGGCTAACAACTACCCAAATAATATTGCTTTACTGTGTTTTGATATTTCTCCATCCATTTTGAGAGACAATCCATATTTTGCTTTTGCAGACTTCTATCTGCAACTATTTTTTTCTGTATAAAATAGTTTTAAATTATATTTTTATTGTCTTAACAGGCGTGACGAGATGGGACCTCATTGGGGTTATTCATGCTTTCATGAAGATTAGCTAGATTGACATGTACTGAAGCCCACACCCTAACAGGACTTCCACTATTACAACTCCTGGAACGCCACGTGTATCTTCTCACTTATTGTTCATCTACCTTCTCTTTCACACTAGAAGAGTAAATTAATGAATGGTGGAATAAGGACAAGAATCAGATGCCACCACCTGTTTGTTCAAATATATCCACTACAGTCTACTATCCACTAATCTGCATGTCCATCATCTATGAAGAGGCACCACAACTTTACCTTTGGAACTATTAAGATGACAGGTGAAAGCCAATTTGATCTCTACATAAGATGTGTGTAGTTTCCATATTCCCAGGTCAGCCTGAGGCCACATTGGTGAAAATCAGTATAGGCAAACGTGCTCAAATGTCAAATGAATGACTTTTGAGTGAAAATAAAATGCAGGCTGTCTCAAAAAAAGGAAGCAGGAGCAAGTCTTTCTAAAATATAAATACAGATTCAGATACACAAAATGATCTTACTTGTGTAAGAATTAAAAAAGGACAAACTAAAATGTTTATTTGTAGCAAAGGACATTTCATTGTTTTCTAGTCTGATTCTCTGACATATAACAGAACTTTGTAGAACATGACAAAATTGACTTCTTCCACCTAGAAGCCATCCCATCAATTTGTGGTACCAAAAAAGGAATAGCATTTAGCCATTGTTTATGTTTAACTAAAATTATAGCTGAAATTCTGTGCCACTCCTAGCTGTAAATGGCTCAGTGTAGGAGCAAAAATTACGGGTGGAAGGTAAAAGCCACAAATCCACTTACTACGTCATCCACTCTTGTGGTGATAAATTATGATACAGAACTATGTTGCTTTTACTGCTGTTGTCCCTCCTCTTCCCCCTTCTCAGGATATTTTTGTCTCTCCTTTAAAAATTTAGTAAGCTGGCAAAATAATTATGACCATCCTATAATAACAGTGTTGGTGTCCACCACAGATACGAAGGAAGAAAAAAACGTGCTGTGACCCTTATATTTCACCATACTAACTAGACCTATTATTTAATTTTCTTTATCCTGGGATCTTTTAGAAATCCTAACCAAAATGGCTATGCATAGTTATTTAATGCTAACACATCTACAGAGCCCCATATTGTGATATGCTCCATTGTTCCATTGCATGTAGAAACCAAAGTTAATCAGATTTTTTAGTCATGACTATCTGGGTCCAACCTATTATGTCTAAACTAAAATATCCTCCCACAACTGTTTGCAGTTTTTATATTCTTCCAGTTTTCCAGCCCAGAAAGGTTAGGGTTTCTGCACGTCTTTTTCTAGAAAAGTATCCAAAGTTCTTAGGTACAGTTAGTTTCCAGACAAAGCTATCCACAGATTTCTTGTAGTAAAAGTCTCTAAGCCTGAATCTATCTTTCTTTCTCTCTTCTCTCTACTATTTGTGTGTTTCAAATCATGTTTGAACAAAGGGTCTCTTGCATCCAACTTTATGATTACATTCAGTAGCAGTGATAGGCTGAAGCATCATTGGAGGGTTCTCCCTTGACAAATCCTCTTTTGTGTCACAACCAGATAGGACCCACTGAATGAAAGGACCTTTAAAAAGAGCAGCCAAGGACACTTCATCAGCCTCCTGCTATGTTCCTTATAATCTTTCAGTATAATTTACAGGGACAAGACTGAGAGAAACTGCAAAGAGAACCATTGTCCTTGACAAAGCATGCTGATCCACAACTGGCTAAAATGGAACTGCAATAAAGATGCTCTCAAGTTGTGGCTCTAATGTGAAATACCCCCACCCATCCCCAATCAATCCAAAAAAAAAAAAAAAAAGGTGGAATTTTAAGATGATTGAATATCTCTAACTTCAGTGGAATTGAACGTACTTAAATTTAAATATGCCAATGAACTCTGCTGAGGATTAGGAAGCAGACTATAACAGAGCACAGTTTTCTGGACTACCATAATTCAGTTACAAAAAACTCACATTCGTTACTTTCACTCCCACCCCCCCCCCCCCACACACTTTGTTATAACAACAGAAGACTAGTAATGAAAAAGAGGGCTAATCAAACTGCAATTTTATTGTAATACTTTTAACATTACAGGTCTTATGCTTCAAATACAGGACTGTAGATTTTGTTAGCACATTTGCTTTTAAGAAGAGCAGAAAAAAGGACAAGTCAATGATATGTAAATTGGCATTGTAAATGATTATATGATTCATCAATATTTAGCATCCCTTTTCTTGAAGGCATCTAAAAGAATTTTATTTCTTTGCAAGTTGGATAGATGAACTTAACCCAGAACAGCAGTTCTGAACTATACTGCGTGATAGGAATATCCTTGATTATCTGTCATTTTGTTTCACCCTTTGCACTGCAGCCTATTATACTTAAGAGTAAACATGGTGGATATTTTTGAGAATCATACCAAAAAACTTTCTTTTTGCAACAAAATATAACCTGCCTAATGTTACATGATATTGCAGATGAATTTGTCTGATGCATTGTAATAAACGACAAGGCTACAATTTAGCCTCATAATACTAAGACACTTTGGCAAATATAAATACATGTTTGGGTTGAAAACATGTTTACTAGTTAAAACAAAGCTAAAATGTTCATGAGGTAAAGGTCAGAGAATATTTCATTCCCTACCGAGCAAATGGTCAGGAAGCACATTTGTCTCCATTTCCTGTCAAAACAGGAAGAGTACAACTTCTTCCTCTACACAATGACTTTAGTTTTGCTTCCCACCTCCAGCTCTTATTCCCCGAGGGCCTTCCAAACGAATCCTTAGAAGATAGACATAATTGTTTCTTTTGCCTGCTTGCTCTAGTTTTTGACAACTCATTGACATGGTTTGCTGTTTGCTTTTATTTACTCGTTCGTACTCAGAATTAAGAGCTATGTAATCTATATAAATAGTTCATTCTAAAATTATGCTTCAGGACAGTTTATCAGTCAAGGACTCCTGACACTAAGCCCCAAGGGTCCTTGTATCAGTTAGCATCTCCTTTTTCAACACACAAAATTCCCCTACCTCAAGGAGAACACTTGGAATGTGGCTTAACTGGGCATAAATAAAGATGTTCAAATGCAAATTTCAAACAATGAAATGTCTTGTTTTTTTTCCAAGAATGTCTTAAATTTTCCATATACTTATCTTGAACTACCATTGTTGTTCAAATACGGGGAGGAACACAGAAATACTAGAATCAATGGCTATAAGATCATATTTTTAAAAACCTCAGTGCCAACTGTGCAGCAGACTACTACTGAGATTTTTTTTTTCTAAAAATTCTTTGAAGCAAAAAAAAAAAAAGTTAAAATTCTCACCTTACATTTAAGTATAGTCAAGACAACTATAAATAACATATTTTTTCAAGAGAAGAGAAAAGTGTGATTCTTATAAAATATGGAAACTTTGTAATATATTTTGCTAGCATGAATTTTCATATATAAGAATACAGCCAGCATAATTTGTGGCAGTACACTGACAATGAAGAAAATGAGTTTGATGTATCTGTATGAATGGCTAAACTAGAATCCTTTAGCATTCTGGCATTCTGCATGTGTGTGCATTTGTGTGTGAATGACCAAATGTGCTGGTGCAAGCTGCTTGATAATTTCATGTTGCTTAACTATTACTTTCAAAATCTCTCACTATTTGCCATGCTGGGTGGGTCCCTAGGAGTTGTAGTTCAGCCACATCTGGAGAGCCACATGTTCCATCTTGTTTTACAGCCTTCTATTTAACTTGCAAGATACTACACTTATGAGATTTAATGATTTTAATTTCTAATGATGTAAGTGTACAAGTTTATTATTAAAACCAAAAGCATATATATCAAACCTATCAATGAGATTGAGTTTGTATCAAATCATGATACGAATAAACCACTGCTCTGAAAAAATAGTTCTTCACTTTTAGATTGCTCATATATGTTGAATGAGTCCTCATCTTCGAAGGCACATTATTTCATGCGTAACAAGGAATGACTCTTTTAAAGGTGGCATTGCCCAGGTTTCTAGATTCTTGTATTTAAAATAATGAAGGGGGAGAATGTGCTGCCTGATTAATTCAGAACCATCTCTTCAGTCCTGTTAAAAAGATTTCATTGATTGCATGAAGAAAATTAATCAACTAAACACAGCAGCTAGTGTATGAACCATTGACAGTGTAGATTATATTATTCAGTCTTATAATAATATTATAAAGATACATAGGTACACCTGGTACCATGGTTTGCTGATCGACTTTATCTCTGAAACAATCTCCCAGTTTGATATCAGTATAGCAGTCACAAACAGAGGTTTTCATTTCATTTTTGTAAGCCACCCAGAGCCATTGGGAAAAGGGAAGAGTTATACATTTTCTAAATAAAATGAAATAAAATAAAAGCCAGAGGAACTTTTTATTTTTTGTCATTATAAGTTTTTTTTAATTTCTTTTTAATTTCATAGCCTTGTGTTTGACTAGACTGAAGCAGAAATAGAGTGAACAGAAAAGTTGGTGTTTCTATTTTGAAATAATGCACATAATATTGGAGCCAGATTTTAGCTGTAATTTGTTAACCCTGGGAAAAATTCCAGATATCATAGGATGAACTGGAGTACCCTCTTCCAAATGGAGGGAGACTAAGATTTTAGATTAGCAATTCAATATCATATTCATCCTGGCCCTTAAGCTATTTGTTTCCCTTTGCTACTGACTTAAAAAAAAATTATTATGGTCTTTAGGTCAGAGGACACTACAATAAAAATATATAAACCTATTGACTTAAGATCTCTGAGTTTCCAAAAAAAGAAAAAGAAAAAAAAGAGGCAGGATCAGAGACTACAGCATGGCTGGATCAGGACAGGAAGATCCAGTTAATCCATATTCACAAACCAATGGGAAAAAATCAGGTCCTTTCCTAGTTTTAATGTTACTCTTTGTGCACAATGGGAGGGATTTCTTTTTAGAGCAAGAACAGCCGAGAAGAGCAGCAAGCATGGTTCCTCCTTCATTTCCTGGATGAGCCTGACAGATGTTGGATTTGCTAGATACTGACATTAGAGCTAAAAAGACTATGCAGCAAATTAATCAAACTTATGAATGCAATTCTCTACAGTTGAGAAGGGGAGAGAATCCAAGCAAAGGGACCACAACATTTGGAGCCTTTTTGTTTTTAATCTCTCTAATTGTGGCCAATGGCAGATGATTAATTAAGCCAGCCACAGGCCTGATATTGTTTTATGATTTAGGGGAGTATATAGGGAACCTGCCGATTAAAGGCCTTCCCGGATATACACTGTTCCTGGCTGTACTACACTTGCAGAATGCTCAACATGAGAATAACAATGAGAGAATGTTCTGCCCTTGCTTCCAAGATACCTCTAGAAGCACACATCCCCCTATATGACACCACGGCAATTGTTGTCAGAGTCATAGGACATCCAAGCCTCACTACAATTCATGGAGGGAGTCTGTCATGATTCATTCAGGTTCCATTGCTTCACTGGAGCTAAAACGAAACTAACTTGTCTATATCCATCCCAGAGTTATTTGTACTGTGTCATCAAGGCCAGATGCTCTCCAGGACATGAGGCCTGCAACTTGTAATCGTTTGGGTCAATGTATGGGTCCAACCTTGTATTTTCGAATATGTTACAAATATGATATTTGCATATGCTTAGCTTCCAAGAAGGATCAGAGGGCAAAAAGGTAATTTATGCCTCTCTTTACCTACCACTTCTCCCTGTAGTTGCTAATCTCTTTTAGTATTCTTCCCTTTCCAATCACATGCCTGAGTTTTAGAGTGTGGTTTGTGGTTTCATTGTCTTATGAGGCATGCTTGGTGGAAATATTTATGAGATTTTTTTTAATACAGCAACCTGTATTAAATATATATAGAATATATAAGAAATATATAATATTTTTCTTTAGATCTGTTCCACCAATGTCCGAACCGTTTTTGTTTTAATTCTCTGCCACTCTACTGTCAGGTTACAGAGGCCCTGGAATCAATTAATAAAACTGTTAATCCTCCACACTTCCAGGTTCCAAGCAGTCCTAAACCACAAGTGTGAATTGCTACATATATAAATCCTCTTCCTTTTAATTTACAGAAACACTGAAAAATCTGTGTGGTTTTCATCTTATTCTTACATGATTGGAATGACTACTAACCAACCCATAAAGTGATGAAGATTAAAATCATCTCACAATATGCTGTTTCAACATTACTTTTTAATCTCCAAAGGTTTAGCCCTACAACCTATTCTTTCCACTGCTCAAATAAATGTAGAGGGCAAAACTCCTTTATTTTACCTTTCATAACAGGCAAATTATATATTTAATCAAATATATAAACCTGATAAATAGATACATAATTTCCTTAATATCATTGGTAATGGTGTCAGTGATCTCAGACGTTTACAAAAATTGTTCAGAAACCTGAATTTTGAATATATCTGTTTCTCCAGTTCCAAACTTTGTTATAAGGAAGCAATTTCAGTAAAATAATAAATTATTAAGATGCCCC
Source organism: Python bivittatus (assembly GCF_059951505.1). Lineage (NCBI taxonomy): Eukaryota > Metazoa > Chordata > Lepidosauria > Squamata > Pythonidae > Python > Python bivittatus. The sequence continues at coordinate 10,847,035 of NW_028277112.1, forward strand.
AAAACAATAATACATGGTTGTCATCATCATCATCATCATCATCACCACCACCACTTCAATATATAGTGCTCTAAAACGAAATCAATGAAGCATGGCACAAAAATCTGATAGTTCTGAAATTCTAAACATCTTATGTTTATGAGGCTAATACACAAAGGTGTCTCAAAGCAGCTGAAAATCTAGGTCAGGCAAGGTTATTATACTTCATATAAAATCCAGCAAACATAGCATTATTTTAACATTTTTTTTTTCTACTGATATGCCACTAGCTAGGTAATTATTTAAGAAAATTCTGGCTTGGGTTGGAACATTAAAACAAAGAAACCAGAAGTTCTATCAGCATTTCTTATCCACAAATAGAGGTCTTGAGTTTTCCACAAACAGCACTCCTGAGTTTTCAAAAAAGACTCGACATTTCGGCAAGAATATGACAGTGACCCTCCTTCCTTCACTTCATAATGTAGCAACGTTGAGGAACAAAAGTAAATGTAAATTTACATTAAGAGTAAGCTGTGATCACATGATGCCCACATATAGTTCCAAATGCATGGATTTATTTATCTACTGACATTTGTATGCTGTCATGCAGCTCACTATATCTCTATCTGCGCGCACACACACAAACACACACAAACAGACTCTGGCAGGTTTTTATCCCCCCCCCCCCCAAAACAGTCAGTAACCTTTTCAGGAAGCAGGCACCACTCTTCAATGTCTTACAATATGCAGGTGCAAGAATAAAATAAATAATCTTTTAAAAATTAGAAAGGGATCTTGTAGAATTTGGCTCTTTCATGAAAATTTGGCCATTTTAAATATGTGTGTTTACACACACACACACACACACACAGATATATACAGACAATGGATGCCATCTAGTGGTATCATGGTCACCATAGCACCCATGGGTGCTATATTGCCAACCTCTGGTCCAGATATACAGACAGCCTGGGATATCAAGATTGCAGAACAAAATGCTTAGGCCTCATATTTTGGACAGTCCAAAGAAAGAAGGAAGACAGAAAGAAAAATAAAGGTGCAATAGTTGTAGTGAATTCAGTGGCAGAATTCAAAGCAGTAAAATGTTTTAAATAACTGTTCTGTCTGTCCTGCTTAGTTCTGAAACATGATTACTGTGCATAGAAGGCATAAGGCAGTTATGGCAAAAAAGGCTGAAAGACTTTTTATAACTAGTAATTCACAATTCATATTACTCTGTTATGCTTGTACAACTACAGTTTTACAGTGTGCATGTGTATGCACACACAAACACATGTAATGATTCTTTTATTTCATTACTTGCTATCACAACTGTTTGTGTAAGTTTTGTACATTACATTGTGAGACTTACATGAACCTATTTGGTTAGCCGAAACAATCAAGGGTCAGTATGTTTCTTTCCAACAGAATATTGTAAATAAATTATGTAAACAGGTTCGGCCTCTCTCTGTCCATCACCACATTAATACTCTAAAACAGAGTAGAATAGAAACAAATTCATTGTAGGTGGAGAAGCTGGCAAAAGAAAGATCAAGATGAAAAAGAAAAAAAGAAAAAAGTCCAGAAAAATTACCCAGTGCATTCCTATGGAGTGGAATATGGGCAGCATTTCCAAATGTGGTTGACTCTTCCAGTCTAAGCCCTCCTTCATCCTTCTTTTGAAGTCACATGATTGAGAGCTATTATTAAGAGGTTGCAAAGAATTCCAGAAGCCATGTTCTGCATGTTTTTCTAACTTACTTCTATCTGTATGTTTTGTTTTGGTTTTTTTTAACAAATGGTATGTTATTTACATGGGTTTCTTGGAGTACATTTGACTCTAATAATGGGATTATGAAACCCATTGATTCTGTCACTATTTAACGTATTAATTTCTTGCATTTCTACTTTAGTGGCAGTGGTGGGAGAGCAGATTTATTTACTATTGAAAGTAAACTTGACTGCATTTTGGAATTTATTTAGTTGTGCTAATAATGAATGAGTGCCATTATTTAATTTCATTTTATAGGGAGAAATGGCAAATATTTTTGTATAACTACAGTAAATGATAACAAATTAAAAAAATGGAACATGGACATACATAGAGGAGATTCATCTTGCAGGAAAATGTCTCAACACTTTATTTTATATACTACATTTTATTTGTATGGGTCCTCCAGCCTCTGTATTATATCAAAGGCAGCATGAAGTTGGGAATTTCTAATTCATTTTTTTACACTCCTTACTTGAATTATTCTCTACACCATCTCTATAACTGCTTTTTCACTAGCTGCTGTAACTAACAGCTTTTAAAACTTTATAAGACATTTTTAGCATGACTAAAAAAATTTCAGTGAGCACATGATTTTTAAGATTCTTGAAATACACTGGAAATCTTGAGATTCTCAGATTCTATTTAAAAACTAGTCAAACCAATTCTAACATGCATATCTTAAGAAAAGAAAAAGTACAAGAACACAATACTGAATGGAGGACGATAAATTATAAGTGTTTAAAAAAATACTCTGAACCATTTTCATGAGTTGAGGAAATACTGGCTTGTAATGTAATGCACTTGAGCTTTGATGGACTAAAGCAAAAACAGCAAAATGCCCAACTGGTATTTTCATTACAAAACCACCAAACATATAAATGCCTTGCAGTTCATAATCCTTCTGTTACAGAAAGAAGTATAGTCTTTTCTAGGTTGACAAGCAGGAACCAAAGGGAAGGAAAGAATTCCAAATTTTGTCTACCAAAGTCAATGCAATAATATTACACATGCATTCAGCCAAATGTATATTTCAGAAAAGGAAATTAAGCCATCTCATATTTCCCACAGAACTAAATGGGAATTTAAAATCCTGATTTTACACCAATCATGTCCTGTGTATATTTTCTTATACAAATTGGAAGGTGACTGAAAATGCAATGATAATCTGATCCCTTCAACACTTATTACTTTTAACTATTAATTCACTCTGCAAGTCTCCAATACTAGCATGTGCAAATCTTTAACACTCTTGTCTATTAAATAAAAAGCTATGCAACTAAAGAAAGTTATGTATCTAAAGAAAGTTCTCACAACTGCATTCCACTGAAATCAGTGTGGAAAAATTAGCCATGACTAACCTAAATCCTACTAATTTCATCAGGAATTAAGTTTGGCAGTATTGTTAATATTATGCATCTAATATTTTTGAAATAGATACATAGTGTATATGGAAAGTAATAGGCACCCTGCATATGTATCTTAGAACAACGATAGGTTGGATCCAGATATGCCTCTGCTAAAAGATGGCTTCCTGGATCCAGAGAAATTCTCCATTGGAGGAACAAAGATTTCTACTGAACCAACCGGGCTCCAGCTCCACTTTATACACTATTCTGTAGGTTCCTTCTAGAAGATATCTTCAGATGCATACAGTCTCTAGCAAAAGTTTAGAATTTAGTCCTATATTTTAACTTCTCACAACTCTTGATTTAATCCATTCACTACTGTAATAATTTTGAAACAATATTTAATTGTATTTTCTGCATGGATAAGAAATAGCAAACCTAACAGGGCATTAAAAGTTTGCCAGCTCAGGAAACTTAAAATAGTAGAATATTCACGTTAGGTCTTCTAAGCATTTTCAAAAACCAGTTCAACAACAGAAAGTTGCCTCTATCAATTATGCCATAAGTACTGTGCAAGCATTTTAACAACAACAAAGAATAAGACAAGAGAGATGTTTTGGATAAATCAAATGATAACAAAATAATTAATATAATTAATATAATGCCCCCAAACCATCCAGAACATTTTGCATGATTGAGCCAATGTTCAGCTCTTTTAAATTTAACTGATTTGAAATGCAGTGGCTTAAATCTCTCCTACTGAAATCAGCGAGACTTAGATATGGCTGGATCATGCCTCTGGTCATTCATATTTGTGAAATATGAGATTCTGATTTCTTGACTAAATCCTATCTGTATTTTGAATATACAGAAGTTTTTCAATAAATTCAGGAACATCTATTCTTAAAAGTATACCATCATGAAAGATTGACAAGACTGACTAAAAGAAAAGTATCCTATGTATGAGCAAGCTATAACTTCAGTCCCTTAAAAAAATAAATGGACATTTAAATTTCCTCCATCTTTAAATTTATTTTGATATAATTTTAAAGAGGGTGGTAAAAGGCTCATGACAAAATTTACCAATGCCTGCATGCTTAATGCTGCTGCTATTTTATTTTTAAATTTAAATTCCAAACAATAAACAATTAAAACACATACGGAGCTTAGCTATTGACAAAATTATTGCTTTCTGGTTTTGCCCAGAACAATAAGTAATCTAGAGTGAAGGATTTGAATTATCACTGTTGCCTTTATTTGAAACTTGAGTTTCTGCCATGAAGAGGTCAAGTTGTGCTTGTAATTGCAGTATTTTCAAATTTCACACAAGACTCACTTGAAAATCAGAACTATAAATTATTCCTACATTGCATCATGTTTATAAAAGGCATGTAACTGATCAGCAAGAAGGATTCAGGCAAAAAGCTGCTTGTTAGTCGTGGATACCCTGGTTGCAATGGAATTTAAGAACACCAGAGGGATCTCCATGGGGTCAGATAAGATTATGTCTTCTTACTGATCTAGCTATGAAAACAGGAATACCAATACTTAGAAATCCTGGGTGTTGCTATAATGGGAACAAACAATTACCTATAAACCTGATCTGCCCAATCAATGAAAATGAGTTAAATGGATCAAGTTCCCATTTCCAAAACCCAACTATGATACTAGCAAGATGCAGTATATTTGCATAGCATATCTGAAGAGGCATGGAGTCATATACGTTGTTACTCTAGTTGGCTGGCTTTAACTTTGTTTTCTTTTTCTTTTGGCATGCCTGCATACAGGTGTGGGCTTTTAATTTTTGTTCCTTTGTTTGTTTCTATGCATTTCTTTTTCACAGAAAACAACTGCAATGTTATTGCAGTGTAGCCTTAACTTTAGAATAACAATAATTCAAACTTTTCAGAAAAAGTAATTTCTGTTTAGAATTACTGTATTGATGCAAGAAGTATTGTTAACATTTCAGAGTTCTAACAGACATTTTATTATGAAAACACTCATGCACAACAGATTTCATGAAAGGAATTTTTAAGCAAGAGTAACATAATTTTTGCAAGTCCTCAATATGCCATCATTTTATGTTTTACATTAGAAAATAAATACTATAACTACCAAATATGAGTCAAGTCGGTTTCTATTAAAAACGGTAAGAGTTGTATGAATTATCATTATCATTAACTTAATCCATATGAAGATATTAAGCAGTTACACAGATGACAAACGAAGTGTGTTTTACTTATTTTTAAGTTCTACTGCATTAGGCACCAATCACTTTATGAGATAAGGAATTCTGAAAATAAGTTTGCTTTTACAAATATGTGTGCATATTAATAGTTTCAATAGAAGGTGAAAAGTCTACACACGAAACATGTGTCAAAAGCGTGTTCAATTTTACTACCCAATGACATTATTTTATATCTCATTGATGCAATGCAGATGTGATATTTATAGCCCTTATAAGATCTTATGAGACAGGATTTTTAAATTTGACGAGTTTATCTGTAAACCTACCTGCCTGTTACGTTCATCCATTATCCTCGTGATCTGAATCTTTTTTCTCCCCATAGTCCCCGTTTTTCTTCTGTCGTTTGTTCCTACACTTCTGTATTTTCTTCTTCTCTTTCCTTCCTCTTTCCTGTTTCCTCAAACCAAGACTCCTTCTTCAGCACTTACACAATTCAATTCACAGACCCCTGCATCCGTTCCTGCCAAGTACACAAAAGAAGTGAATAGTTAAAGAGTTACTCAAACAAAATCTCAATAGAACTTGATTACTTGTGATATTTTACCAAGTGGCCTGACTGCATTTAATATGTAGAACTGCTAAATAAGCAACTACATTAGAAATGAAGTCAAGAATGGTTAGGCATTATCATTATTAATTACTGACAGATGGGTTGTCAAGGTTTTTCTTAAATACCTTTGGCACTCCAGTTCTACAGACAATTATTCAGAAGACATATTCATTTCTCTGCATAACATTCATCCATACAAGAAGATATTCAAAGTGTAAGTGTTGGAGAATCCTTTTAAGGCATCACTAAAACAATTAAAGTGAATGCTCCCCTACTTCTCACGGATGCACATTTTTGTGTTCTGTAATACTTCGTCAGAAATATGAAAAATTACCTGAATCAGAGTTAATGAAGCCTTCTATACCTGTGCAAGCTAACTAATCAAGCTAATTCACTTCTGAACGAAAACAGAAGGGATGATAATGTTTTTTATTATGCAAATAGGCTAGACCATTATTTTATTAAAGTTTTGTTTGATATATGGGAAATGTCAGCTGATATCTAAATCTTTTAACTTATCTTGCATTTAAAAAAAAAGAATTCAAAAGAAAAAAATATCCTTCCTTCCATCATAGCTTAATACTTATATATTCCCTAAATATATTTGTATATATCTCCATCTACAGGAAATAAAATAAGTAGAACAGTTATTGATATTACGTATGTATTAATGTATTAATCCTACACAGTGCAAATGAACAAAGAAAAATCACATTGTAAAAAGTCATAATTGCGCCAGAAAATCCACAAACATATGTCAGTACTTCTTATATTCCTCCACAAAAATGCTAGAAGCGACAAAATTAATCCAACCCATTGCAAAACATAAAGCTAAAGATAAAAGATATATTTATAAATTAAAAACTAATGGAAATTCACTATATATAAATATATAATGCAAATTACATAAAAGCTAAAGGGAGTAATCTGCCAGTTGCTTATCATAATCCTAAAAGTTAGCTGTAAATGTCATGAAAAGATTTTAAGATACATGGAAGAAACCAGTTTTTACTATATTGTTATTTATGACAGTAAAATCCTATCCCTGTTAGTCAGACTTTAGGTGAGTGAGCACATAGGATTGCAGCCTTAATATTTTACACACAATTCTGGTATAACAGAATTATTTATTAATTAAAAATAATATAGACATGTAATAGTGCAGACTAAGTTTTTTCTGGTTAACTGGAAGCTGGTTTTTCTTACAGCCAACCTGAATAATTATGTAATAATGATAAATTGAAGCAATGGTTTATCGAGGTACTGTTTTTCGTGCAGAAAAACTGATCCTCATTTTGATGTCCACTTTTTTCCTCTTTTTCTTAGTAGAGATACTTGGCTTCTTAAGAGAAATTGAATGGAACATGTGTTACTTCACACAAACTCCATATTCTATACACTATGAAGCTGCAATCTTAGACACACTTTTCAGAGAATAAATCTCTTGTAATTCACTGGGCTTACTCATAGTTAGACATGTACAAGGCTATACTGGAAATCAGCGTTATATTTTATAGTGTTTTCATAACAAAACTGCTGGCATTATTACTTTATAGCATAAAACCTGCCGAATTGATGTTTTCTTAACTATCCAAATCAGCTCGTGTGTCAGTGAAACAGTTTCATTTCTACAATTTCTGCAGTTTTAACTGATGCAACTTGACTTGTTCTTAATAATCCAGAAAGAGAAGTCAAACAAGAAGAGTAGATTTCAAACCAGCTCTCTAAAACTATACTGCATACCATATACATTTGAACATGTCATAGTCCCTTAGAGTTGTTGGTGGTTACAGTAACATGTTTATTTTCAAATGTTGTTGACTGGGCATTTTCTTGGGAGCATCCCCCTTAGTCTTTATCTTCCGCCCCCCCCCCCCGCCTCCCGTCAATACCGAATAGTGATTCTTACCTCTGATTTTAAAAAGCCAGGTAATTCTCATGTACGTGATGAACCCAAAGAAGTTTAACAGGCTTTCTCCACCACAGTACACTCATAGACTAATCCACAGCAAATGCATATGGGACAATTTCCCTTCCTTTCATTCACTCACGTGGAGCCAGAGGCACCATTGGCTTACAGCCCTATGCCTGCCTAAACTCTTACTCTGTTGAGGGTGGAAGGTCAGAGTGGACAGATTAAAGAAGTGGTGACAGAGTTAGCCAGGATGAGAGTTGCTTTACACATCCAGATTCTGAAGCTGCATGAGAAAAACCTGGTGGGGGGGGAGGAGGAATGGAAGGGAGAACGGGAAATCACTGAATGCTGACACTCTTGTCTGCAAGAACATGTACGCAGAGCGGGGGTAAAATAGCAGCATGATGAGCCCCTCCCACACAGCTATCAGTTCCACATTTCATACCAAGCTTTCAGAGGGAAAAAAAAATTATAAACAGCCCAGTGTCAGGAACGTTAAGTATTCAGCAACTGTATAAAATATTCCAAAAATAGTTTCACAAATACCTCTTGGACCTAGCAGACATAAACCCACTACAGAGATTGAGGGAACACCGAATTTGCATCATTGTAATTTAAAAAATGAATCTGAACCATTGTGCCTTTTGCAGCAACAATTTGTTGACAAGTTGTGGGGGGGAGTGGATAACCCTTGCAGTTTAAAAAGGAAGCATTGATCCCATTTATTACGTTGCTGCTTCTCAGATACAGGAATGTTGAGGAACAAGAAGCTGTAACAGTATGTTCACTGTTTCTACCCGTAAACACTCACTAATTCACACATACATGTGTGCACTTACACAAGCACTCAGAAACATGCACAACATGATTTAGGGATACAGCAGTTCTATCAGTAATAAAAGACAGAGACTAGGAATAACTGTTTGCTCAAAAGTAGCTTTGTAGGATTTTAGTTTTCTTCAACTGAATTACAAACCCCCAAGAAAGATAGCAGAAAAATACCTCTATAAATATGCTCATATGCACGCATGAACTAAGAATATACATTACAGTTTATATACAGGAAAGATTCAAAACTATACAGCTAAATTATATGGTAAAGAAATTTGATTAATATATTGTGGAGTAAATTTAAAAGCATATTCAATTTATGAGCCACATACCCTCCAATATTTTTAAAGATCTATGTTAAAAGACTATATTCACTACCTGCTTCTGAAACTTTTACAAGGTCAACTTTCAGTGGTTAATTGAATACCGCCTTCAAAAACCTACCATACATTTCTAAAAAAATAAATAAATAAATTGTAGAACAGCACAAGCTCTAGGCTGCCCTGAAGAATGTGCACCACACAAAACTAGCTATGAATTAAATTACTCCAGAAACCCTGTCAAAATAGGTCTACATTAAAGAAATCTTCCAAAACAATGATAGAATTATATGTAAACAAATGCATTAAAAATGTTGATGTTACAGTCTTCAAAATTACTGCCTTCAGCATTTTCCCCCTTTTGGAAACCCAAGCACTTACAAAAAAAATCAGAAAGTTTGCTAAAATGAGGAACTTCATTTTGGTGGGCTTCTGTTCGCTTTATAAATGTGGCAAAAGCAGAGATAGCTGAGGGAAGAAGGATCTGAGTTCCAGTGGACAAATCCACAGACTGCAATCTCTTCTCTGCTTGCTCTCTCACACATTCTGTCCGTCTCCCACTCAGTATCACAGCAGAGTCTTGACAGAATGGCAGGAAACACGCACTGAGTGGTCAGGGAAGGAGATGATGTCAGCAACCACGAACAATAAAAGGTGTAAAGGTGCTTCCTTCCTTAAACTGTTCCAGAAGTGCAAAATGGGAACCAAAACTCTTCACTTCCTTCTCCGAACAGAAATTTTTGAATCTGTTCTGCTGCAATACCCCAGATAGGGGACCCTTTGAACAAATCAACCAAGGGGCGAGAAGGAGAATCAAAATGGAGGAGTCTGAATGTTTAATTTATAAATAAGGAAGCAGCTAGGAAAGAAAAGTCAATGTGTGTTGTGGTGATGTAAGCTTTTGTTTTTTTGTTTTTGTTTTAAATCTGTCTGTATATTAAATTAGATCTAGTCACTGCTGTTCCCTCCCCATGCCTTGTTTTGACTTAATTGCACATATCATCAGCTGCCTTTAACCATGTGCATGGGAAGAAATTTGATTTAAAAAATTATTTGTTTTTAAAGATGTACTTAGAGCCTTTCTTCTACTCTTTTCCTTTGGACATACCAAGAAAAACCAACAACCTTACATGTGCATTGATGCTAGATGATAATGTTTCATGCATACCAAAAGAGGCAGGGCAATATGATATAACAAATACAGGCAAGTTTAGCTAACGTTCTTCAGGAAAAGCTTTATATTACTGAGATTTTGGCTTATGTGGCTGTGAATTACAGCAGGTATTGTTCATTTCAACATGCAAAACTCTAGCTGTGAAACAGAGTGTAATAAGGATGCTGACCAAATCTAATATATGGATTGACATGGCATTTAATTTACATTGTTACATGAATCTGCATTTCCCGTAAGAAGGGAATTGGACAGCCCAAACCCAATTCAATAGGACTTAATCATTACTAAGTCTATAAATCAGTGTCTTGTAAGATAAATCAGTCTGAGAGAGGCACAGACTTGCCAAAGCCACAAGTTTCCTTGCTGAGTATTAATCTCAAATGGAAATGACCCTAGTTCTACTCTCTAGACATGGCACAAAGAGTAAGTGCTTTATAGACAAGTCTGGTGTACTTCTGTTCGACAAAACACTGAGCCGATGAATGTACAGGCCAGTGCATACAGCCATTGTCAAATTAATTTTCCCTGGCATCCCTCACATAAAGCTTAAACCAAAACATGGCCCTTTAAAACCACTTCTTCATTATACAGTTATACACTAGATGTCATTACCGCTGCACTAGAACACAGAGACAGCATGCTCTACTATAAAGAGAGATCTAATTTGAGCAGAGAGTCATTATTAAGGAAAAGAAAGAGACTCCAGATCCCTATAAGATTCCAACATCTGTCCCAAAGATTCCAGTGCAAAACTTGAATATAACTTACATTTATATATTTTCATTTTATGGCTAGACAGGCAGATGAAAAGACAGGGAAGGGATTTCATTTCAGAATTCATTTTAAGATAGCATACATTTACAACAGAAAGTTTGCCATGGATGTTCTACAAGAGCTATAGCCTAGCCTAGGAACTACACAATTTGATCAGCAGTAAACAGCAGTCTAGAAATATATTTTTTTAAAAAAGTTCTTAATCTGAACCTTAGAAGTGTTGGATTAGTGTTTTTTTTTAATTTGGTCTCTTAATCTCCAAAACATTGGATGACTAATTAAATGATGAGCATCAGATGTGGCTATAAAATTTTGTATGTGCTATGTACAGATTCGCTTTTATTGTTTGTTTTTCTATTTTTGTACTAAAGATAAGATTTTTCAATCCCATTATAATTACAAAGTCAAATCTTTACAGATGCACCAGCCTGTAGCTTCATTCACCATCACACTTATTATTAAGACCTTTTTGCTAATAGTACCACAATCTGTCTCTTTTACTCTGCTTTACTCTGTTCTATGCCACTGAGTATTTATTATTATATGATATACTGTCATTTTTTACTTTTAATGTCACTCCAAAAATGTATTTTTTTTTGTCTCTGTGTTTCTTCTTTTCCATCAAGTTTTAATGAGTTTTAACTATATATCACTCAATAGATAGATAGAGAACATGAGTTATAAACTCATAAGGTTTCATACGTTAGTAGGTAAAAATAAATAAAAAAATACAGCTGCTTAAAGGAAAGTGATGTATTAATTTAATACATACATTAAATCTTTGATTTAATAATCAAAGATATTCACCTACATTTGAAACATATTTATTTAACTGACCATAAGAACTAAACACATGCACTAATGTAAGTTGCTGGCAAAACAGCAGGCAGATTCTCCTGCAATCGAAACCCAAACTTTTCTAAAGCTTTACGGTAGGTGTATTTCATAGTTTTTGCCCTGCATCAAAAGAAAGCAACCTTTTAGCAACATGTTTAATTACACTGATTTTATTTAATCGCTAAATATCATAAGTGAAAGGTTGTTCTTTTATATCACGATACTAGTTATTGTTCCATTTTCTCCTAAAAAACCCACTGTGTATGTGGGCTTACACAAAGCCAATATTTCAGTTATATATACACACAGAGACAGATTGATAGACAGATGATACAGATATAGATATAGATAATAGTATGACTGGTTTTCACTAGCAATGTCCATACTGTTCTAAAGGGTATCTATCTATCTATCTATCTATCTATCTATCTATCTATCTATCTATCTATCTATCTATCTATCTATCTATCTATCTGCCAAATTTATATAGCTGCCCGTCTCACACGAAGTGACTGGGCAGCATACGATAAAACCCTCTATTAAAACACACTACAAAACACATTAAAAACAATGAAAACAATAAGCATAAACAGAAGACTAGAAGCATGAGAATGGTTTGTGGGAGAAGGCTGTGAGGGTTAGGGCTAACCTCACCTCGGGAAAGGTACTGTTCCAGAAGGCAGGGGCCATGGCAGAAAAGGCTCATCTTCTAGGTCCCATCAGAGGGAACTCTTTCGCAGATGGGACCTGCGGTTTGCCTCTCCTGCTGGACCTGACGGGATGGGTAGAGGCAGTCCCTGAGATAACCTGGCCACTGCTATCACGCTCAAAATGTTATTAGTTATAAAACTGAAAGTTCCTTAGCTTATCATTTAAAACTTGGTATCCATGATCTGCCTGACAACTCCACATTTTAAACCCCTTGTCACTGATGCTGCAAATTAAAAAATAACAAAGATTGAGCCCAATTTTTCCTTCAAGAATTTAGATAATTTAAGAGCACAGCTCAATTTCATTTGCCATCTAATTCTTTTTTTAAAAACAGAAGATTTTTGGGTAGAGATGCACAGGCTAACCCAGGTGCTGACTTCATGTGATCCCTGAAAGTCTTCACAGTAGCTTTCAGAGACAAAATCCTGTCTACAAACTATTCAAAAAAGCAAACAAAGGCCAAAGGAGGAAGCAAACAGCCCAGGGCACATCCCCCCTTATTACACTTCTAGCAATCAACACATAGCTAAGGCAGAATCAACACAGTAGACAGAACAACCTTAGATGAAACTTTGTAGCCAAGCAAGCCCAATAGGCCCATCAGAAACAGGCACACAAACCACAATCCTGATCAAGACAGGTAGGGCAAGTTGTCACACACAAATAACCAGCAAATCCCATTCCCTTGTGTCAAAATACTATACCAAAATACATTACCTAGTTTGATAATGAAACATTTACAAGAAGTAAACCAAGTACAGCAAATGCCAAGATCTCCAAAATCTTGTCAACATTCAACTCAGTGTGACCAAACTGCCCCTGCCAAATTACACATATAGCTTGGCCATCATATCAATTATATTTAATTTTAATTCAATGGAAATGCCAATTTAAATTAAATATTTGCTTTTTGATCTAGGCCAGTGTTTCTCAACCTTTTTTCACCTGTGGCCCCCTTCTGACTTTGTTTTTTGCCTGTGGGCCCCTGTCCAGATCCCATTACTGGGTATGAACATGGGATAGTAACTGGTGCATTTTCTGGCATCAGCAACAGTATTTTCAGTATAATACACTTTGGTTTTCTATGGCATCTTTGGCATATGTTGTGGCCCCCCATTACATGTTTTTCACCCATGGCCCCCTTGAAATATCCCAGGTCCCGGGGGGGGGCATATGGCTGCTGCTTGAAAACCACTCTTCCAGACTAACTTATACTTTTTGAAATATGGCTCTCAACAGACTCTAAAATAACAAATACTCAATTGTCTACAGCTGTATACACCAATGCTAATCTAGGAAATGTTCCCCTTACAACATGCATTCAGCAACTGAATTCTAGTTCTTCTTCAACATTTGGCAGGGGTTTCAAAATAACACCAACAGGCAAGTTATTAAAAAAGGTACTATACTGCTGACCTTATATCTAGTTGGCCAGGACCACAGAATCAGATAAAATATATTTATTCCAGAAAGTTCTATAATAAATGAGGCCACACTGCAAAGGTAGCTATCTGAGTTTGCGTACAAAGAAATAGGTATCTAAACACTGCATAAAGCTGCCAGTGGTATGGCCAGAAAGAATCTCTTTTGGAAGATGAGTTTCATTTTGGCACAAAACTATAAATACCATACTTTTCCGACTATAAGACGATACTTTTTTCTAAAATCCTTACACTAAAAACTGAAGGGCGTCTTATTCAAGGAAGTCAGCCAAGGAGAGAACTGCGCGGTTGCCAAACTGCCCATACTTTGTCTCTGCAAAGAGGCTTCCTCCTATTGCTAGCCTCCAATCACAAGTGAAATAGCTTGAGTCTGCAAACAGACTTCCTCCAATCACGAGCCTGATGTAACTGATGTCAGCTGATGCTGAACAAACCAATTGGAGGAAGTCTGTTTGCAGAGACAAGCTATCGGCAGTTTCACTCGTGATTGAATGTAATCAGTTATGCAAAAGAGCCTGGAAATAGAGCTGCAGAGAGACGGTTTGGACCTCCTCCCACCGAGTGTATCAGGTCAATGTTACCTAATTACTAAATAAAAATGTGTTCTGCACTATCTTTAAAATATTGATATCTTAATTTTGGGTTGGAAAAGTGGGGGGGGCGTCTTGTACATGGGGGTGTCTTATTGACAGAAAAATACGGTACACTTAATTTACATATATAAATACTGTTGTCACCCAAATTTTGATACTGCTGCTTGGATTTAACAACCAAACACTTGCTAGGTTAAAAATCTTTGTCCCTGTGGAAGAAATCCTTCCTTTTTCCACTTCAGGGATTACTGTCAATATTTTTCATTTTATTATTGTCAGAGGGAGTACGCTAGGGGGAAAAATAACAAAATCAATTGGAAGATACATTAGCTAATCTTTCAGCGGCCTTCAATTACATTACATTTCCCCAGAATTTTTTTTCTAGCCTATTAGTATACACAGCAATCCTTGACAAAAATGGTTCTTAAAAGCAATAAAGTGTGATAAAAATGATGAAAAATATTCTTGTGCAGGCAGTTTGAACCTTTGACACAAAAGCAACTAAGATTACACTTAAAAAACCAATAGATTAGCTTTGAAGTTTAAGCACTGGTACAATATTTAAAGTAGAACCTCTTTCAGTTATGATGGATTGTTGGATTGATCTTTTTATACTTCTCTCTGTTCAAACCTTATTTAATAGGAAGTAAAGTGTACTGAACTGAAGATGCTGATGCTTAATACAGACAGCTGCTCACAAAAAACAAAAACTAATTAGATAGAATAATCAAGGACACAAATTCCAAAATGCAATTCTTTACCTCTCATGGATTACTCATATTTGATTCTTGTATATAAGCCAAACAAGAACCAGAAAGCTCAATAGAGTGAGGAATTTGTTCTATTTCCATATCTGCCATAGCATGTATATATTTATATGGTTAATTTATATGATCGCCCATCTGAATAAATGACTCTGGGAGCTAACAATGTTTAAAAAAATAATAAAACACACACATAAATTAAAAATACCCAGTAGCCAAGAAAAATCACAACAACCAATAACATAGCCAGGAGATGGGCTCTTTCACACACTCGGGACCCCAAGCCCAAGCACTGATCCAGATCTTTAAGGCCTTACAGTAAGAGTTCTCAGGAGGCAAACTTTATCAGATAACTGATCTGCAGCTGTTTTGGCACTCTGAAGCACTAGAAATCTAAGCTGAGCACATGAGAACAGGAAGCTCAGTGCTCAGAAAGATCACTTGATGGCAGAAGACTCCCTCTAGGACAAATAGACTAGTTTTTAAGGGGAAAAAAAATATGATGTAGCACAATATGGAATGTCTGTCTGTCTATCTAAGCATAGCAAGAATTATGTCTTATTGTGATACACCCGGAAAACATGCAACATACCATCATGAATTGGAACATTCCAACATTTAATTTATTTATTGAATTGGAATCAGAGGCCATTCAACTCCCGAATGACTCTGGGCAGCTTACATCTCAAAAGTAAAAAATAATGAAAGAAAAAAAAAGATAACAGCTGGGAAAAAAACAACCCAACACACCAGAAAAAAACTAACAGAGGCTCAACAGTGTCGCTAACCCTTTTTTTACTCTGCATGACTATCTACTCAGAAGTACAACTAAGTTTGATAAAATTTATTCTGAGAAGATGCACATATAATTGCCACCTAACATAACTAACAGTAAATCCTTTTTTATTACATGGGACTCACATTGGAATTCTTTTTTATGTCTTAAACAGCCTGTAATTCTGTAATTCATTCAGATCTAAATATGTGATAAACAATAAAAATACTTGCATAAATAAAAAACTGCTGTTGATGGGTAGTATAGCAATGTATTAATAAACTAAGTATTATCACACAAATACATACACAGTATAAAAGCATTTGATAATACTACTACACAAGGTTCATAATAGATATCACTTTTAGATTTCTTTCTTTTGTCTTACAGTAGCCTAATCAACCTAATTAAAGCTTTGTTCATTTGGAACCTTAAATGACAATTTGCTTAACTCCATCCCACTGTGGTACTTGTATAAAGAGAATTAAATTCGATCTTCTGACAGCAATTATTAAATGATCCCAACTGGCCCCAATTAAGATGCACAACTCACAGGGTCTTCAAATCCAATAAAGTGATGAATCCTCTCACTTGTATATCTTTCTTTACTTTGGTCTATTTCTTTAATACCAATTAAGTTTCTCTGATAAGTGTAGTTGGAGACTATTGTAAAGACTAATTCATGATAAGATGTATTCATCTGCAAAACAGCCTTATTCATGTATCAAGTACGTTTTCTTAAAATCAGTTTCACTAAGTTACAACATACATCATATGACAGATGCTAAATGCTGTGTGAGAAAAGGACAGCAAGACAGAAGTTCTTATTTATTTAAGATGCCTTCAGAATGATGAAAATATATAAAACATCATGGGAATGGACAAATCCTTAAATATATTAGAACTTTTATCTTTGGCTTTTTAAAAAATTCCTGTTCTTAATTTCTTAATTTTAATTGTTCTTAAAAAATAATTTGGAAAGCATAAAGTCTAAAAGTATATGGGATCAGCATGTTAATACAGGTAGTCCTCACTTGCCAACAGCAATTGCGGCTGGCAACTCCATTGCTAAGCAACATGGTTGTAAAGTGAAAATCATGTGACAACGTCCGACTTATGACATCAGTTCTGGCTATGGTCATCAAACAAATCACCCGCAGTTGTTAAGCATGAGTCACATGACTGGAACTTGCAATTTCCTGCCAGCTTCCTCACTGACTTTGCTTGTGGGAAGCTGGATGTGAAGGTTATAAATGATAATCATGTGACTGTGGGATGTTGCAACCATCATAAATGTGGACTGGTTGTCAAGTGCCCCAATCGTGATCACGTGACCATGGGGTCACTGCAACAGCCACAAGTCCGAGGACCAGTTGTAAATCTTCTTTTTCAGTGTCATCATAACTTTGAATGGCCGCTGTAAGCAAGTATTTTTCTTTTGGTCACCTAATAAACTTGGTAGTTCTGCAAGATTTTTGCTTTTGTTGAGTAGTACTGAAAGAAAAATGGTGCAAAAAGCAGTCTAACAGTGGAACCACTTATCTCTGGAAGTAGTGGATTCCACTTTGCTGAATGAGTGCTAGCAGAGGCTGGATGGCACTCCACCGAGCATGCTTTAATTTGGATTTCTTCTCTAAACTGGGGATTGGACTTAATGGCCTAAATGACCTCTTTCATCTCTGTGATTCTGTGAAATGAGAACTACATGAGAAACAAATCCCCAAAGACATGGGGAAAGCATAATAAAATATATCCTTACATTCTATTTTAAAATGTTTTCACACATATGCAGTATGAAGCTTTGAAGCAACATTCCTATCCCTTGCTTGAAATACAGGTGTCCTTAGGATTTAGGACTCAAAGTTTATGAAGTGTACTAGAATATAAATGAAAGAATGAATGATGAACGAATAAATTTCTCCTGAGATTTAAAGTACTTTATGCATACATTTGGCTCTTCTTAATCTAAACTGTAACACCTGTCTGGGAATCTAGCCTGGGTCTTTTCCTTTGAAGTACAAACTGTATTGATTTAACCCCAGTCATTTTCTTTACACCACGATACATTACTGTGCTAAATTTATTGCAATATAAGTGATATTTCCTTTTTGTTCATTCTACATTGTAAAAAAGTACATTACTTTTTAAAAAGATATTGTTACAATAGATGATACTCCTTGATGGTAAGCAAGTTAGAATATGGATCTAAGATTATCCCTAAATAATAAACTGAACATAATTTAGGCATATCTTTTATTGGATTACTGTATGTAGACCACTACAGTTCCATGGGACATGTAGGCCTACGAATATATTTTCTTCAGTCCATACAGTGGTAACTCAACAATCCCATTACTAATTTTTCTTAAGGCATCAATGAGCAATCCTCCACACCTATTCTTCTTTTATAGTCCCAATTAGTCCCAATCATATTGGAAAGGGGAAAAAAAATCTTCTACCCATGTGTTGTATTTCTTATGAAGGTCACTTTCCCTCAACATATGGTACTGTACTAGTGACTAGGCAAGGAAACCTTGATATATAACTTCATGCTACTTGGGAGCATCTAGTCCAACTTCAGTGTAGAAGGTAAACTTATGTTTCATAGTGCTAGATTAAGATATGTAGATTTTAACAATGCACTCAATTCCTCAATATACAAAACTGAAAAACTAATCTAGAGGCTGTCATGCAAAATATCACAAACTTTGCTGTCAATGCAAAAATTAAGGAGCACTTTAGAAAGAGACTTAATTCCAAGATGGTGTTGTTAAGAGAATTCAGTTACACTCAAAAGGGACATACATCTAAGAAAATATGTTATCTTACATGGGTTTTATATGTTTTCAAAAGCATGAATTCTTATATTTCTATATACATATCCTCAATATCAAAATTATAAAAGTACTGCAGCTGTCAACAATAACACATGAAGTGCATTGTCATATTTTCAATCAGTGGCTCATGAGAGGTAGGATTATTTACCCATTCTCATCAAAATACCACACGAAAAATGGTAACCAACAGAATATGCATACATTTATTTATAATTATTTATATTATTGCACAAAGATAGGGGGACTGCTCCTTGTTGCATGAAAAACATACTCAGACACAAGGGCCTTAACTAATGAAAGAAGAACCACAGAGTGTAAACACAACTTAATCTAGTGGTTGAAAGATACAAGGTTGCAAAGAAAAGCACATTTTTCCTTTTTATTACAGTGTCATAAATCTTGATACATTATATTGTTTCAATACAGTGATGTTTATATGATACGATTAGAGGTTACTAACATTTTATTATTTAGATAGCTCAAAATACTGAAAATAGAGAAAGGAAAAGAAAAAAAATCTATCAATATTAATTACAATAGGATGTCAATACTACAAGCATAAAATTATTTGGCTTTTTCATCCAAAGTTAAAAAAGAACTGCTGCAACTCACATCAAAGTATTGGTTATATGATAATAGTTTCAAATTTAAGCTAATTATTTAATATGATTTAATCTCCATTGTATTGTTACAATACATATAGATGGATAAAAGGAAAAAAAAAGGTAGAAGCAAATTTAGCAAAAGTTAAAATACCTAAAAAGTTTTTTAAAAAGAAAGGAAAAGGAAACAATAATAATAAAAAGAACTATTGGTTTCTGACTTCCTCCATTTTATATATTTGCTAATTTGTGATATTTGTGGAAATTTGGTCCCCCTTAAAAACCTGACTGTAAGTAGTCATGCTAAGTGATGTGTTTCATGTACCAGAACCATTCTTGCTTACATTTACTTAAACTTCTATTGTGTTATTGTTCTATATTGTTAGTTTTGCTATTGCTGTATATTCTCCAAGTTTAAGTTCCCAGTCAAATATTGTTGAGATTGCGTCTTTCTTCCAGCGTTGAGCAAAATTACCCTAGTTTCTCTTCAGTTCGTATAAATCTTTTTCCTTTTACAAAAGTGTATTTCTTTTCGTCATGAAAATACAGTTCCATCAAATGTATTTTGATTATTTTAAAAAATTTGCTTAAAAAAAAAAAAAGAAATTCATCGTGGAACACTTAAAACGTCAGCTTAGTATTAAGTTAACTGCATTACGCTGGAATAGTGGGTTTTATATATTTTACTTTCTTCTTGTGCTATATATTAATATATTTTACTGTTTTCACCATTTTATTCCACAGAGAGTATTGTAATCCATCCAGAACTTTGGTTATTGGATAGATGAAAAATATAACAAATTAAAATTATTATTAATTCATTAATTAGTAGACAGATATGAACAGTTATACCAATAGTCCCTCTAACTTCTAGAGGAATCAGTGCACTGCTTTCAGCTTAGGAATTCATAAACTATTCTGGCTTGGTCTAAATATATTCTTTCTGTACAATTTCTGATTAACTCCAGAAAGGATAATAATTTTAGAACATGCTTTGCTTATGAATGACAGTTGCTAAAACAGAATGCCCAAGCAGAAAATATTCATTCTACGTATACATATATGTGGAAAATCACTAGGATATCAGACCAACACAAATTCTACCATTTGTCACACTAAAAAGACACACAGATGTTTTTTAGTGGTTTGAGATAGAAACTGTACATTCTCACCTCCAGCATGTTTACAACTAAATGTCATCAAAGTAAGCCATAATTTGTCCACTGAAAAAAGTCAATTAACACATGTGCATGGGGGAAGCTCCAGAACTAATAACATATTAGCCAAGCCAAGCCAAGCCAAATAGAATATTGTACTTTTAAGAAAGAAACATCGAACACTTTGTTATATGAACTGACAAAGGTTTTGAGGATTTAAAAACAAAACAGATATTCTAGTTGGTAAAAATGAAATCACATCTCTGAAGAAGTAGTATAGCAAAATATCATTAGGAGGAACAGCAAGATATTTGTTAATTAAAAAAAAAAATCATTCTACCATGATTCAGCATTTAAAATGCAGACCATCATCTGACAAAGTACCATGCAACAAGCCATTTTGTTTCTAAACACATTCTGACATCTTTTTAATAAAACGTATATGTGAACATATAAAGTGTAATATAAGGCACTGTTGAGAAAAACACTCCATATAGTATTTATACAACGGATATTCTTCTTCACTGTCATTGATAGTACATTGTCACAAGTATGTAAAGTTTACTGAAAACTATTACAAAGAACATTTCTTCATCACAGAAGGTGAATTGGAATGGGATGGGCTGGTTTCATAACTCTTCTAGTGATTGATATGATTTTATCAAGCACCAAAACAGAAGTGAAGTCCTACCAACTTTACAAACAATAGGTGAGCAGGCTGAGACAACTACTGAAAGTGGTTTTCTAGTGCTATCAGTCAAAAGTCTGTATACTGCTATTATACTGCGTCTTTCTCTTCTTAATTGATTGTTTTGTGAAAGGAAAGAATATGGAAGAACCAGGAAGAAAATACTGAATTTTGCAAATGGAAGGTAATGTTGTTTAGGCTGTGCTAAGATTCAGCATTTGACAGCTCTTTCTCTCTTTCTCTCTCTACACATACCCACACCCACACACGGGGGCGGGAGGAGAGAATTAGGAATTTGAGATTCACACAGATTTCAGAAACAGTTAAGCAAGTTCTTAGCATCTTGCTCTAAAAACAAGGAATTTTTCAGCAAATTGTTAAACTGTACACCAATTCTTCCCCATTGAAGGGAGACAATAACAAATAATTTATCAATTCAGAATCGTTTGATATAAAGATCTGTGAACATTGCTAGCAAAAGACTAGTGGAATAATTTCCATGGGATTAATTTTCACTTGTGCAGTTTTTTCGCATAAGGTGTCATAGTTATAAAGTTTTCTGAAATTCTGCAGACTGCTATTTATATTATAATCGTTTTAATAAGTTATTTCACTGCATGGTGAAGTGGCCTCTATATTTTTTAAAGACCCTTTGCCAGCCTACTTCTGCATCAATGTAGTTGTCCAAAATGCTTACGTTTTTAAAAAAATGCCTTTCCCTCAAACCTCTTCCTTCTCCCCAAAAACCCAAACAGATTTTTTTTCTTGTAGAATACTAAGAGTACAATCTATTTTTAGCTACCTATATTTGATAATATAGCAAAACCTTAGCACTAAGGAGAAAAATAAAATAAAAAAAATACTAATGTGTCTACATGAAAAAAGAATCCATGTGGGAATTCTATGTATGCTATCATACATCATGAAATGGTTAGGTGTAATTTAGATAAATAAGTCAATCAATTAATATGCAAAAGGATGCTCATTAAAAAAGAGATGTTTAATACTTGCTATACATCTCCAGCCTCTATTTATATCGTATGTACATGTGTGGTATTCATTTCATGGAACATCACATGAAACATTTTGTCCCTTCCATTTTATCACTCACAAATATGTTCAGCCACAGCATCATTCCTGAGAATCCTCATGCCTATGCTGTACTTATAATAAATATTTCTATGGGAATAAACATTCTCATTAAGTAAGATTTGGTATAAAGATCAGAAAGTAAACAAGGATGCCCATGTGATTAAAGCTGCATTCCTAGGCACACTTATAAATAGGAATAATATGGTCAGGCATACTTTGGAGGAAGCATGCACAGGATTGCAATGTGGTCCAAGTTAAAGTATTCTAGGCAACTGATAAAAGAATGAACAAACTAATACACAGACCAAAACAGTAATTTCAAAATAAGGGTAAATTCATATGATCAAGAAAAGATACAGGTTGTATGGAAATCTGGTTATTTGCTATATGCAAAGGTACAAAGTAATATTTACTTATTCAAAAGATGGATATGGGATTGTTCTGCATAAGTTTGATATATATCTGGAGGCCACAATTCACCTCTGGGAGGATGGTGGGCGATACTATGATGTCATTGCTGGGTATGGCCAAAATTTTCAGCTCAATGGGGCGAGGGGAGTTAAATAGAAACAGATGTATTTAGTCTTTCAAAAGTTTAATGCATTCATTTCTATGCTTTTTTTTTAAAGGAAATATAGCAAAAAACACATTGTTGAAAAGTGCCATTTTGCCACTAAATTGAATTAAGCCAGGGAACTGGAGAACTGGAGAACTAGTGCCAATCCAAGTAGATAATGTTATTTATCTGATGTTACATTATATTCATATCCTATCTTTCTTTTCTAAGCATCAGCACCAAGTCTCCCCTCATTTTAGTTCCAAAACAATAGTCTTGTGAAACAGATTGGGCCAGCCACAATCTCTCAGCCCCAAAGTTCCATGTTCAGATGAGACGTTGAACCACAGTCTCTCAAGCCCCAGTCCAAGTTCTAACCATTGCTGCACTGGCTCTCTACTAGGATCTGACCCTGTATAACACAGCTTCTTCTGATAATGATGCAAAATGAATTATTACACTACATGAAGGCCAATTATCAGATGTAAACCAACCCTAATTGTCATTAAGTTGCCTTCCAGTACGTTGGACTTCAACTCTCAGAATTTGTCAAGTCAGGGATGCCCACAGCAGGTGGGTCAAAAAAATCAAGACTCCTATAAAAAAAGGGCAGGGCTTCAATTATATGATTGCAGCCATTATATTGGCTGTTTGATTCACTTCCTGTTGACAGCCCTGTCGCACATCTAACACATCTGGAAGATAACAGATTGGAAAAGGCTGCAATGTGTGATCGGAGTTAACTGCAACTTCAGTTTCATCATATAAATAAACCATACCAGGCCAAAACAACGTATTTGGTCTGGCATATCACTCCTTGCTTTTTAGCCAAATTGCAATCCATGCATGTTTTATGATGGGTTACAAACAATAAAGGTTATGTTGACACGTTTTAATTCAACTGTTTTATAGAGATTCAAATAACTGACAGCAGTTTTTATAAAGACCTCAGCAAAAATTTAAAATGCCAAAATTTCAACTTAGCTAACTTTTCCAATACTGCAGCCTGTCCCCAATTAATGACAGCAGCACGTAACCTAGTGTGAAGTAGCTTCAGCTCTGGAATGAACTGAGAAACGTAAGGCGGAGCACATTTCAAAACTGACCTTGCTGCCAAGAAACATAATTCTTCCCCTTGAGATTTTTTGCAAAGATACAGTAAAATTCATTTAATGATGTTATTCAATTTTATATTGAGTCCCATAACAAATGTCACTAAAGAATTATTCGGCTAGCTTCCTACTACTTAGTCTGCTTAACAGATCCTTTAAGGAAATGAGTCTACAAATTTGCTGTTCCTTCTTTCTATTGAAATATGTATTTTAGAACTGCCAGTCAGAAAAGGCAAAAACATACAGGGCAAATATAAAAAACCTGGGCTGAGATAGCACTTCACCATTCAAGAATGGTGTGCAATCTGTGGGTCTTCCTGGACTCACAGATCCTGCTTGATGAGCAGGTGGCAGCTGTGGCCTTTGTGCAGCTTCATTTGGTGCTCCAATTGTGCCCTTTTCTAGACAGGGAGACTCTTCCTTTGATTAAGCAGTGTCACTTATCAGGACCCCAGAAGCGTGCCTTCTCTGTTGTGGTGCCTGCCCTCTGGAATGGGATTCCCCCAGAGATCTGGATGGCTTCCACCCTGATGGCACTCTGGAGGGCTTTAAAGTCCCAGCTCTTCTCGCAGGCTTTAGGGTTAAAAAGAGATAGAAGGAAATGATATAACTAAATTCCTAAGATATTCTGAAAACCCCTCCCAAACAACCATTATCTTCAGCAATATTAATCTAAATATTGGGATTTCAGCAAGTGTATAATAGAAGTGACATGTCTATATATGTTGTTTTGTTTTATATATATTGTTTTCTCATTGTCATTAAGAAATCTGTTGGCCTCAAAATTACCATTTATGTTAGTAGAACTAAATCAGAATCCTATGCATGGGTATTCAGCAATAAATCCCACAGAAAGTAATACAATTCATTATATAAATGGCAGATTTAAAATATGAAGTTCTACTTAGCTATTTCAGATATTTTTAAAAAAATTGCTCTAGAGCTAAATACAAGTTTTCTTCTTAAACTGATATTTATGTTGTACACAGGATTAAAAAGAATGTAACCTTGAAATTGCCAAAATTACATTAATCTGTACAATCCAGTGGCTAAGTATCACAAACAGGCCTTTCATCTCTATAAGTAACATCACTGACAGGCCAAATGCGTTTTCTCCCTACAGCCTCCCACACACAAGCCATGTCTACTGTGGAAGAAAGATTTGAGAAGACTTCTGGATCATATTTATGAGACATATTGAGGCTTGTAAGAGAAAAAAATGAAAAGGGAAACATCCACTACAGAAGTCTACTCACACAGCACTGGATTTAGCCATTTAGTAAAACTTAGGGGACAGATAATTAAGTTTAATTTCTTACTGTTTGGGTTAATTCCTAAAAGCAAAAAATGCACATGGTCAGACAACAGTAGGCTTGGGAACCTCTAATGAAATTATGGTAAGGAGGGAAAATGGAAAGGAGAAAGATAAAAGGTTAAGTATCTTCCAATAATTTTTGCCTTGCAGTGGATTTCACATGCACTTTCGTAAATATCATTTATATACATTACAGCCTTCAAACTTTCCATCTCCTTTGCATGCACATGTACATGCTTATAAGCCACATCATTATACCTGTGATGAATGTGAAGATGAAGTGGGGACTGATACACAAAGGTCTTGGAACGCTATTACAACTCGTTTATCAAAACAAAATGCTCTGTAGTAATTTTTCAAGTCCTGCGTATACAAAGACTATACAGTAGCTGCATTTAGACACATGGCATACAATTAGGTTTGATTCTATAGATTTCTCCATGCAGAGTCTTGTCAGTGTCAATTACAAGGCTACACATATTGCTTGATACCATGACGTATGTCCAGACTGTGTTAATGAGAAAAAAGAAATGGAAATATAGGCCTCATTTCAGTTCTAATGCTAAGATGCTTTTTTAATCTTCAGTCATTTCCAGTATATCATTTTTTTTGCTTGAAGAATAGTAAATAAGTCTACTTAAGTATTTTTAACAAAATAGTCCCATTAACCCAAATACAGAATGAAGAAATGATTTACTGTAGGGTACTCTGGCATTCAGGAAGTGATTCCCAGTTTGAAAGGTTTCATGGAAATACTTAGCAGATTTCAGAAAAATGTATCTGTGGTAGTACTTGCAGAACTGCAACTGGAAGTTACAAATGAGTTTATACAGCTGTATTTGTTCATTATAATAAAACATGGAGACTGCTAACTCCAACCTGAGGCCAGTTCATATAATTCATTAAACGCACATGAGAACATGGGATTAGTCCATTCACACTGTGGTTCAAGCACCCATGTAAGTGATTCAGTTTGCAGTCAACACAATGATTGCTAACAATAAATGTTCTGTTTGCTCCACAAAAAAGTCTTTCCGTCAGAAGTGTTCAGACAGCAAAGTTTTATTTTCTGGTCTGAAATCATCTATTAAGATGATACTCCTGAAAATAATAATTGTTACATAGGAAGGAACCTATCTTTCAAAGAGAAATGTAAGAGAAAGCGAAAACTCACTCTACACATCTACTTACAATGTAAGTAACAAGATAAAGTGGTAGTATTTTTGCCAAAGTTACAAGACAGTATAAGGAACCACTAAACTCTGTTTATCTGGGTACTAAAGCAAATAATTCTATAAAGCACTACTGAGCAATCTGTAGGAGTTCATGAGACTGAACAACCAGTCTTTAGTTTGAATTTATCCTCTGCCATGACTTGATGTCCACAGGCAAGTGAACAATGCTTCTGCAATCTCAATATGATATTCCAGACTAAGTGATCTCTTGTATTTTGAAATATCCACAAATGACTGTGTCAGCTTAAGAGTAGCCAAGCTAGCAGCAGATTGGCATCATTCCTGACAGTTTATGACAGTTCCAACTTCCAGTTTGATGTATGAACTCCTGGTAACCAATTTAGTACAAAAGGATTTAATTGGGGAGCTGTAAATATTGACTGAAAAGACGGTAAGTGTTGTTTAAAAAATGGAAAATGAATGATGGAAGTTGTTCTTTTTGCAGAGGCAAATTGAGCCTAGCAAATTATTCTGGGAAACCAATTATGCAAGAGTGAATTTAATTTCTTGTTGCCTCTTTCTTCTTCTTCATCATCATCATCATCTCACACATTTTTCTCCAAGGAACTCAGAATGGCATCATTTATTCTTCTCCTCTCCTTTTATTCTCACAAGTCTCCTGCAAGGTAAATTAGCTTGAAAGACAAGATAAAAATCAGCCACTGGTCACTCAATTTGTATTGTTTCTAATGTAGAGTTCAAGTCTCTTGAGCTGGCATCTAATGCCCACACAAGCTAGGCTTATGAATACAGTCTATTTCCTTACCATAGCCACTTGTATATACGGAGATTTGTTTTAATTTGTTTCCATTCTGTTTATGAGACAGATTTAGACCCTGTTTGCTATCTGTAAAGAGTTCTTCCAGAAGAGGCTTTTATTGTGCACTCACCCTGACCTATTCACAGAATTTTTACATGATGTGAACATTCCATTTGAATCATTATTTTCCATCTGAAATACATTCATGATTTTCTGTTGCTGCTTCTTTTTTTTTCTTTCCACAAAAATTAGCAAAATAGAATAGCCTTTTACTGGTAATGCCAAGAGCCTTCTGCCTGGAAGAACCAGGATACTTTTATCTGAGATACGAGAATGCATTTCCAGGCACAATAGCCAATACTGTTTTAGACAGACTAAAACGTTGACTTCAAAGAAGGCAACCACTATGCTTACCTTCAGAATAACTGGGAGAAATATACTGCATATCACATGCAGGTGAATGGCAAAATGTTTGTCTAAACCAGTGTTTCTCAACCTTGTCAACTTTAAGCTGTGTGGACTTCAACTCCCAGAATTCCCCAGCCAGTGCTGGCTGGGGAATTCTGGGAGTTGAAGTCCACACAGCTTAAAGTTGACAAGGTTGAGAAACACTGGTCTAAGTCCTCTAGCTAAAGTTTTTTTACGCTTCCAGACTGAGGGAGTGGAGTGGGAGTGGAGAGATGTCTTATCTGTCCTATTTCTAACGAAAAGAAACTGTCTATAACTTTGAGTGCCTTCTTTGTTAATGTTCTTATTATTTTTAAACTGAAGTACTATGTTAAAATATTTTACATTTCTTTCATATATTGGTTTTAAGTTGTTTTGTAAGTTTTCCAGCACTGTTTTAAAAGTGTTTAAAAGAATATCTTAATGCATTTTATATTATGACACATCTACATAACCTGTTATGCCATAAAAGATGACTTAGAACATTTGCATAAAATAAACACTAAAAAAGGCAAAGAAGATAAAAAAGACCCTGATCATAAGTATGTGCTTTGTGCTGTTTACAACTACTTCAAGGGCAAACCCACTCATTTCCAAGGCTGAGATTCAAACAACTGTTGCCAATTGCTGACATCTTGATTATTTAATGCTTGCTGCCAATGATAACATTTCTTTTTCACTGACCTGATCCTAAAAAATTCACCTTTCAAAACATTGCAAGTAATTAAGCAAAGAGAATCTAAAACAACATCTTCCATTTTCAGTGCCCTAGAACTGCCAAGACGTTTAGGTCAGATGAACAAACACAAAATATTATTAATATGCAAGATATTTATCTTTCTTACACTTCAATGTAATGCGTTTTTTCTCTAGCAGAAATCTGATTAGTTACTGACTTACATTCTTTATGTAGTACATAGCCAATGAAAGCTTTGTGATATGAAAAAGGCGCTGATAGAAATTATAACTTGCCTTTATGCCAGGTATTATAAGGGAAATATTGAAATAATGCTGTATGTTTGGCACCAACATTTACATCTCATTACATGCCAATTTCTATTTGGGCAAAGGACTATGTTCCCATATTTATTATTCTTAAATATATTAAGGATAATAAAGACTATTGTTAATATATTCTGTTACTTATATTAATAGTACAGCAAAACATCTTCCAACAACAAAGCCTTTGAGTTACTTCTGAACTTCCATTAGTGCAATAAACTAATCCAAATTTAATGCCAGCAACACCACTCATGACTACAAGTAAAAATAACTGCAGAATACTGTAACATTATTTTGAAGACTCCCAATGATCAATGTGATAAGAGACCCAGTGTGGTGTTGTGGTTAAGGTGTTGGATTGGCAACAGGGTCCAGCCTACCTTAGCCACAGAAACTCATGATGTGACTTTGGGCCACTCACCCGTGCCAGCCTAACTAATAGAGTTGAGGTTGTGGGGGAATAAGGAATGTATGCTATGTATGCTGCCCTGAGTTCCTGAACAAAAAGCAGGATATAAATCTAAAAAATAATAAAATGTAATTCATTTCGAAATGCAACCTTTTTCAAAAAGAATTAAGTTCTATTACATCTTCACCTAAAGTTATAAAACTGATAGAACAAAATATAGTTCTGGAAAAATAAAGATTGTGACTCCTTTTTTCTGATATTTAATTCCTGTGGACAGTATTATTACATACAAGACTGATAATTTATTAAGACAAATGCATGAAAAATGCTATGAATGATAGGCTCCCTTCATTGTTAATCATCTTGAAAATGAACATACAAGGTCAAGCTTGTATAGGTATTGATGAAACTAAATTCAAAGTATGGCTTTTAATCTTTAAAACCCTAAGGGAGTTTGAAGGCAGATTCCTTGAAATATCATTTCCTCCTATGTATACTGTACTTTACCTACCATCCAAATTGGGGGTCTTTTCCAGATATCCTCATCAAGCAGAAGAATTTCAGCTTGTGTCAGGCAGAGAAATTGTCTTGCAATTTTTCCCCCCAGCTCCCATTTAATCTTTGCTAAATATATTTTTTTCCAAAGGACAAACACATTCAGAAAATTCTCAGTGTTCTTAAACATATTTACTTAAGAATACAATACTTTTTTTCGGGTTGTTTGCAGCCTCCCTGATGTCTACTCTTCAATTAAATGCTGAGGGACGATATCATGAAGAAACTCCCATCGGACTTTTTCTGCTGTCACAGTACTTTTATTGGCAAGAGGAGACCAGCCCTTGGCAAATTGTTGGAAAACCTCCCATCTAATTTTTCTTCTCCCGAATCTGGCAAAGTATCCTAAAAACTGTGCCCAGCTCTAATTCCAGCAGATAACTACTTAATAGATCCCTTAGCAAGAGCACTCTCTTGTGATATTATCTCCTCAGAGAGGTTTACCTGATGCCTTTGTACTCATTTCTGGTGGCAGAAGAACACTTTTTGAAATTTTCCCTAGCTTGTAAGAGCCCTCTATAGACTCAGCAGGTGTGGCTTTTAAGGATTAAAATACTTGTCTTATACTGACATAACAATTTCCTTTCAGCTCTGTGATTGTGTGTTTGTATATATAGCAAAGCAAAACAGAGATATTTTGCTTTGGACATGAAATATAGAATGTGTAAATGGTAAATGCTAGAATCTCAATATTCAAGGAAAGTATCACACAGCATTCTGGCCTGAATTTGTCTCATTCGTTTCCATTCAATTCTAAGGAATTGCGTACTGTGTAATTTTATAAACAGAGTGCTGCACAACTGAGATAAACTGATGGCTTCATTTCAGATAGCCAATAAGCTATAGGTAACAGGAAAGAATAACTCCTGACATTGCCCTTATCAATAAACCTAACATGTTTTGAACATCTTCTTAAGAGTACCCCTTGAATAAATATATGCTTAGGGCTGAAATTCATTTTCAGACACAGTTGCTGACTATGACCACTTAGGCTGAGATGATGGTGGTAGATCCTCTTGATTGGATTATAGCATTAAGGCTTTGATTCTGACTTTTGCACTCATTCACATGTACTTTGGTGTGACTCTGGCCCAGAATTTTATGCAATAACATGTGTGAGTTTGATATAGAAATATGATATACATAAGGTGTATATTATTGCTGCATCCTTTTCATACATGGGATCAAAGTGAATAGCTGAAATAATACAATTGCCTTTGTATTAATAAGAGACCATGTTTGGAATAAGATTAGAGCCAGGTTTAAACTTCCCTGCACTGCAACACTCACTTCATGACCTTTGGCCTGTCTTTCTGCACATAATCTACTTTGCAGAATATTGGAAAATTTGGGGTAGGAGGGAAGAGAGAATTGTGTGCTCTGCACTGCACAATTTTAAAAGAAAAAATATGAAATATAAAATTGATAACATTAAATTGAAATTAAAAATACATTATTGTTATTATTATTGTTGTGTGCATTTCTACTTATTTGTAATATTATAAATTAAAGTGATGGATAACTGAAAAAGTGAAAGAATACCAAAAAGAAGTTAGTATGTGCCCTTCATTGATAATAGAAAGACCTTTGATTGTGTCGATCATGTCAAACTGTGGAATGTGCTTAGAAAAACGGAAATCCCAGAACATCTCATTGTCCTCCTGAGAAACCTATGTACAGGTCAGGAAACCACAGTATGGACAGAACATGGTGAAACAGACTGACTCCATGTGGGCAAATGAGTGAGATAAGGCTGTATATTCTCCCCTTATTTATTCAATCTATACGCTCAATATACTGTATATTAAAGTACACTGAATTAAAAGAAGATGAGCGTGATTTTAAAACTGGAGGAAGAAACATAACTTGTGGTATACTGATGACAATTGGCTTCTGGCAATGTGCTTTATGATGCTCTTTCAAATCTTTGCACAGGCCCAACAGATACAGGAAATATGCTCAAATGATAGTGATTGTGTATGTTAGGTTTATGGCATCTCTCGTGGTGAACAATGTACCACAGCTTTCCATCATTCTGGCTCAAAATTATGGAGGATGCAGTCCTCTACATCTGGAGGGCATCTGGCTGGAGAAGACTGATTCATTTAAGCTGACACTGCTGAATGACATATCAAGAGAAAACAAGTTGGCAAGATGGAAATTTGTGTTCCAAACTATGATGTTAAGAAATGGTCTGAGGTTTCAGTGTTTTGCAGACATTTTGATTCAGTGCAATTATGGACTACCAAATCCATTTAAAGTTAGTCATTAAATCCATATACACAACTCGGAAGGATAATATTCATATACACAAATCAGAAGAGAAGAGTACATAACTTTATTGATATGAATGCAGAGATGATATACTAACACAGCAAGGAAAGTATTTCAAGAGTCCATAACAGAGAAAGCCATTGTTATTAAAAATGCACCATGTTTTGTCTGGATGCTTAGTATGAGGACGTAGAATGATTTATCAAGAAATGTATACTTATCTGATATAACCACTGCCTGATTTAATGTCAATCTCAAAAACATTACAGTACATGGGAATCTATAACTTGACCTTCAACTTCAAGAAAGAGAACTAAAAAGTATGTTCATTGTCCAGTCTGTGTATCTTGCCCAAAAAATATTTTGAAGCCACACATAACAAAAACTAAAAATACTTTCACAAAAATTTTAGGTATCTACATCAGCTTCTCCGAATTTTTCAGTTTTCCCCCCCCCGTAACTAATTTTAAATTTATGTCATTCACAACAAGCATCCTTTGAATTATACAGCAGTGGCTTATTCATATTATTCTAATTTTACATTATAGCAAGTATTACATGATAAATGATTGCCAACAATTTTTCACAATGTGGCTTCTACTAAAAAGGCTCGGTGAGGATGAAGCTCTGCCAGTTCAGAAGATTTGTCTGAACGAAAAATCTGTTTCTGCATAGATCTGTATTCAGTACCATACTTCTGGATTTTTAGACCTATCTCACATCAAAAGCTCTCATAATCAGTGGGTATCTTGACTGGTTAGATATGCATGTACTGCACCTACAACCAGGTTGTAATTCTCTTTTTAAACTCCTAGATAAGAAAAAAAAATAGCATTTTGCTTTGCTGAAGTTCGTTTTTCTATGACATTAACACATATAATCCTCCAACTTTCTTTAAATCAGCAAACCCTTGATAAAAGCAGTAAGTTTAGTAAGAAAAACAGCATTTTAGCAAAAATAAAAACAAGAAATAAATACAAATGTACATGAGACTGAACTGTTGTATGGCTTCTGAAGTAATGAATGATCCACATTATCCTTCTACCATTCTGGTGTGTGTGTAGTTGTAAATATGTAGCAGTTTGTGAAGTCCTTTGCTGAAGTGAAATGTAAAAAAAAAAAAAATGTGGATGAGAATAACCTTTTATTGCACAAAATGCTTGATTGCTTGCTTATCTCACATACAGTGAAAAGAATTATAAAGAGGACATGGTGTGCCTGAATAAAGTTGCCTGCCAAAACAAAGTTCAAAGACAGTATATTGAAAATAACCCAGATTCATACTGTTGTGGGCCCTTGAAGGCCACAGTCCAGCCTTAAAATCAAACCAGTGCTTCTAAGCATTGTAAAACTAACATTTTTAGGTTGAACAACCCTTGTTCAAGCCTGTGAGCATTCTCAACAGCCTGAAATTGACAGAGCAGCACTTTGAGAGGGAATTAAAATAATCCTTTCTCTAATTCTAAAAAGGCATGGATAGCACTGTAAGGTCACCACAGGATAAATAAGGACATCGTTTGTAATAGCCTTCCTCAACCTGGTGCCCACCAGATGTTTTGGGGTAACATATCCACTGGCTGAGCTGGCTAGGACTTCTAGGCACAAACTCCCAATAAATCTGGAGTGCACCAGGTTCAGGAACTGAACCCCCAAACACCTTTGAAACCCTTCCAGTTCTCAGATTCATTCAAGTTAATGTGGATATCAAGAGTGGGTGTTTTTGTTTCTTCTAACATTTGTGTATCATCTGGTAAAAGCTTTGTTCTCCCCAAAGTCAATTTGTATCTTTGAGCTGTGCCTTTTTAGACTGTAGATGGAAATGAATAATACAAATCAAAAGCATAAGTCTCCAAGCTAATGCAGACTGAGGAAAAGAAAGTACCTTTCTTTGCTTCCCAAGATAAGGAAGTGGAATGTACATTTATTTAAAGTAAGAAATTATAAAGAGAAAGGAAAAAGCCAAGGAGAAAACCACACCCCCACCAAAACTGGCAGAGTAAGCTTCTTGTATATATACAGGGAGCGAACCCCACACTCAATCACACAAATGATGTTACCTAGTTGGGTAATGAAACATCTGCAAGCAGACAACCAAGCTCAGAGAACACCAAGGACTCCACAGTAAGAAATTATAGACAAGACTGTATAGTAAACAGGTCTGTGCTCTTAGTTGCCCACTGACCAGAAACCACCCACATGAACAGTAGCATATATTAGGGAAATCAGTACATGTACAGTAAGCTGTGGAATTCTGGAGTTGAAATCCACACATCTTAAAATTGCTAAGATTGAGAAACACTGCTTTAGAGCATAGAGATAAACATCACTTATTAATGTCAACATATCAAAGACACAGCTAATGGGGCACTACAAAACCTGGTAACCCTGATCTTGAATGCTTGGTTTAGAATTTTTTGCTTACAGCTCTTCATTCTACCCAGTCAGATAGCAAGATTGATACCTGCCAAGCTAATTTTGGCATGGCTGCCAAGCTTCAAATAGAACTGCTATTAATTTCCTCCTTGACATAATAAAATATTGTTGATAATAATTCTGGCATGAAGATGGATAGGCTGGTAATGTATACTATTTACACCTCTTACACATGTGTTAGATTTAATTCCTTGACAAAGAATTAGATTACTGTGTGCATTTTTTGCTTTTCTAAGTAAATTTAGCTGATCCAAAAATACTGATGATTCTGAATATGATCCAGTTAGTATAATCTGCCAAAAAATTTCAGTAATCCTACACACACACACACACACACACACACACACAATACTAATGAATAATAAATTGACCCAAGACAATGGAGTTCATATTCTGACTAAGCTATGGATTGTAGTTTTTTTCCAGTTACAGCTCTCTTTTATAAAGAGGCAGGCTTCATCATTTCATCATTATGAATAATTCCAAACTATCACAACAAAAAACAAATGACCTTCAAATTTATGTTGGTTCTAGTTCTCCCCATTCAAAGTTTTCTTATTGGACCAATAAATATAAGTCGTCCCTATCAGAACTCATGTCAAGGTAGGCAACTTTTATTTCTGTCAGGTGCCACACTTCTGCAAAAGTAATAATGGGAGACTACTACATGCCAATAATGGGAGACTACTACATGCCAAAACTGAATGAGCCAAAACGAAAAGTCAGCAAGACCATCCATTCACTTCCTAACATTATGTTTTCTTTCCTTCTTCCTTCTCACACAGTAGGTTGCTGAGGAAAGATCAGATCAGTGGTCTCAATTATTTGCTTGCAAAGGGATTCTAAAATTATGCTGAGGACATGATTTAAAATCCCCTTTTTCCTTCCAGAAAGAAATTGGAAGTATAGAGAAGCTACTGGATCAATTAATTCTTTCTGGACATTCTCCATCTGCTTGCTTCACTGGAGGAAAAACAGCAGCCAACAGATGGGATGAGGTACTGCATCCCCAAATTTCACAGAAACATTTGATGGCGTTTCACAGAATAAGAACTGCAGGGCTTCTTCTCTTAGGAGGAAGCAAATTCTGAGATTCTTGGGAGTGTTATGTTAGCTTCCAATAAGAAGTACTCATCTTCCCAATTTCTTCCCTTTCTTAAAATTCATCATTACCTGTTCTCTCTCACACGCAGACACACAGGCTCGCACATACATTCATATGATATTTTTCTACAATTTAAATATTTGAAATGCAGCTGAGAAAGCTATGAATTTGCTTTCAGTTGAGGTGGTGAGAAGATTATTTAACCATTTCCTTTCTAGTTTATGATTTGCCTCACATGGGGAAGGGAGAATATAGCAGCATAGTTGAGACACTGTTCAGAGATGTGGCACTGAACCCTCCCACACATATAGACACACTCTGACAGTAAACAAGTCCAGAAATAGTCCCAGTTTTTTTTCATTTAAAGAGTCAAAAACCTATTCATGATACAGATTTAGGCGTTAGCTTTTGATCAGCAGAAACATATTTCATAAAGAACCATTTCTTAAAATAAATGCATTGGTCAAAATGAATAATCAAATGAAAAATTCCCAAATGTAAGATTCCCATATGACTAGGGCTACTGGGCGGGTCCAGATTTGTTCCTTTCCACCTGCACCTGCTTTTATCTTGGTTTGGCCTAGTTCCTGGTGGAGCCTATTGTGTGGGAAAACACAGGAGCCAAGAGAGGAGGACACCAAAGGAACAGCAGCAGTAATTGGCCAAAAGGGTAGACATGGCAGGAAGTGGTTGGATCCTCCCCAATGCTTCAAGAGAAAGCTAAGAGTAAGCAAAAAAGTGTTCAATACTGAAAGAGGTGGCAAGTGGCCTCAGATGGGCAAATGTATGAGATGCTTGGGTGGACCAGGAGACACAGCAGCAGTGGCAGTGGGAGCCAGACAGGCAAGGATGGGAAATCTGACTATGCTTTCCAGGAAACAAGGCACCCAGGAAAATCAGCAGTAGTTTCAAGCAAGTGGACATCCAGAAAACAGAAAGGCATGATACGTGGAGGTCAAACAGGAGGAAAGCCCGGGAGACAGAAGTGATGGCAAGCAGGTGAAGAGAGTGAGAGACACAGGTAAAGCCCAAAGAGGATGCCATTAGGCAGATCCAGAGAGGAAGGAGGCAGCCGGCAGCAATATTTGCAGGGTATTATTCTAAGACATCAACCCAGTGAGGAGGAGAAAGGAGCAGCACTTTGACTGCCAGCTTATTGGGAGTGAAGGATGGGATGAAGTAGCTTTCCCCCAGGGTGGAGGGGTGGAGTGGCATTCTCCTATTCAATCCCCTTCCCTGTTTCTCATGAGACATTTGGCCCTTCCCTTTTCTATACATTTATTAAAGTTATAGAAAGCTTATCAGGTGGTAGCCCTTTTCATGGTT
This sequence comes from Python bivittatus, assembly GCF_059951505.1. Classification (NCBI taxonomy): domain Eukaryota; kingdom Metazoa; phylum Chordata; class Lepidosauria; order Squamata; family Pythonidae; genus Python; species Python bivittatus. The sequence goes on from NW_028277112.1 coordinate 10,883,973, forward strand.
GACTGGAGATTGGAAACCTAGTCTTGCAGGTCCTAGAGTGAAATCCTAATGGTATCTACCGTGAAGTAAATCAGTGGTGCTTAATCTAGGAAAGTGACATTACAGTTGCAGTTCTAGACTGACCCTCTATGCAGCACTAGTCTGGCTCTTCTTGTACAGCACTGTGTTGGAAGATTTTCCCAAACGTTTAATATCCCTTAACTTTTTTCCCCTCCAGTAGCATTAGCTTCGGAATGGAAAGAGAAATGCCACCTAAAAAAGAAAGCACCAAACTACATATGTTGGTGCTCTAAAATGATCCGTTTTCTTTGAATATCCATTAAGTGAACTGTACTTGTGGTTTATACATTCTTACATGAGTTTGCTTGACAAAGAGACCTTGAAAAGCAAAAAGGAAAAATTTCAGAGGTTAAAGTCGATGAAATGCTAAAAGAAATTACACAAGAGAGAAAATGACCTTCTTTTCTGGGAATTGAATTATAACAAATTTATGTAATTCAAATGAATCAAAGGGCAATATAAATGATTTTATGGAAGAAGCAAATCACTTCTGTGTAAACCGTAACAACTATTTCTGATTTGCCTTATTTAATAGTATCACTGAACATTTTTCTTGGATGATTCTGAACATACTTCCAAATTAGGAAGAAATTTTTAAAAAACTATGTTTTTATTTAGGAGATAGCTAATCGTATCTGTATTGATGATGGTTTTAATTAACCAATGTATTCTTTTAAGAAACCACCTAGAAAGTGATTTTTAAAAAACAAACAAATTAAATGGGTTTGTGTAATGTGCAAATTAAACAGCCCAGTTTTGGAGCCTGGAATATGGTAACTTTATCCACATCTAACCTGTTCAAATTAAATTTTAATATTCCTTCTGAGATTGAGATTTGATGCATAAACGTAGTACTCTACTTCAAGAGTAAAGAACTATAAATATACCTTAAAAGACTAGTTTATAAATATCAAAGAAATATAGACTGTTGTAACAGCGCTGATTTTTTTTCTGGATCAGGGCCACACTTAGTTTCTGAGTGGCATATCAGTGGCCATGTACTTTTAAAAAAAGTGGGCCTAAGAAAAAGACACAGCCATGGTCAGTTAAGTTTTTTGTTATTTCTGTTTCCCCTACTTTAAGAATTTTCTGCTTCTGTCATATTAAAAATTATAAATTAGTGGGCAAATTTCAAAAGGGATCTAGGTCCATACCCAAGGATTATGGGGGATGCATACAATTCTTGGGCTGCTGACTATACAACTGTACCCTATGTCTGTTTTATGTTTTTAATATTAACAGAACAATTATAAACTTATATTATGCCAGATGAAGAGCAAGCAGGGCTCAAGATATACACAAAACATAGAGGCAGCAGAGGGTCAGGGCACATTTATGCTAATTTTTATCCTCCAAACTACCACCAAGCCTCCATGGACTGTGGAAATTTACCATAATTTTTTACTTGGCAGAAAGAGGTTTATTTCTCATTGACTACAATGAGAGGCAAAAATTAAAATAGCTGAGTATCAATCAAGGATATATAAATCAAGATGAAAGCCAGAGAGAATGAGGCCGCTACCCAAATAAAAGATTGTACAGCAAAGCTTTATACCTCTCTAGCCCCACACCACGCACACTCAAGGGAAGGGGCAGGATTTTGACAATGGAATTCATTACATAAAAATAATATTTGTACAGGACACATGTGAGCTAGCATATTGCTAACACCTTTCTGCCTAGAAACTTACTCATCTTGTCATTTTAGACATAAACATCCAATAGCTACTACAAGTCCACTCAAACAATAAATTACCCAGCAAAAAACCTTAGCTGAGATCCCTTCCACAGCTTTCTTAATACACTGGTGTATCCTGGTTTGTAAATAGAAATGTAGATCCTCAACAAGTAAACCCTGAACAATGGGTCTGAGTCCTAAGGTTTGTACAAATCAATAAATACAAAGCAAACCCAGGTGGCTCATCTTAAAATGAACATGTGCCCACAGTTTAGTCATTAGTTCTTCTTGGTGAATATCATACAGAGAGAATGCATACAGATATGGACAAAAAATATATATTCTTTTCCTGCCTCAGTTAAAATAGAGTCTTAAGATGTGTGTGTAGTGGACTGATCTTAAAATTCTAACCTATCATTACAACTATGCCAAGTCTTTCGGTAGGCTATAGTCCATGAATAATACATATGTTGGGGCAGCTTCACAAAACAAGCTGTCTGTACCCAAGAATGGCCATGACCAAGCCAGCAAAGAGACAGATCAACATTTCACCATTAAAGAGGGTGGTCTCTCTCAATCAGAAACAGAGGCTCTGGCAAGGCACTGCACGGTATTTTAAGTGCAAAATGCCCACATTTGTTCTATCTTGGCTGTACTGAGAGAATTCTATTTTTCCTCTAATGCCGTTTCCTTAAATTTTCATGGTATAACCACACAGAAGAAAGCGTTTTTATACAAAATTGCAAGCATGAAAAACAATATTCATCTAAATTAAAACTTAAGGAGAAAATGGTGATATTTAAAACTTGAAATATATATATTTCATAAAGCATACAACTGCATTAAGGAAGAAGTTGGTTCCAACCATATTATTAACATTGTACCTGGAGCAGTTGCATGGCAGGAGACAATAACTTTCAGATTGGTTTTATGATTATTAGATATACTGTGCCTATTTAAAGCTCATCTCCTGTAGGTCCATAAAGAATGATGTGGAAAAGAAATATTCTATGCAAGGAGAAGGAAGAAATTAGTTTGAAAAGGTATGAGGCAAGAAAAAATTGAAAACATGTAAAATGAAACAAATTGAAATTATGGCTTGAGATATTCCCATTTTTAACATATGACACACAGGTTAATGTCCCCCAAATTATTTAAATAGACTCTACTACTGGGCAACTAGTGATAAACTGGGCAGCTGTGCCCATATTTCCTCTCCTTGTATCTGAGACTATCAGAGCATTCTATTGAAGAGAAAAAAATGATGGGAAGATGGCAAACTCATTATTGATACAAGCAGATACTGAGAATTTTAGAGCTATTTCACTGTATTCACAAAGAGATGGACAAATTATTCTGTTATACCCACGGCACAGAACCTTGGATTTTAATTAGCATACTTAGTCTTTAAAGATAAATAATGAAAAATCAATAAATTTTTTACAGCAGTAGAAAGCAATATGCTTTTCTGGTGGGCTTTGGCGGCCACTGCTGTGGAACAAATGAGTGAAGGATGAAAAATAGTCTGTGCCATAAGCCATCACCTACATCAACAGAAGTGTGTGGGTGCTGACTTGCTGCCACTGCCCCTTTATTTTATTTATTGTTTAAGTGGGTTTGACTCAGAGAAGGGGGAGAGGAAAGCTGAACTGCTACAAAATAGTTATTTGAATCCTGGGAAAGCAGAGAGCATGAGAAAGAAACTCGAAACAACTTGGCCTTGATCGGATTAGGTATAAATTGAAGTAGAGAGGGGCACTGAATAGGCTTTCAAGACTCTGTTACAATACCCTAACCACATTAAAGTACATTCCAAGACTCTTAATTACTGCTGTTTCCTAATCTTGCTTATGTCAAAGGGCTGACATTTATATAGATACTATTATTTAATAGATATTAGTAAGGGTCTACAAAACTTTGAAAAGATGCTTTACTTGGACAAAACTTTAAATGAAGCACTCTCTCAAAGTTGCTTCATGAAGCAGTACTGATCCCCACTTGTAAGACCACATTGTTGCCTTGTTTCGCTTCAAAGTTCATTCCAGTGTTCTCAAACAGAATTGGCAATACAGGAGAAGGCTTAAAGGTGCCTTCTTCAGTCTAGCATTTTAGTACCAGGTTCCTCTCAGCCTTCTCCTGCAACACAAACCCTCTGGGAGAAGGACCAGAGGGATTTTCAGGGTCTTGCAGACTAGGTAGCTTCAGCATGAGCTGTATAGAAACTCACAGTGACCCATTAGAAGCTCGTCAGATGTGCCAAATTGTCTCTCAGGCTGGACTGTTTCAGCTTGCACTGCAGAGAATCCTCCAATGAATTGAGAGCCCAGCAGTGCACAAAAATGTCTGTTGCAGCATTACTCTTCAACTGAGCAATGAGAGAGGCCAGAGTCAGGAAAGGTTGTATCATTTCACACAGCTTGCCATTTTCCTACTACTGCTACTGGATGAAAAAGGTTAGTAATGTGGACAAGTTCCTTTGGAACCACTGGACTTCCCCAACTGCTCCCCAGCTGACCAGTGGTTCAGCGAAGTCATCCAGAAAAGATGTTCCTTTCATGCAACTTGCCTACCACTAGCTGTAACATCAGTAAATCTCTACACTCCAGAAACAAAACCCAGCATTTAATAAGCTAACAGCAGAAGTTTCACAGACTCAGCATGGCTGTATAAATCTGCTTTACTGCACGCAAAAAAGAGATCATATTTATATACAAGCTTTGCCTGCTGCTGAGGACAGAACATGTCTGTGTGTGAGAGAAAGAGAGAGCACCTTAGGTTTTAAATCTTAGGCCTTTTCCTCTTGCCTTTTCACATCAATGGACTTCTGGTCATTATTTTAGAGAATCACCTGCTAAATGTTTACACATTCATTCTGTCTAGCCACAAAGTTTCTGTCTCACCAGGTTTAGCTTTTATACCTTCTGATCACTGCTGCCAGTGGTTGACAGAGGTCAGCAGTGCAGGTCAGCTTTTGCATTCCTAGCTTCTTCCATCCACTTCCCAGCTGACCAACCCTGGGAAAGGACTGAAAGATAGACTTTGACGAACCTTCTTCCTCACAACTGGCCAAAATCTCCCTAAGCTGGATAGTGCTGAAGGGACCCAGCGTGGAGCCCACTTAACCCATGCTACAGATTTTCCAGACTTTGATGACTTCAGCAAAGGCTTCAGACTGTTCTTATGCCACCCAGCCTAGAAGCACATTAGTTAGTAGTGAGGAGAAAGCTGAGAAGGGCTTCTCCTAAACCACTGTCCAGATACGATTTAAGCCCACCAAACAGCTTTGCCAAGATGAATCATAAGGCCTTTTTGCTTTAGCAAGGCAAATCAGGTTGAAGCAACTCTGTGTCATGTCACAAAGATATAAGTAGTCCTGTGCAATAAAACTTTCTAGGAAAGTATGAAAAACTATATATGTCAAAAGTGAAACAGCAGAAGGAAATCAAATATTACAAAGAACCAACAGAGACTTCTATTCAGAAGCAAAATTCACTGAATTTTCAGCTTCCCTAACTCAGAAGCTTCCACAGTGGATGGGGAATTCTGAGAATTATAACCATAACATGTTTAGTGGGCACCAGGTAATGGAAATCTGGAAAACCTTAAATCCCAATCCTCAATATAGTTACTTGAATAAAAGTCCTTTTAAATTCAACTGAACTTCTTGTAAGTATGCTTACGAGAAAGGTCTAAAAACTAAAGTCAACCAATGTAGCTCCACGAGAGTGAAGTCCCATTTGGTTGGGCTTAACCATTTCAGATGGTAGATAAACTACTGATTAGTTATTTGCACACACACTCGAACCATTTCCCATAGGTAATGGATTAACTCAATTTTCCCCCCAGTTGTATGTGTATACCAATCATATTATATAGAATATATGGTATGACTAGAATGTTTATGATAATTTATTAGTCTTCCCTCTTTAGCCTATTTAAGCTTTATGCAAGGATTCCAGATGCCAGTTAATACAAAGAGGATTTTTTATGATACCTTAATATACTCATGAGAAATACTCATGAGAAAGTATAGTTCATTTTGTATAAGCCTAGCACAGTGATTGCTCGGCATGTCAAAAATTTGCCTAACTTGCTTTGCTGGTGTGTCAACCCACACCCCCACTCCGAACAAAAGAGAAACAATTCTTTTCATATTCATTTATTTTAAAAAAATACAGTCCGATCATCTGTGGTGCTACGCATTATATAAAGAAATGTCAAATAATTACAAAAATTAAATATGAGTAAAACAAACTCAGTTTCTTTGGTAACTCAAAAAGGGAGAATAGTTGATGTCAGGTGTTGGTGGACGTTGGCATGTCATCCAAAATGTTGAAGTGTGTTGTGTTTGACATGTGTGTCATAGGTTCGCCATCACTGGCCTAGCACATAGTACTAACCTTCTACAGAACAGAACTGGCAACCTACCAGTGTAAGAAAACACAAAACTTTGAATAAAACTTTTCTTTCCAATATATGTATTGGAAAGGGTATTGCTGTCAGAGGAAAACATAAAAAGATACATAAACATGTTTTTGAACCACAGAAATCACAGTCCTATGCGTGCTAATCACAGGTAAATGACATTAAGTACAACAGGTCTTGCTCAGAAATTATTTCTAAGTGAATAGGCAAAGAATTGCACTATAGCGCTGCAATACAATGCACTTAATTGCACTTGGGAAAAAAGTCATTGAATCCCACTGGATTTATTAACTAGTCAATCTGGATGACTGTACAGCAAGTAAGATTTACGTACATTGTTCTTCCAAGAAATTTAAAGAGTAATTTACAAGCATATGAATATTGATTTAGAACACAAATAAGCAACATATATTTAAAAGAAATAGTGCTTGTAAATGTCCAATATTACCAGAGGAATCAAGCTTTTTTGTTTTAATTCCATCAGTAGCTGGAAATTTTATTTGCCATATTTCCACTTCCTCAGTTGAGGAGGGAATGAATTTTTTCTGAACAAGCGAAAGGAGACTTGTCAGAGTTATTTTGGTGGGTGCCAATATACTGATGGCCCTTTTGTCTCTGATTTTCAATGACTGGTTGTATGCTTGTGCTCAAAATGTAAAGACACTACCCAGATCTAACCATAAGTCTCTGCTTTCACTGAACACCCTGCTGTATCTCAGCGCAGGGTTTACTTTATTTTTATATTTATCTACTATTTCTCATCATTAGCATTGTAGGCTGTATAGAGTCCTTTAAATCTCCTGTACAGAGCTGTTTAATTTCAGTTGAATTTAATAACAATTATATAACCTTGTATTCTATAAACAATATGCAAACTTGAACCAGCATTATTGTTCTTACGCTTCCAATGCAAAAGACAAAATTGTGAGCAGTTAATTTTCCAGAATTTCCTGTTCTTCTCTGAGTAGTTAAATACTACAAAGAAACACAGAGTTGGAATGCGGAATTTAGTTTACTGACTCCAATTCTATGATCAGTGCAGAAATCCAAATTAAAGTATCCCTGACAGATAGTATCTAGCCTCAGCATAAACATCTATATACTACTAAACCTCGTGTCTGTTTCTCTGTTTATAACCTACAGCTGGGTGAAACGGTGCATCGTAGGGCAACAATTTTTAAACCAAAGTATTTCAAATGGGCTAACTTACAGAATGCATCCAAAATCCGGGACCCATTGCTCCCGTGGGATCTGTCAGGTTTGGCCCAAAGAACTCCTTGAGGCAATGCAAATACAGTTCTGTTGTGTTTATTAGCTTCCACCTCAAGACAGAATCTCAGCAGACTGAACCCAAGTTCCCAAGCCAGCCAGCCACAACACCATGAATTCCTTAGGGAGATGCCAGCCTCATCTTTCTGAACTTCCCATGCTCCTGTTGGGGGCTAAGAACATGCTTATCTCCCTGAGCATTCATAAGTCCATTCCATCACAGGATCCAAATTTAGCAAAGTTGTGGCTGCTTCAGTGCTGCTGTGCTGCTGCCACTTCAGCACTGCTGCACTGCTGCAGTCAGCCACAATCATGTGATCATTATTTCCAACACTCCCTGACAGCTACCCACAAGTCAATGGGGAAGCTGGCAAGAACCCTAAACTTGATTATGATTGCTTGTTGCTCCCTGCCAGCTTCCTGCAAGGAAAGTCAGTGGGGAAGCCAACAGGAAGTCTCTCCCACTTTTACTACTTTTTTGCCTGCCTGTGGTCCAAGGCCAGCAGGTAGGTAAGTTGCTGCTGCTGGGTGGGGGAGGAAATGAAGGGGTGCATGAGAGGCGTGGCACAGATCACGGAGGGTGTGACAGGGTGCCTGAGAGGTGCTGCGAGGGTCAGGGAGGATGCAGTGCTGGGGCTTGGCACAAGTTGGGGAGGGTGCATGAGGGTGCACAAGGGAGGGAGGGAGGAAAGAAAAGGGAGGAAGGGAGGGAGGGAGGGAGGAAGGGGAGGGAGGAAGGAAGGAAGAGGATTGAGGGAGGAAGATGGAATGAAGGGAGGGAGGAAGGAATAGGGAGCAAGGGAGGAAGGAGGAGGGAGGCAGGGACAAAGGAAGGAAGATTTCTGCCACTCCCTGCCAGGTTCCCACACGGAAAGCCAATGGGTTAGCCAGCAGGAAGTCGGAAGTCTCTCCCGCTCCCACTACTTTTTTGCCGGCCTGTGGTCATTCTGTTTCTCTGTTTAGGTAAGAAAATATCTTTGAAATGATGACCCAATAGGTCATGGGTTGTCTAGTATCCAATAAAGATGCCACCATTCTTCTGAAATTGGTCTCACTCTCAAAATGCTTACTACTTTTGAAATTGAACGTTTTCTAACATTCAATTGAAAACTGACTTCAAGTAATTTACACCTGTTGTTCTGTATTCTGTGGTGATAGAAAATGGACACTGATCACCATCTTTCAGAAGTTTGTAAAGGACTATCATATCCCTCTTCAGAGTTTTCTTATGCTTAAAGCTACCCACCTCCTTCAATTTCTCTTGATAAGAGTTTTTAGCTTCTGAGGATCCTCACATCCAGTCCATCCTGAGGAGATGCTAATTTAATCCAAACTTTGAATCAGCAGTGAAGATTCCTGCCCATAGTCATATGCCCTTTTCTTTGATCTAACCACTCCACTAGCCCAACTACTGTAATTCCTGCAAAGCAAAACACACATACTCATAAACCTAGCGTAAGGCAGATCATATATTGCTGAACTACAATTCTCAACATCTGTCACTGGTCACGCTGGCTGGCAGTTACCGAGACTTGAAGTTCAGCAAGTTCACTGTGCATTGTCCATACATTCTCATGCTACCTAGCCAGTTCAATCAATTATTAACCATATGATTAATGCATTACAAAAAAAAAGTATTTTTGATTATGGATCTTTCTGTGATGTGCTGTTGCTACTTGTTTCCCCTACATTTCCTTTGTACTTTGTACTCATATATGAGTACAAAGCCTTCTAAAGCGTGTGTATGTTTAAGTGTGCGTGTATAAATAATATATTCAAATTGGCAGGCATACATTACTTCAAAATATTGTAAAACTGCTTCAAATTCCTCTTTTCTCAATGTATCAGTTTAGCGATTCGCAAATTTAGCAAATAAAATTTTTACAGCGTGCTAGCGTCACCAACACTGTAGTCAATGAAGATACGACTATCTATACTGACTAGTATTTCAAAGTAATACACACACATACCCTTTATATATTCAGTATTTTTGAAGAAGCACATACTGTAGTACCTTTTTGTCCTGGTAACTGAATAATCCAGTCTTTAAATTAATGACAACCAATCCTAAAGTAGAACAGTATTTCGGGGGGAAAAACCCTCTAAAAATAGAGATAAAATTCTTTAAATACATTTAATTTATGTAAATGTATATTGCAACTACTTTAAATTCAGTCAAGACACTAAGCTCATTAAAACAGTCTTTGATTTTGGGAATTAATGGAGCTTTCCTCTGTTGAAGAATTAATTTTTTAGTTATCGAAAATACCCAAAGAAATCAACTCCTATGAAAAAAGGGCAATTCAGAAGACATAAGTTTTATCATTAAGGATAAGAATAATAGGATTCTGGGTGACATTAAGTTGTAACACTAAATCTGTTCTTCAGTATACATGCATTATGTTTTTATATTTAATGTTCAACAATTCTTTCTTTTTTTAAAAAAAAGACAATGGTTTTTCCTAACAGTTCATCTTTAGACCCAGAGACAGCACTACATGCATACATACAATCACACACATATTCACAAATTTTAATGGAAGCATAACAGTAGTAATTCCTACTTTCCTGTTGCTGCCTTCAAATACAGGCCCAGATCTCGCTTACCATAGGTGTTTTAATCGAGCTATCTTTAGCACAAGCTCTGTTTCCAAACATTTGTCAGGCTGGAGCTGCTGTCAAAAAAAAAAGGGGGGGGGGGAATGAAAAGACAGCCAGAAGCTAGCTAGATAGCTCGCTCCTGCCTGCCTGCCTGCCTTCCTAAGATATGTCAACATTATAAAGAAAAGTACTTTTCACCCTTTAGATATTTATTTTCCTAATACTTTTATTAATCACTCTCATTTAATTTGATTGAAAAGAAACTGCTTCCAAACATGTCAAGATTCTGACCTTTATGTTAAGTTAGAGGGGTATATGTAAGCATCCAGTTTTTCCACTCTATAATCATCTCTGCAATGGTCTGCTGTCTCCATCCATCAATTAAATATCAGGAGAAGATATGATGATAAAACTCTTCCTTTTTTCAGGCGAAGAAGCAGTACAAAGAGAGGCTGCAGAATTATATTTACGGTAGCTACACCTCTGCCACTTCACTGTCATTAAACAAGTTCAAAAACATTATCAGAAGAAATGATAAAGAAATTTAAAAACATCTGGGAGTACGGTGGAAAAACAGAAGGCCTTTTTTGTCAGGGAAGAAAATTTGTTTAAAAAAAAGTTGGATAAATTTCATTTCAAGGGCTTACCTGTTGAAATACTAAAAGAAATTCAAATCAATATAGAAAACAGAGCCAGCAAATTTTATCTGTATGTAGGTATGTTATGTACAGTACATGTGTGTATGCAAGAACAAGATTGGAGTTGTAAAATGTAAAAAGAATTCAAGCTGTGAATCACCCAGAGTTCCCCCATTGGGGGGAGATGGGTGGTTGAAAAATTTAATAAATAAATAAAATAAAATAAATAAACACCAGCAAAGAGGGGTCATCATGATTCCAGCTGGCCATAGAGCTCACTGAGTGACATTTGATCTCATCTCTCTCACCACATCCAACTTCTCAGGGATGTTCTTGTGATGAAATTAGAGCGTAACGTACCCGCCTGCAAAAAGATTTATTGATTAAATATACTAGTTATGTTGCAAAAAGAGAGTACCAATCTGAAGACACTCTGAAGAGGAAAAAAAGACCTTGCACTTGGGATTCAGAAACTTAACAGCTCTTCTGAAGAGCCAGAAAATAGAACCTTAAAAACCAGTGGCCAGAGTAAACTGATGTGTGTGCTGGCAGTTCTTCAGATAAGCTAGTTCCTGTCTGGCAGAATGTTGAAGATTAAAAACAGCACCTTAAATTGAGTCAAGAATCAAGCAAGTAGTCCATATTAAGTGCACTAAATGGATACCATGACACCTGATGGGAATGCTGGGAATTACAGTCCAACACTTCAGGAGAGAATTGGGTTGGGGAAGGTGGATCTACTTCTACCTACATGCCACAAGCTGCATTCTGCACCAGCCTTTAAGAATTACCCAGGGTGGCCCCAGAGAGAGCACATTCCTGTTATCTAGTCTGGCAGTCATAAAGGCATGCATTACAAAAGCAAGATGTGTTTTCTCTAGATAAGCTTAAAAAGGAGACATTTACTTATTAAATCTGTACTGCCTCTTGAAAGGAGTCCCCAAAGCCTTGGCCAAAAAAAAAAAAAAAAAGCCTCTGGTAACAGACATTATGTGTATTCTCAGTAAGATTCAATTTAACTGTTAGTGGTATGCAGTAACAGTCTATTTGCCAATGAAATTATATGTGGATTGAAGTTTTAATTCCATATTGACATTCAAGGAGGGATAGAATATAAGATTTTATCTACCCTCCCACCACCCCTGGCAATATGGAAATGAAACAGCAGCTCTGAAAATTCTCTTTTCTCCAAAGCAAACTGTAATGATGGGACACTGAAACTGCAATCCCCTTAATATGCTCTAAATATATTGGGCTGAGTCCATTATTAATGAGACTGCCTCCATGTGAATCTTTCCCAGAAGCAGCAGTATCACAGACCACAGCACTTTCCTCAGTACTCCGGAACTGTTTTGGTTCATCACATCCGTCTGACAAAGGAACAACAGTGATCTTAATGCATAGGACTGTAATGCACAGGACATTAAGAAATCTATACTTTTTTATCAGGACAGCATGGCAGTGCTATGAAGAAAAAGATATCATATCATTTTCATATCATACTCCTTCCAGTAATACCGCCATAATGGCTAACTAATAGCACAACACTTGTTTCCGATCTCATAAGAGGTCTATGCAATTGCAATGCCATTTCTGTAGTATTGTAAGTATGTATTCTGTTAGTATTTTGCAATATTCTTTTAGTCAGAGATACAGGAATCACGGAACTGTGAAAATGCCAGATAGTTCAAGGGAAGCCATCTATTTTCAACAGTTATTAGATGTACTTTTTACAAGTTGACACGTTTTTCATAAGAATTTGATTTTTTTTTAATATGGAATGTTTAAATTGCTCTAAGTCTATATTATTGTGTTTTCTATTTTAATGGCTTTAGACAACATTGAATTTTACCATACACTACTTCAAGATCTCTTGGAGATACAGAATGGTATAAAAATTGATTAAATAAATAATGTGATCAAGGTTTCCATCTGAACAATAAAATTTAGTCTTAAATGAGGAGCTGGCTAGAGGCGCTATTTATAGAAGATGTTCTTTCCTTGAGTTACTTCTCTTCTGGAACATTTTCCCTCCCCAAGGCCCATCTAACATTTTAACCCAGCAAGAGGAGGTGCCCTTAAAGATATTGGCACCCTAATCCTTGTATGTGTAGTACAAAATAGAAAGTTGATTAAGCAATTAAGAAAGTTGATCCAAAAACGTATCAACATAAAAACTTTGATCTGACCACTAGTCTAATCTTTTCAAAGGTTCCTGATTCAAACCTCCTCTTGTATTATGATATTTTGAAGTATATAATCAGAAGTGTATTCTCCCCTTGATTATTTTATGCTACACAATTGCAAGAGAAGAAAAGTTTTTTGTTTTTTTTATGTAGAACAGCCGAATGTTCTAATATCTTCAGAAACTTCACCCTATTTAGTGACAGGAGAGCAGATTGCGTGCATCTGCTGAAGATGAAACAGGTGATAACAAAGAAATACACATGGACAGTTTGGCACAGCTACCATAAAAGAAAAAATAGAGTAGGTTAACATTTTAATTAAATTCAGTAGCACATTATACAGAGAATATCTTACTCAACAACACATTCGCACACAGGTCTCTCATATATACTTTCCTTATTTTTTTAAAGGAAGTTATTTTTTATCCTTTCTGCTACATGTTTCATTGAAAGATCAACCAAACTAAAAATTAAGGTCATGCAGCTCTGCTATTTAAAGGACAGACTGGTCTATATTTGGGCTCACATACATACCAAAGCACCTTTTGGAATCTGAAACCTTGCAGCCCTACTAAATAGAAGTAAATCAACAGTTTTATGTTCAAAATGCTTGCAATTTTTTTTCCTTGGGCTACAAATAAAACAAAGTCAAAGTTTTGCAGTGTGTTAGCTTGCCTGCAACAGCTGCAGCAAAAGGAGAACATTACAACTGGTGATTAAGATCCATTTCCCACTAATCATAACCTTGCAACAAGGTTACTGAATAGGAGTAGAAGAAGGACAGATGGGAATAATTCTCTGAGCACATGGGTTTTTGTAAAGAAGGAAGACTAGAATTCCCTTGTAAGGCCTTTTAAAAACGTATTTCATTTGAAACGATGGTTCTTTTTCATGGAGTATCTTTAGATACAGTATTAGAAATTAACTGAAGGGTCTCAGGCTGAGTAATAATAATTTACTCTCTGCCATTCTTTTTGCTCATTGGCTGAAATGATCTATAGACAAAGGAAAGTAGAACTGATCACCATAAATATCATAGAAGACTTCACTAAGTAGACAAACATCCAAAGTGTTGCCCACAATCAGGGCTTCAATGCTAGCTATTCTTCTCTGTCTATTTAAGGCATTCTATTCTGTAGTCAAAATGAAAGTATTATCACAGCTTGAACTTCTGGATTTATTTTTGTTTTTTCAAGATGTTTCTGGTTAGGCCAACTGAGTAATTACTAATTTTTAGTCTTTCAATACAAATTATTCAACACCTCCAAAGATCAGATTCTATGATGTGATATACTGTAAACAGAGTAACTCCATCACAGTGGTTTTAAGAACCAAAAGTGTCAGTGAGTTTAGGACCTAAATCACAACAGCAAAATTACAATTAGGCCCCCTGAAAGGATCCTGTGATCATAAACAGAAGAAGAAACCATGAGTATTCCCTAAAATGAAAGATGTGGCCACAAAGACAAACCAATTTTCTTATCCACATACATCTTTCTTCACACAAGTAAGTAAAATTACTGGCTTGTTTTGATACATGAACCTAGTTTGCAAAATTTGTTGCTGAAAACAATAAACTAGACTTGTGTGGAGGAAGGAGTAAAATGAATGAGCTAAATGGCTCAATTCAGTGACAGTAAACCAGGACGAAGCAGGAAACTGGCTTACGGGTTATAAATGCAAGCAAAGCTGATACGCTGTGCAAATTCACTTTACTGTTAATTTCTGTTGGATTGCCCCAGTACAGAGAAAAAAGCTAAAGCAAAGAAAGTGACCCCCCCTCCCCACTTATACAATCATTTCTGAATCGTACCCTTCAGTCCTAAACTTCTATATGATGCTTTAGGGATATGATGAAATATCCATCTGAGAAAAATTAGAATAGTGTATATTGGCCAAATATTTCTCTGGAAACCACCTGGATTTCTTCCCAAGTACAAAAGAGTACTCTTCTTTGTCTGTTGCTGTGATCTGTATTTTCCACATCCACTTTAATTCTTAACATCTTCATTTGTACATTGCTTTAAAAAAAAAAAAAGACATGCATCCCACAATGTTGCATCCTGCATTTGATATTTCCAAATGCCTGCATCTCATTACATTCTATACCTAACAACTCCAAGAGATAAAGTTATAGGCATTTTGGGTTATGCGGCCAGCAAGAAGCCCTGCTTTATCTCACTGACACTACAGATCCTTATGATCCTGCTTCAGAACAGGAGAGAGTGACAGAGAGATAACAAAAGGAACAGCAACAGGATAGGGATTTTGCTAAGTTAAGTCTACTTGAAATGCCTGCCACAGGCAACCACACCAGATGCACCTTCGGCCCTATGTGCTTCCACAAATGAATAGTGGCAGAAAAATGAGGATCCTTCTCCACAACACTGAATTTAAGCAGGCTTTCTGTTGCTGTAGCTCTGCAAATGAGAATTACCAGAGAACGCCAGCAAATGAAAAATCTTTACAATTCAAAAATTAACTAATTGATACTGAATCTTTCTGCTTACTTAGGTGTGAGCCTCACTGAAAACACTGTGACATACTTCTGTGAAAATATATGTATGACTGCACTAACAATGAGCTGAAGCAACGACTAGCACTGACAACAAAAGAAATAACTAGAACAGTTTGAAGACCTATTTATATAGGCTCATTTTAAAAGTATACAAGTTTTGAAGTCAGATAGAGAATAGATTATACATTTGCTCACACACATATGTGTAAATACTGCAGTAAATACTACTGTCTAAAAAGTTGTTTCAAATTTTATTGAGTATGGAATCAATTGTGTTTGAATTTTTAAAAAACACTGAAGGTAATCAATCTTTCCTTTTCATATGCCATAAATACATTTCTTCAATCTTATCACTGTAAGTATGCTTGGCTACAGGATGCCACTGTCGCCCATTCTGCATTTTTTCTTTTTGATATCAAGTAATAATAATAATAGTAACAACTATGATAACAGTTTCAGTTAGTGCAATCCTACCTGCATATTCCCTCAGAAGTCCTACTAAGCGCAAGTGCAGTAACTCCAGCTATAAGACAATAGTGTTGTTTGATTATGGACAAAGCTGATGTTGAAAGATATATTTAGTAATTGGCACAGCTGCCTAGCCCTAAAGCTGGCTCAGTAATTTTGCATTGTTGTTGATGACTGCAGCCAGGAGTCCAAAAAGATTAAAAAGGCCACCAAAGGACAGAACAACTTCCTAAATTATCATACAGATCCCTTTCATATGTCTTACAACACAATGGATCCAGTGGATTTGTGATTAGAAGCTAAATTAGCTGATACCAACCAGAGTATTTTGAACTTACAGAGTGTCGGGAACACTAAAATCTAAACCCTGCCACTTCAGATGCTCAGGAGTTTACAGAAAGTGCACAGTGGCTGTGAATGTATATGAGTGTGTCACTAGTTCAAGGGGTAGTATTGGTAGAGCCCAGTGTGGAAAAGTAGGAAGAACTACAGCCATTCCAGTGTGCCCCTAATTAAAAATAAGCTTTTTAAAAAAGTATGAATAAACACAGCATTTGATCTCAGAAGACGCTAGCTTGATTTGGTCATAAACTACTGTATGATTCAATGTTATGTGCTGAAGTCTCTGCCTCATACACTCAATCCCTCTTCCATCTCATCTTTCTCATTATGATACAGCCATGAGGGGGGGGAAGTGTTTTGCCTTTCCCTTGACTACCACTTTTTGAAATGTTCAAACCCCAAACAATGATTAATCTTACAACTAAATTTTTGAAATTAAGACAACCTTCATAAACCATGGTTTAGCTCAAAATGCACTTCTTTTTCTAAGCCACAGATAAGCCTAACCAGAGTTTGTCTTGATTCAGACAAAACAATAAACTGTAACTGGCTAAAAGCATGGGGAAAGCTTCTATTTTCACCCTTACAGACAGACTAAAGGGGGAGAGAGATGGTAGTGATTGAAAACATACTACATGTCAGCCCTGGAACATACAACAGGGGTAGCTGAGCTGCCTTAGTCAGCATTATACTGGCATATGTTATCCCGTGTGCATACTCTACCACATTATTGCCAACCTGATGATCCTACACAGTGGCTAAAACAAGCATCAAACACTCTCATTCAGAGACCCTGCTTAGTGGTTGAGGTATCAAACTAAACACCTGGAGGTCATGATTTCCAGTCCTGCCTTAGACATGAAAGCTGCCTGGGTGACAACCCAACCCATCTTTCAGATTGTTGTGGTAAAAACAGGAGGCAAGAACATTATGTATACTGCTTTGAGTTGCACAGCAATAAAGGTGGGATCTCTCTCTCTCTCTATAACAACAGTATTTCTCCTGTAATATAATTAACAAATACTTTTTAAAAACAATTATAAAGACATAGAAAGCTGAAGGAAGAAGAGAGTAACACACTAGCAGAATGAAACATGTAGACATATGAGAAAATAAAAGTGGGATAAAAGTCTAATAATAATAATAATGATAAATAAATAAAATGAGTATTATATACAGTATCTTGTTTGTCAGTAGTAAAGGTTAACCTTAAGAATGCATTTCTTAAAGTGAGTGATTTTACAGTGGCAGAAATTAAGTCAAAATGGAAACTCTGAAAGCTTCAAACCATGAAGCATGAGGATTGCTAGTCAGAATAACAAGAAGTACAGATTAAAGTTGTTTAATCTGGTATCCACTGCAAATAAAAGGATACCAACACTGGTTTTTCTGAATTGAAAATTCCTATGTTAAGAAAAATACACAAATAAGAATGTAATCCTGCTCTAGATATTACTCTCAGAAAATCCTCATGTGTAAGACTTAATCAGATTTAGGCAAAGATACAGTCTCAGTTCAAGTATATATTCATTGAAGCTTTCCTAGCTGCATATTTGATTGCCTATTAAATTGTCCAGTTTCCCTCTAATGATTAGTGCCTTTTCAGTAAAATGCAAGATTAAATTGTCCTCAATTGCCACACTTTTAGTTTTAATAATGGTATTCAGAGCCTGGAATCACTAGGTTATAAAATGCCTTTTAAGGAAAATGTTTACTTCTTATGTATATTAATGAAATACTGTTTCAGACCCATTAAATACTAAATAGAATATCAGGTTATGATACTTCATTAACATTCATATTATTATGATATAAACATACGCATAATTCATTTTAGGGTTAAGTTTACTAGCTTCATGTATTGTTAGTGGCAAGGATACTTATTCTGAGAATTCTAAATTGTGAGATTTAGAGCTGCAGTGTACATCTGAACTGGCTTTCTGAAGACTGTAAAGAGACTGTTTCCTTTGTGTTGTACCTAATACATTAGATAGCAAAATCTTTGTGTACACATATTTATCCATTTTTCATTTACTAATCTTTTTCTCTGATAACTGAACCATATAAAGCAAAAACTGCTTTGAAGTACACATCACCATATGAAATAAGCTGAAAACACTGTCCTTAATCCACATATCTACACACACTGATCTTTATTCTATGATTTTTGTGTGATGTGTGTGAGTCAACTGTGCAGTCAATGAAAGTTGGCAGAAACTGATTAACCATACTAACTTTTCTCATTCTGGTCTCCTGGCCATTTTTAAAAATTATGAATATATAATTTGCATAAAAGGGCAACATTATGGTGACAAAGTATTTGCCACAGGCCATCTGAAAACTGGTTTGAAATAAGCAAAGAATATAAATAGAACAGAGTAAGTAGTAAACAGTAAATAGAATATATAGAATACAGAGTATATAGAAAACACATACATACATACATACACATAGATATATAAGAGACAGGGTATATAGAGTAAATCAAAGACATGAACTGTTAATTTAGGAATACTTCAATCTTCTTGGCTCCAATACAAAAACTTTCACAATATGCATAGTTGAATTCCAAACATGTTCACCCAGTCTTTTGTCGAGGGAAAGTGAGATCCTTTGCTTCATTGCACTAGCCATCTTTATCTTTTATCTTTTATTGATTTTATTGTAATTTCTTGTTTGATTGTTGTGAGCTGCCCAGAGTTGTTGAGATTTGGGCAGCATACAAGTTTAATTGATTATTATATTGTAGTCCTACCAAATAGGTGACTTATTTTAAAGGGACTTATTTTATAATAGAGATCCGCTTAAAGCTTTGTCCTAATTTTTCTGATTACCTTCAGAGCTCTTCTACCAGTAGAATACAATTAACAGTACAAGAATCTATAATAAGTACACTTACCACCTAAAACTTCAAAATTTCATGAAGATAAAACAAAAGCAAGCAAGCAGAACTACCTAAAGCTCTGATTCAATGTTACAGTTTAGATTAGCCTGCACAAGGACTTTTTTTTTCTCAGAAGATAGCTGCATGTCACCAATTGTGAGGTACAACTTTTCCCACTTAACCGTGTAGAACAAAATCATGCTGTTCATCATTGGTGTAATCTGCTTTGCAGTTATTACTAACATTCCACTGTTTCAAACTACTAAAATGAAGAAAACATCCATAAAAACTATATTGTTTCTTTGTTAAAAGGCACCATTACCTATAGATTGTCTTATCTGTAAAAACTGTTTCTCTACATTTTCTCTCTAAGCAATTAGTCCTCTCAGTTCTTTGTGCTAAGTCTTCGAACTGCCCCCCATGCCTTTTAACAGGTATTGATTATTTAAAAGCCAGCACTGCAGTTTAATTCAGGCAATAGTTGCACACCACAAGTGATGTTCATCCTGCTTTGTTTATGGAATCAACTACAAATAACAGTTGTTTGAGTCTGCATCTCTGATATAAAAGTATTAAAACCCTGATTAAAAATATACTCCAGATAAATTCCTAGACCAATATATAAATTTAACATTGCAAATGTTAACACTCCGAAGAAAAAGATCAAACTCGCTAGATTACTGTCTCTTTAGTTTGCAGGGCACCCATTTCATGCACAACTTTCCTTATTGTCAACTTCTGGACCTGCTAAAACTCTCTATTTCTGGATGCTTTCATCGTTGAATCTGAATCCATGACCAACTGCTTTCCTGTTCTTACATGAAGATGTAAAACAGTGCTCTAAAAGAGAACTTTAAAAAAGAGTCTGTTTTAAAAAAAAACAGCAGAGTTACCTTGGAAAAATAAAATTTACAGTAAAAAAACAAAGAAGGATACACATTTTTCTCTTTTCTGCTTCATTTTTCCATTTCAAATTACCATTTAATATATTCATAACCTGCAGGGTTTAATTTCAATGTTGGTGTGTGGGCGTATGGGGGTATATTTGTTTGTTTGACACATTTATATAGCCACCCATATATGTATATTAACCTCATATAGGAAAAAAAACCACTTGAGGGGACATTTTAAGCACATAAACTATAAACAGAGGATTACGCATCCCCTCTCCTATTTTTCTTTCCGCTCTTAATTTCTCCTTCTGCAGGCATTCTGGTTCATTTTTAAAAACTAACTAAAAACTAAAAAATATATAATTTAAACTTTTATTTCTGTATATTCTACTTAACTGGGAGTGCTAAAAAGCATAGGGAAAAATCATTTTTAAAGAAGATTGTCCATTCTTTAAGAACATCCACATGACAAAGAATTTTAAGATCATGTACCCAAGCACCACTGTGTCCTTCGCTTACCCAACATAATTCTGGCACTGCTATAGATCAAATTTACCAAAATCAGCAAAAAAGTCGAGAAGGCAGAAGGCTGGCATGTCCAGAATGCCATGTGACTACCACACCGCCTTGTTGCAACAGATTTCCAGGCCATTAGGAAACTGGTTAGCTCTTTTTTCCCCCACTTATACCCTAACTGTATCCCAGGAGCTGCCTAGGCAAGTAACATTTGGTATGTAGCTGCTCCCTCTGCAGCTTGCAAAAAAGCATCTTTAAGGCTCTTCACCCACCAGGCAAGACATTGGCCATCCAGAACAGGAAGCACTGTATGCTTCCTATTTGGACTAGGACCTTACCTGGACAACAAAATCCTCCTGTCTCTGCTGTGTTACTCTGCGTCCTTGTATCCAATTCCTGGGTTCGTCCTTCCACTCTGATTTCACAGCTCATTTCGTGGCACACTCAGATGACTGCCAATGACTCAGCCTTGACCATATGTCTGGATTCACATGGTCTGTTAAGGCAGAGCAAATATTGGCAGAATTATAAGCCATAAACCTTGATTTACAAACCACAATGGCTGGGTTACATAGCATATTAAGCCAAAACCCATATTATGGTGTAGTATGATGTGAGAATATGTCATTTATTTGTGTTCACTATGCAACCTAGAGTAACATTCAGTCTATACTGTCTTTTGCAATGACTATAGAAGGATGGGACTAAACATAAGAGTGAGAATAGCCAAAGAAAAAACAACACAGGGTCTATGTTATTCTAGGTTTGGAAGTGGTATGAAGGAACGTGTACAATATTGTAAAACTGTGTGGCAAATTGAGAGATCTTATTCATTAAATGGGTTTGACAGGTATGAAAATCTGCCGCAATTTATGGGTACATGGTGACATACGCAGACAAAGACAACTCTTATCTATAATAATAATAATAACCATTTCATTATACCCACAAACTTACTAAGCATGTATTATATACCAGGCTGGCCCTTGGCAAAGCAGTGAAATGGAACATTAAATATTCTGAAATATCTCCAGTCAGGTGTTCTATTTATTTTAATCTCAGCTGTAGAACTCTATGATTAAAAGAAATTGCATATTTCATTGCAATGCACAATCTTCTCCCCTGGAAAAAATAAAAAGCTTGAAATGATTTCTGTGCCCACATGTTTAATAGAAATACCTAAATCCATGTCTTTCTTTAATGAAAAGTTCATAGCTTTAAGAGTTGCCCTCCATTTTCCAGGAAAAAGAAAAGTATGTCAGGTCATAGGAACATGTTCAACACATTTTTCTTTTACTGAAGGAGGAAAGCCTGTAATATATTTTGAAATATTTCCAGCATGAATATATTTAACCAACTATTAAGGAATTGCAACAAAGCCATACTAGGAAACTCGTGGACACAGCCCATCAATGTCAGCTATATTCTGCTAGCAGGATAAATGACTTTCTCTGCAATCTACTTGTCTGTGCTCCCTCCCTAACCCTCCCATAACCTTTCTGGAAGCAGGTAGAGAACACAGTATCTTGCATATACTTATATTTATACATGTGGGAGAGAAGGGGGAGAAAAAGTTTCAATCTAACTGCAGTTCTGTATACAATAACTCTCTTTAAATCCCACAGGCTTTAATGAAAATTTAAACAACATAAATTTATATGAAATTGTACCCAAACTCTCTATGGCATTTGAACAATACATAGTGGCTCACATCAATAGCTTTTTATTTGATTCCTATGCTAAAACTCTTAATTTGATAGTGAATGTTATAAGCAAGTTGCGTTTTCATTCTAAACAGCATAAATAAATGGCATATTCTAGAATTGTATCTTACTAATGTAAACTTAGCAGATATTTATATGGAGAGTTTTAGATTAAAACCACTTGATACTCTTGTTCCAAAAATAAGGTACAGGTCATCAAGAACAGTAAACAAAGCACTGTGTGTTGTGGCTTTAGAATATATGAATATACCTGTGGCTATAAGTTCTAAAAGAAATATCTAATATTTATCCAAATTTTAAAACTAGTTTTACAAATTCTAGATAGATGAGAAAATAGTTTTATTATCCTCCACATTTTTAATACAGGCCATAAACCACATTTATGGTAGTCCATGACATGTTAGTTCTTAGTATGTTGAAAAGACATGGTGTATTTATTATACCATTAATAGATTACATTTTGATTAAGTGTACACGTAGATTATTGATTGGTATCTATAAGGTTCTCCAAAAGTTGCCATTTATGAAAGTTTATTCAAAATAATTATTCAGTCTTTCTAGATTACATATAGTTTAGGCACGTAAGAAATCATGTGACAAATATTTTTTACTAAATTTTTGCTAAGTGGTTCTTTCATCGCTACATGACTGATTTATAAAGTTACACTTTTGTTCAGCAAACAAAAAATTGAAAACTAAAATTGTCGCTCAGTGGCTCATCCCCACTGAAACTAGTGGCTACCAGAGAGGTTTACAGATTGAAGACATAATCCCTTCTATATGGCTAAAATATTGCATATGAATACTGATTTTATAAATGTATATTTTTACATGTATTGAAAACCTAACCCAATTTCAAGAATGTTATGGCAAGCTTTAATGTTTCATTCTTGATTATTTATGGCAAACCTCTTTAACTACATTTAATCCTCAGCAGCAACTATACATTTTTATTTGACTTATTTAATAACATTTGATAAAGTCCACATATAGTATCACAATAGTATAACATTTTTACCATCTAAACTTTCATTTTATAGTGCTATGAAATGCTTGCAGTATGCAAAATGGACTGTTACAGGCTTGTGTATTTTATCACGCTCAAACTAAGGTAACCTTATCAGTGTTATTTCTCACACTTATACACCCAATTTAGTTATATCATAATGTTTTGATTTATGTTGACTGACACCCTAATCTAACTTACCATTTCAAAACAAATTCTACTAGCTCTCGGGGAGTTTACTTTCAAATAAACATACATAGGAACCTAGCACTAAGGTACTTCTTTGCAGAGTGACCGGTATCTCAACTCTATATGCATTTACTTTATACCCTACTGAGTTCAATGGAACTTATTTCCAAGCAAATATGCTTAGGATCAGAGTGCATAAATCCAAATCAGCTTATGAACCACAATTTAAACTGTGAATCCTGTAAATAAAGGTCATATGAAATTGGGAGGGGGAGTGAGTGAACACAAAAATATCACAAATATCAAGAATGTGTAATTGAACAAGTGTAATTAATTCTTGAATAACTTTTTCTAATTTAAAAATACATAAAATTAATAGAAAATTTTCTAAATATTTTAGAAATCTTCTCCATCACCGGCAATCAAACACAGTATGTATGCTTGTGGCTGACTTACTAATGCTACAGCATGCAAAACAGTATCCATTGTGCTTTTTAAAAACAGTATTTTGTTTTTAAAAGGTGAGAAATACTGGACAATTAATCAGCAAGGCGATTCAAAGCTTTTAAATGTTATAATGAAAAATGCCAGTTAACTTTCCAAATACAGCACGCAAACACAAAATAGAACTGAATACTCCATCCTAAACATAAAAGTCAAAAGTTCCTGGGAATAAGACAGATTGAAGGCAATACATTTTCTGATAAATTATCAAGTCAACTGAATTCTTGCAATTCTGAAATAATGTATTTACTAGCAATCCCAATGATTTCAGCAAAAATTCTCTGAAAAGGTTTGGATGTACTTTGCTTTTGTTTGCAATCTGTTGTATGTATGTATAGTAAAAAAAAGGACCACACTTTTGGAATAATCTTATAGTACTTGGGGCACGTGCCATTTCACCAGGTATTGTAGTTTCATAAAATAGAACTTTCTAAAATTTTATAATCACTGCACAGTCTCTTAAAACATTGTAACAACATATGCTGCGTTCTGAATGAGTACATCTCTCCCAAAAACACATATTCTGATTGAAAATCTGAACTCCCCATATTTCCAACTGTATCTTAACCATGATTAAGCAAACTATAATAGTCCTTACCTAATAAATAACCAATTGAAAATGAAGTGTGCCTTGGCATGCAGCAGCAATCAGCTTTTATCTCTGTCCAATCAAGTTGACATCTGAACTGCCTAATCCTCCTTTTTAAGGCACGTAAGACTTTGTTGTCCCTGTTGGTTTTGTGAATTGTCTATATAATCTGCTCTGATTTCCTAAAGATGACAGATCCCAGCAAATAGCCATGCTTTGCTGCACTGCAGTCAATGCAACAGATAAGATTAAGGTACAGGATAGAAGGTAGTAGGATTTAATCACACCTGTCCACAAGTACCATATTGACTGACAGCCCTCAGAAGATTAACTTAAATCAGTTCAGAGCCATAAACCAATCATTATAACCCCAAAATAAAGAAATGTGCTTGGGTATGTGCACACTTTACATACAACTTCTGCAATATGTTAATCTGCTCTAAAGTCCATAGGCCCTTCTTTATAAATATTATAAATGCAAAATTATAGCAACAGCCATTGAAAACATAACCTACCATAGTTCAGTTTGACTTTTAACAATACTGCACACGGTTGTATTTCTTTGCTAAATTTGATATTTATGTCTCCATTTTGCCAAATACCTAACATGAACATTTAATTCAACTACGAGATTGAAGGAGGTAAAAGAATATACATCAGACAGATACTTGGGATAAATGCTCACTTATAGTAGAAATGATGAGTGAATTATTTTTGTTTCCATTAATAGGACTTATTTATGCTCCATATATAAAAATATCAGAGAATTTAAAACTATCCCAATCTATGTTTTTTTTTTTTTAAAAAGTGACTAAATGGCATAGTTGAAAAGTTGGTCTGTGTCCAACAGGTTTAAATCTTAACATTTTTAATGTGACCATTTTTTCTGATATTAACATGGAATTATGATGCTCTGAAATCACTAAAAAATGAAAAAAAAAAACCCTGGGGTAGTCAGGGAAGGAAGTAAAAATGCCATTGTCTAGTTTGTTAAGCGCTTAAAACGACTGTTCCATGTTTTCCTACTTTGAAAATAATATTGCTTACAAAATATTTAAACTCTAACCCTCTGTTAAAAAATGCATTTCTCAAAGAGTCCTATAAATTTTAGTATCCATGTGTTTTAGACTGTGGGCTTATTTTTTGTCAGTATCAAACAGAACATACAGGAGTTAAGCAAGTTTGCAGTTCAGACATGCTAACTGTTTAAAGTTTATTTCTATTTACTCACCCAACAATTGTATAATAATTTATATTGTGAGGCAAAAATAGTTTTCCTCTCGAGTCTTTTTTCCCCATGAGTATACACTTAAAGTACAGAGGTACTTGTTTGTATATTTGCATGATGTTAACAAAGTCTGCTATCTTCTTGGTATTAGAAGACAGCAAAGAAGTACATTTTAATTATTAGTAGTAATACCATCATTATTATTTACAATTTATTTGTAAATAAACATCTTTAAATTCAATGTTTTATGATTTCATTATTGCATATGTAAATTATTCTAGAAAAGACAGTCCAGACATGTTACTTTAAATAACATAGTCTAATAATAGGTTATATAGTCTTCTGTGCCATTTTATTACGTCCTAATAGGGTATTACTCAGCTTTGAATCTGGGATATTCCACTATTACATTTCTAATTTAAATGCAGTTATATATCACCTGTTACACAGATGTGACTTTAATAATTTAGCATACTTTAAAAGAAAATCTAAGGGAGTGTAATCAGTTGGCAGTCTACACTCTTTAGAGCATGCTTCGTAACAACCCCAAAGATACTTGTTTCTGATAATGAGCTTCATTTCATAAACCTTCACTCATTTATACGACTGTCATACAAGGAATTCTCTGAGACTTAACTCATGTAAATGTTTATGTGTTTCAAAACTAATAATTGAACATACAAGAGCAATTTATTTCTATAAGATTTAAAACAAAGTAATATACGTTATCTTCAATAATTCTGACAGGACTTTCCAAATCCTGAAGATTTTAGTCAGTGCTTCTAATGGCACTGAATAATCTTTTGCATATTAAAATGAATGCAATGGCCATTCAACAATAACGGGAATTGCTTTAATACTTTCTAATTACATAAATTGCCTATAACCTCTTACAGTATATTAAAAAAAAATACATTACTTTTATTATTCTGATAGTGAGCTGCAGCTCACCAAAGCCTTGTAATAAAATCCGTTAGTCTTAAAAGATGCTCCCAGACTATCTGATACAATGCTGAGTACATCTTAGAATCTTAAACTGAAAAAAAAAAAATCAAAGTAGTCCAGTTGTACCTGAAACTGCTCTTTAAAACAGAATTATCAATTCGCAGGTACCCTGCTTCTGCTACGCCTCAGGGTTTAGTATTATTATACTACACGCAGGTATCTATGTTATGCAATCCCTACTGAATGCAACTTAAAGTAATACAGATTTCATATATATATGACTAAGACAATTGGGCCATGGAACATATTTATATATTGCACTAAAACAAGTATACAGGAACTGATACCATTTTAAGATAATGACTTTTATGTTTCATTAAAAAACATTTCTTCTCAAGCCAAGAATCTTTAGTTCACCTCTGAAATACTGGCAGATTGCCCTTATGCTGCTTACTTATCCAACAGTAGCAGGTATAAAGTACATGCCATAAGTATCTTATTTAAAGACCAATCTGTGCTACTTAAAGATGAGACTGCACAACATTTGCAAGTAACATCAATATTAAAGCACACAGTTCTATCATTCTACTATATCTTAATAAACAGCATTATTAAAAGCAATTTCTCATATCCATTGCCGAGTCTGTTAGGAAGCCATTAGGTCCTAGGAAGAAAATATAATCACTTTATATGTTTACAATGAAATAGTATCCTCAATTGACTTCCCTTGTTCTTTCATACCCATCTTCAGCCTGAAATTTTAATTAATAGAACAGAAAATCAGGCTGCCAAAGTGCAAATGCAACCTCGCTCAACTTACAGTTAAAGTTAGAAAGACTGCAAAAGTGGGACATCACTTGCTTTTCCATTCAAATGTTCTCATTTCCTCCATCTCACAAGGAAGCCTATAAAGGCAAAGATGTGCTGGGAGAGATGCTGTGATGAAAACCAAAGCATGAAAAGAAAGTGATGTATTGCACACACAACGAAGTTTAAAAGGGCATTTGCTCTTATGCCAGCTTATTTCTTCACTGCACTGTTTGATAATTCATGGGGCAAGTACTCCAAGGTCATAAGCATTTGGTGAAATGTTAAAAGACAAACAACCCTAGCGCACTTCACAATACCAAAACACACCAATGACGTGAACTAACTTCATGAAACTTTAAACACTCAAGCAGCAGATAGAGGGGAAGAGAGGAAAGAAATCCTCAGCAACTTACCTAGGTGACTTAAGAGTGTGACATTACTTTAAAGCCACCTACTGCTGGATGAATTGACCATCCCTATGTTCCCAGGACATCTTATTTTACTGCCACATATATCACAATGCCTATCACTAGACATCCCAGCAGTGTCAACACAGCCTGACTTCTAAATGGAATTGCACGTGTACTTACATCGCAAACGTTTGGATAATCAGACGAGTCCTTGAGATATTTTTTTTCCTCTTCTTGAGAAACAAGAGAGAGAAAGAGAAGTAATTGAGTAGAATGGGGGAGGAGGAGGAGGAGGAATTGGAGGAGAAGGAACGGGGAAAAAAGCTTTTAGTTCTTCCAGCCTTGTAAGATGTTCCCCACCTGGTCCAACACGCAGCCTCCTTTAACCACACATGCACACGGGCGCGCGCGCGCACGCCCGCGCGCGCACACACACACAACCTTGAAAATCAATCCAATGAACTGCCAGGAGCTCTGTGGTGGCGCTGGCGGCGGCGGCGGCGGCGTGTGCCCCTCAGCGTGCAGCAGGCGCGAGTGCCCGTGCTGCTGGTCGGATTAAAAGTAAGCGGACTCGTCCTGAGAGCGTCCAGGAAGGAAGTGACAGGAGGCGAATGGGGAAAGCACAGCTCACGGGCTTTGTAACATCACGGATCGCAGGAAGGAGGGGAGGGGGAGAGAAGAGAGGCAGGGAAGGGAGGATTCAAAAACTCCACGCCCGGCGAGGCTTCTCTTCCTCCTGTCTTCCCTCCTCCTCCTCCTCCTCCTCTTTTTCCTCCCTCTTTTTCTCTCTCCCACAATCCCAAACGAAAGACTCTCTCTTGTCGAGCTGGAGAAATAATCAGTTTCGCTCTTGAAAAAAGGGGGCGGGATCACATCCCGAACGCATTTTAATAAAACAAACAGAGAGCAGAGAGCGACCAGCTCAGAGCGGAGCAGAGGCGGCGGCAAAGATCCCTCTCCCCGTCTCTCTCTCTCTCTCTCTTTCCGCCTTCCTTGCCCCTCTCTAGTCTCAACGAGATTGATAAATTACTCCACTACCCTACTTTAATTATGTATATGGTATGCAGAATAAATCACCCAACATCAGGCACCTCAATCAAGCACTTTTTAAATGATAATTGCATCTTGGCTGAATCAATCTTGCCATGCCTGACATTTTGCTAATTTTAGTTTTTTACCGCCGGGGGGGGGGAGAGCGGGGGAGGGTTGGTTAGTGGTTTAGGAGAGTTGGCAGAACGACATATGCCATGGAACAACCCTAATGACAATCCTCTATTATTACACGCAGCCATAGCGATCGCGGCAATAAGGCGGGGAGTCACATCCCTCTCCCCCCTTCCCCCCTCCATGTGAGATGATAGCGTTTTAAAATTGGGCAGGGGGAGAGGGCAAGGTTGCTGCTGGAAGAGACCCAGACTAAGTAAGTCTTCTTGGCCAGAAACCCGAGGGGACTAGGTGTTTAAGAGAAAGGGCGCCCGCGGTCCTCCAGCAGCAATCTTTTTAGAAAGGTTGTTCGGATGATTAGGGAGAGATCGGGGCTGGAAGAGCTTTTGCTCAAACGCCGATCAGTTTGGCCATCTCGTTTTGCGCAAGCCCCATTGTTTCTATCCTGTTCAGCTCAGTAGCGAAATCTACGGACTGATGCGAAAGCGGCGCCGCAAGAGCGAAGCGGCGTGGTCCGTTCGGGACGGGCTGCGAGCCAACTCCTCCGGCTGAAGCGGACTGCGGGTCTGACGGGGAGAATCGGGAGGCTGCGCCGCTCTTGGCGGCGAAACGGAGGAGAAAGCCGTGCAAGACTAAGGAGTCCGCCGTCTTCCACCAGGGAGGCTGTGGCAGCGCTATCACAACGCTCAGGCCAACTTTCGAGGCACTTTGGAAACATTTTTCCGACCGAAGCCTGGCAGGGATGAGATTCAAGACAGGCAGCGAGTGCGGCTCCCCCCCCCTTTTTTTTTAATCAACGCCGTTGACATTTCCTTTCTCCTCCCTCTCTCCCTCCATCTCTCTTCTGCACCTTTCTTAGACTCTTAGCCTTGGTCTGCAAATCAGCTTTTAGTTCTCGTCCGGCTTCCGCCTCGAAGCGCGAGGCTGCCGCCCTCACCCCGAGGCTAAAGTTTTGAAGGCGAGGATGGAGAGAGGAAATGCAGATAAACACACCCGCCCCGCTCTGCAAGGACGGCAGCGCGCTAGATAAAATAACCGACCCGTTCTTTCCCTGGCTCATTCCCGACTTTTAGGCGCTCTTTTGAGCGGATTTGCTTTTGCTCGCGGGAGTGTACGTATCTCCCATATAAACGCTTTGCCTTCAGAAAGTCTGCTGCGCCAACTCACCGCTTCAGCGTCACGAGGGAGTAGTGCAAAAAGCAAGAGTGGCCTTCGCTTCGCCACCGCAGGCTGCAATCCTATACGCGCTTTTGCTTGGAAGTACTGTAAGGCCCCATTTAGACTGACACTCTAAGTGACCTTCCAGAAAAGGGATGGTCCTCGGGCAGTACACATTAAACTTTACAAGTCTTCTGTTTTGTTTTTTTCTTGTGAATACTTGCGGCTTGCCATTTATACACCCACGGGGAGAGGTGGGGATCAATACATACAAGACCATCGTTGCCTTTAATACAAAAGAAGACAATAATTTTAAGGATGATGCAATCCATTACAAGGGAATGTTCTTCTATTATTATCGCTCACAGCAACTAAAATGTTGTGAAACTTTGCCCTTCTCCAGAACTTTGAGCAGAATGTAAATCGCCACCACCACATGGGAGTCAAGCAAGGTAGGGGACTAGTGAACAAGACCCCATTTACTTTGTAAGGTATCTAGTAATGCTTTCTTCTTTACCCTCACTCGTTTGTTTGTTGGCTTAATCTTCCTGAAGAAGAGTTTCAGAGAACTTGGAAACTTGATCACTACTATGAGGCATTTTAGTTAGTCCTACTGAATATTCAATCTTTCAGTTGCTGAAATGAAGATATTGTCCCAATATGGATTCTAGAATGGCCAACATGATTACCTTGGCTTTTAGTATAATCCTACTTTCTCTCTTGTTCTCTTTTCTTCAGGTATCAATGCAGCCTTCTGCACAATTCTTTTGCAATTTTTGCATCAAATAAAGTACTTGTAATTAAATATTCCAGTGCCAATGTAAAGCAATTACATTTAAAAAAAAAATCCACAATCTCTGAGAGGAAAGGAAAGATAGCAATTGTTTAGAGAGGAGAATGGAAGCAAAAATTCATCAGTTAGATGAGGGCATTCTTGTGTAAATGCAAAAATGATACTCTGCTGATGGAAATAGTATTATGTCAGTGGGACTACACTTAAAACACTGGACATTTCTCAACCCAGCTGCAGAAAGCTCTGACACTTCATTTGTGTTGGAGCCAAGAGGAGCATCTACATTTTCCTGATGTAATTCATGAACTAATGAAACCTTCTACCAGTCCCAGTAACCGCCCACTGGTCATAGTGAAATGGCAGAGCACGGGACATGGTGGTTCCTCCACAAGTAAGATGGGGTTGCTTTGCCCCTTTATCAATTCAATAAAATTGATATTGCTTTATCATTTCTTTTGGGTGACCAGCTTATGTTCATATGGAGGATGGAAGTTTTTATTATATTGAAATGGTTGACTATCTTATAAGATAAACTTACGTGACAGATTTCATTTGTACTAAGTTCTTCACCAGGACTTCATAAATACAATGCATATTATTTGAATCAAGTACCATCAAAGTATCTTGTGTACTATATTCTTTAGGTCAGATATCATTTCTAATGTTTTGTACAGCCTGAGCACATAGATGGCACTATAGATAATATAAGGGAGAGCTAAATTAAGGCTCTAGAGAAACCGGGGATGAGTGGAAATCTATGAAGGTCAATTCTTTGTTTAAGATAAGATTATGATTTCAAGCATTTTTTTCTGTAGCATTTTTCTATAATTCCCATCCCATACTGTCCTTTTGTATTATGGAGCATGGGTGTCCACAAGAGACGATTAAAAAAAGCCAAGATAGCAGTTACAATTGTGCAACCAAAGTTGTCATCTTGGCTTTTTGACATGTCTGCTATCAAGGAGCTTTGTTAAAGCATTATGCGGTAATGCAAACCTTCAGTGTGAGTGTCTTGTGTTTACATCCAGTGCTCTGGTCCATATTTCAGATGGAATGGAGAATGGATGATGTCTGTCATTCCGTCTCATTAAAAAGAGCCTGATTGATGCAGTGGCTAGAAACTAGGATACTATGAGTTCCAGTCCTACCTTACACATTAAACCAGCTGGGTGACTGTGGGTCAGTCACTTTCTCTTAGCCCTAGGATGGAGGCAATGGCAAACCACATCCAAAAATATTGATAAGAAAACTACTTGGATTTGTCCATGTAAGTCACCATGAATCAGGACTGACTTGAATGTACCAAAAGAAAAGAAAAAAAAGGGACTATATTCTAAGTATGCCTAAATATAAATATTTATATATTTTAAAGACTGTTTATATTCTTTTTTCCTTTACTTATTTATTTGCATTTTTTTTCTTTCTTTTACTTTATATTTTGAAAAATTAAAATGGATTCAGACAGATCTGTGACCTTCCAGAGCTGAGGACACAGAGATGAAAAAAGTGTAGAATCATTCATATTATTTAAATAGAATATGTTGTGTGTCCTTTTGACAGTATCACTGCAGAAAACAAAATCAGAGTAGAGCAATACATTAAGAGCACATTTACATATTTTATTCATTATGGGGTAGACTTGCTATTCTATTATTTCCACAGTCAGACATTTTCCTGTTGGCAAAGATATAAAACATGAAAAAAGGCCCTAAAATTATCTCAATAACTGATTGGCATTTTCAGAAACTTTTATTGAAATTTTATATTTTAAGTTTTATTTACACATTAGGAGCAAATCTTTGTGAACCAGTGATTAAAACAATGGAGAAATCTAGTAGCATCCAAAACCACAGAATCACACAGCATCATTACTACAGTTCTGGTCTAAGAATAATTGCTATACACTCTTATTTGCACTAGTGCTGTGAACTATGTCAATCAAAAAGATATCACTCAATGAATCCCAATGGAGTGTGGTACTCTGCCTCTTGAAAAGTATTGTGCTTTACATGAACTAGATTTGATCTGAAATGACTTCTGTTCTGATCCATGGATCTTAAAATCTCCTAAATGTTGTTGACTGGTACCTATTCTTTTCTCCACATCAATCCTGACAATAGCCCTTAAAACAGATGACTCGGGTTTTACTAGAGAATGTATCTTGTAATAAAACAGAGAATCTCCTTTCAAAAAGGAAGGGAATATCTCTTTCCTTCCCTAGAGCACAAACTATCCATTGGCAGTTAGGATGCCTTCAGAGGGATAATCTATTTACACAACAAAGCAGAGACTTGATTCTTGGCTCTTCATGAGTCTACTTTAGATGGTATTAATGTACCTCTCAATAAATAAGCTACATACATCTTATCTTGGTGATGTATTAGCCTTTTGAGGTAGGCCAGACCGGAAAACAGACTCCACAAGGACTACTGGAACTCTATTGTTTCAGGATATAATAACAGAATTTTGAAAGCCTGGCAGAATATATCTCTCTCTACTCTCATACCAAGGAGAATCAAGGTGGAGCAATCTTGAGTTTCCTTCTTCTTCTCTCCTCCCTTCCAGGGCTGAGCTGCTATTTATGTAATGGCTGTTGAATTCCTTCTTCAAGGCCATCTCCATAATGCTCTGCATGATGCCACAATTCTAGTAGTATATATACATAATCCCTAGAAGGTGGGCTCAATAAAGAGAATTTAGGAGTTGGCTTTCATACGCTACACTGTTTAAGCCTCAATTTTTGTTTATATAATGTGGATATGATTGCTGAAGATTTTTAGCCACCATTTTGATAAATAAAACAGAAGTGGGGATTTCAGATGTTGCTTGAACCATAATTCCCGACTCCTTTCACCCACTGCCATGTGGGAATTGTAGTTCAGCAATATCTGGAGGATGAGTTTCTCAACCACTAGGTAGTTAAGATTACACAATAACTGTTATACAGTCCAAAATCTCCTAAGATCGTCTAAATTAAAGATCTCTTAGTAGGATAACTCAAATGAGGGTATTTAAAAGTAATACTATACAGCAATACACATATATTTTGAAAAAGAAACTGCAAAAATAATTTATCACTAGATATATGATTTCAAACAGACAACAGAAGGTAGCTTTGAATGAAGAAAGATAATAATACGAATATAATTGAAGTGTGTGGAAGTGAATAAAATTCTATGCTAAATCTTAGCTACTGCCTTTCTTTGTATAAAACTTGCAGGAAAATGGTGAATTTTAAAAGCAAACCTCTATGCAGGACAGAGAAAAGGTTAGCATGGCTTTGACTTAATAGCATGAAATAAGAAAATGACGGCATCAAAATAAATGCAAATTCTGTGGCCCTGTGCATTGTCTCCATATTTACATTCGATAAAGTGTCCTTCAAATCAAGCTGGATTCCTGGTTATTTCATGTACATATCCATACAATTCTTTTGGCAACAGCTTGGAAGTGTTAACTACTGCATTCATCCAGGATGTTTTTTTGTCTTTTTAATTTCCTATTTTAGTTTAGCCTTGGGATTTCCTAGTAGTTTCCCATTCAAGTGCTAATAAATCCTCAACCTGCTTAGCTTCTGATCCACATCAGGTCAACTAGGTGCATATTAGTTTTCATTATTAGAATCCCTCTTTAAATAGTCATGACTTTATACTAAGACTGACACTCAGCAGTTCATGCCAATATTTTTCAGTCAAAGCAAAGATCCTCAAGGCAATGAGAAAGGCACCTCTACCCTTTTTTTTTTTAATGTTGCAATCCCTTGTAGACAAACTGTAGAAGCCAAATAGTTTCTTTCATTCTCAAAACTCAGTAGAGAACATTTTAGTGAACAAGTAAAAATAGCTCTTACAACACCTGTGGAATCTTCCTGTGTCATTTAGAATTCGATATAATTTACACTGAAACGTTACCTCCAGACCATATTTTTAAAACATGTGTTACAAACAGCCAATAATTGGCAGCAAATCCCCTCTGGATTCCTTCCAAAAAGGTAAGATTAAAGGTTCCTGTTAGGCACAGGCCTGCTGGCAACAGGAAACAGAAATTTTGCACTGTTTCCCAGCCTTCCACCTGAAACTTACATCTGAATTAAAAAAAAAAAAAAAGGCACAACAGGAGGTGTAATTATTGGAATAATCAACCCTTCTATAACCTTACTGAAGGGCTGAGGTGTAGCCAAGTGTCTCTTTCCCTTATGAATATGATTATTTCATGGTGATCTCAGTTAACATCCTCTTTCAGTAATTATCCAAGTTCTTTCTCGTTTTAGAATGATAGTCAAATGTTTAATTCTTTAACAGAAATGAGCCTGCCAATTTACACAGTAAAAGTGACATTTAAATTACAGAGAGCCAAGGTTATGTTGAAAATAACCCCACAGTTTATGCATCCTAACCCTGGGTGCTGTGGCTTCCATTTTCCATCCAGGGTCCAGCCCCACCCTACTACTCTTCATACCCTACTTCATCACATCCACCCAGTCTTAAAAGAGAAGTTTGCTGAAACACTTCTCGTATCTGCCTGCTTTTAAGCATGACCCACAGCTTTTGATACAGCTTTTGAAGTTCGCTTTATAACTCTTTCTCTGTCTCTCTCTTACACAGACACACACACTTACAATTAATTGAGGTAGGTGCCAGAGCAACCTACCCTAAAAGGAACTAAGGTACAGATTAATCTCCCTCTCAAGATCAACAATACTTTATTTGTTTTCCCACTCATTCTGAACATTATTTCAATCTGTATTACTTTTATAATTTCATATAACTTGTAAATTCCCAGAATCTCATTATAATAGGATATAGATTCCAGAAGGGTAATTTAAATATTTCACAGTCCATAGGGGAGAAAGAAAATGTATGTAATTTCTTGGAAATGAATTAATTGTAAAATATATTTTCAAAGCTAGGTGCTGAAGAGTGACACCTGAATATAAATTGCATGCCACAGCTAAAATGGTATAATGCACAATAAATTGTGATTATAGAAAGTCTTTGTCATTAGTATACCTTTTAATACATACTACTGCAGGGTTTATCCTATGCTCTAACTTTAAAAATGTAGAGAAAGGAAGTCATAAACAGAGCTTTTTGCAATATTGAATGATGGAAATAAAAAAGAATATAGCACTTACCACGTCCACCCTCTTTATTTTGAAAATCATTTGCTTTACTTAATCTGTTCCATGGTAGTTACTTCACAGTTTACAACTCTTAGTCGGCACCTTGAATGTTTAAAAGCACAACAGTAAGAGATTATTAAAATACAGGTCTCTTATTAGCAAAGCAATTTGTATGAAAACCTTTGAAAATAATTCCCTTTATGCTTTAAGCAAATAGTTGCTATGACTTAGAAACTACATATTAGCAAGCAAGTTTTAAAGATCAACCATTTTTAGTGAATTCCATCTGAATTCTGACTTGGAAATGCTGAATTATAATAATAATAATGAGCCAAACCAAGTCTGGAATTATCTGAAATAAATGTAAACATAAGAGGTGCTCTATACTTGGTTTAATTTTTAACAGAGTTTTTAATTTCTCAATAAATGTATATGCCTATTTATTGACTTATTTATCATGCTGAATAAATTAAACTAGAGTGATCATGGCACCATTGCAGATTGTACATTTAATGGAAATATGTTCAAAGAAAGTCTTTGTCAACAGGGTACCTTACGAGCACTACTATTACCATTACCTATCCACACTTTTAGTTGTGTGTTAATATGTGCATTACACATATTATGTACATTACCAGAATAAAAAAAAACTCCTATGTGGGCAATCTTAACAGTAGATATTAAAATTAATCTTGATCCATTGCTAGATCTCTTGATGAATTTCTGTAGATCAGCAAGATTGTGAGGTTTTTTTTAAACCACAGACAAAAATGATGCTTCCATGCTTTCTACCACTCCTCCCACTTCTATATTTTGATTAACTGTTCATGCACCATCAGCTTGGTGTTGACTCTTAGCAACCACATAGATAAATGTTCACCATGACAATCCTTCAGGTCTTCCAGTGGTGCACCCGTTGCCACAGTAACTGAGTCCATCTACCTTGATGCTGGACTTCCTCTTTTTCTCTTTCCTTCTACTTTTCCCAGAATCAGAGCCTTCTCTAGAGAGCTAGGTCTTTGCATAATGTGTTTGAAGTAGGATAACTTGAGCCTGGTCATTTATGGCTTGACTGAGAACTTTGGGTTGGTTTGTTCAATGATCCATTTGTTGCTTGCTTGGCTGTCAATTGTATTCTCAGGAGTCTTCTCCAACACCAAAGTTCAAAAGTGCCAATACCATTTTCATCAAGCTTCTTCAAAGTCCATTACTGTACTTGTATATAGAATGCCCCTTTTTAACACCTTGCTAGACCTTAAACCTGTATATTTTGCAACAGGCTCTACTAGACCAATTTAGAATTCTGGTCCCTTTTGTGCTGTGGTCTCTTGCTACAGATCCTGTGTCTTATATGGGAACAGACTTGGTTCAACTGAAGATGTAGATCGGTAATGATAATAGTAGTAGTAGTACAGTACCATACTGATATAAGGCCACCTTTTCAACATCTTTCCATTAAACGTATAATCTTCCCCCTCACTTAAGAATTTTATACAGCCTGCACCTAATATTGAAAAAATGAGAAGTATTTCTGATGAATAGCATATGGTGACCAATGACAATTCCAAATCACTTCTTACTGTCTAAAGGCTGGGAGAAGCACTGTTAAACAGTTTAAATATAAACAAAATAGGGGGAAAAATCTGAGAAGGATTTTATTGGAAAAAGTTGCTATATAGTTCATATCTTATAATCATAGAATATGACTAAGCAATTGATATTGTTTAGTGAATATTACTGCCTCTCATACTAATTGGTCCTCATATGCTATGCTTAAACATTTGTAAATAAATTGTCTACTACAAACAGCATAGTAAGTCTCTATTATTCTCTTTATAAAGGAACTGGGGGAAGTGGCACATGAACACCCCAGCCACATGCAACACATAGATTTTCCTACTGAATTGTTGGTATTTGAGGTATTATTTTATTCATACTGCACTAAGTTTCTAACAATTCAAATTTTTGCATTAATTGATAAGTCCTACTATGTCCCATGGTTTTACTTACAGGTAAATATGATTACCTTGCACTCTGACCTTTTTGCTATTTCAGACATCTTCCTCCTCCACCTGCGAGGCCATTTCAAAGGCTTGCAAATTAACAAATTCCTCCTACATTTGATATAACTCTACATGCACAACATATGTACAGGCATTTTCATAGAGTGATTGGTCTCTCATATGTTTGGCTATGCAGAATTCTCTAAGTTTATTTTGACAGACCAAGATGGTTTAGCTTTCCCTTTCATAGGCACTGTGCCTGACACACATTAACCAAGACTCAAGGTCTGTTTAATTAAGCAAAGATTCAGGGTAAGTTTTAAAGAAGCAGAATCCTAAAGTGTATCTCACCTTTCTTTCATGCTGCTGGTCTACTAAGAAATTTGGTGACAACTGTGCACATTCCTCTAGAGGCATTTGGAAGTGTGCTGTGTATGTTGGAAGATATGTCATTTGAGAATGAATTATGGCATAGTTTTTATTAAGACTGCTGTAATCCTGTGCATATTTTCCTGAGCACTTTTTTCACTGAACATTATAGAATTTATTCAGGGTAAATATAAATAGGATTAGATTACATAAGTGGAAACAGTAAGAAGTTTTGTGTATCAGTTTAGGAAAGAGAGAACTCATGAACATCAAATATATAAAACACAGCAAGTTCTAAGTCTGTCAAAAGGGCTAGAAAGCCTAAAACGTTAGATATGAAGCAAGGTTGCTTTGTACACTTGTGTGTCTTTAAGAAACGAGGGAAGAATGTCAAAGTGTTGCATCTGTGGATACTGAGGGAAGAAGAGAGTCCATGCCTTGACCCCTCAAAAGCATATTATATTGTATATAAATGCAGCTGCTTATATTCATATCCATTTATGATAGATCAGCTTTCCCCAACTTAGTGCCAGCCAGAATGGCTTATTAGGACTGTAATTCCCAGAATTCCCCACCAACATGGCTGTTTGGAATTCTGGGAGTTGCAGTCCCAACACAACTGGAGGGCATCACATAGGGAAGATTGAGCTAATGGGATTATACATGTAAACTACAACTGTCCGCATATTATTAGGAGGAGCGTATTGCCTATAATGAAGTCAACTTGCAGGTCCCTCTAGTCCGTTATTGCTGATACTTTCAGGCTAGACTTTTCCCAGGGCCGAAGCAGGGAACATCCGCATGCCAAGCCTGCGTGCTCTGCCACTGAGCTACGCCCCCTCCCCGCAGAACTCCCAGGCTGTTAATAATAGCACAGCAGACAGAAATTTGAGAGGCGAAATGTTTCCCCAGGTATGGAAAGGTTTTGAAGGGAAAAAAACTTCCGTTCCTGAAATTTTAACCGTACCAGGTTAAAAACACAGGAGCGTTGCCAGAAAAGAGGAAAGGGAAACGGTGATGGCAACCCTGCTCATTTCACTTTACCAGCTTGCAGTAATCAGATACGATTTCCCTTTCCCCCCGCTAATCCTGATTTAGAATGTCTCTATAGGAGGGAGAAGCTGTCCATTTAAAAGCAGAAAATCGACAGGTACTGCAAGGAAAGGGGGGGAGAGACGCGCCGAGAAATCCCAAGAGGAGTCAAGGAAGTCCCGTACCTTCTGGAATCTGGTCCCCCCCAATCCACTCAAAAAGAATCTTGCTGGACTCCTAAAAACTAGCATATTTATTATCGTATAGGCTTCCGTGGATCACAGCCCACTTCCAGAACTACGGGCTCCACCCGCCTACAAGAAAAGCAGAACAAGGCTGCGACCTACGCAGGACCCCTGGCTTCTAAAGTGATCTCACTCCCGCCGTTCCGAGCCAAAAGCGTCGCCTCGTCGGTCTTCGGCCACTCGCAAGAAGGACCTCAAAGAAAGGCCGCTGCGCGCTCCAAAGGGCGGCTTTGTTGAGTCGGAGAGTCCGCCAGGTCATCCAAGCCCCCGCCTCGAGCCTTCTTCGGTGTCATCCAAGCCACGCGCTTGGCAGGCAGCGGGTGAGGGACGGCGGGGAGCCTGGAAGGCGAGGGGCTACAGCTGTTCTTGGTGCCGACTTGCTCCGCCCCTTTGATTCCACTCAGCCGCGCCTCAGTTGAAAGGGTTAATTTGGGGAGGGGGATCGTTGGCGGGATTCGTGTCGCTTCGAAAGAAGTCGCGCATTTTGGAAACGGGTCGCTCCAGAGGAAGGCTTCTGTCAAATCTCACCCTGCCAAACGACTTTTTTGTGTCTGTCGCCGGCTCCCACGGCATAGATCGGATCTCTCCCCTTTCGGCTCCCAGGGCAACGGCAGCTCTTAAGTCAGGACGAAATAAGCAGGATTTGGGGGATATACAGGCAGCACACGAATTTACAGATTATCTG
Organism: Python bivittatus; assembly: GCF_059951505.1. NCBI lineage: Eukaryota > Metazoa > Chordata > Lepidosauria > Squamata > Pythonidae > Python > Python bivittatus. Next base: position 10,924,427 of record NW_028277112.1, read on the forward strand.
CTTGGCCGTGGGGGTGGGTGGATTCATCCTGTTAAAAGGGGGCTTTGGGCAGCACTTGGTGTCCTTTCCTAATCGTCCATGTGTTTCGGGCAACACTTTAAACACAGGGCCTGTTTAAGAAATTTATTACCATTCAGAGCACTGAAGATACCATTCCAGTGTTCGTAATTGTGGCAAATGAAATGTCATAAATCAAATATTTCTCTGCCCTGGTTGGAAGGTGGATGTCCTGGAAGATCCTGGGAAGGTGGATTACCCAGGACAGTTTAAACCATCCTCCTCTTTTCTTTAAAAAGGGCCCTTTGGAAGGCATTACTTCTTCAGGAGATGACTGTATTTCCAAAGTATATGTCCCTCTGTGATAGCAGTAATCCTCTCTTCTGTTCTTACTGGTGTAGCTAACCCGATTAGGGTTTTTTCATAAGGCAAGCTCAAAGATGTTTTAAGGCTTGCAAACCTCACTTGACATATCATCCGGATACCATGTGGTGGAAGGCCCATACATGCAATTAGGGGAACCAGTGTTTTCAGTGCAAGGACTAATCCAATGAAGAATGCTAAATTTTGTGCCCCTGTTTTTCATCATGTTCTTTCCAGTAGTTAAAAAAGAAAGCAAAATAATTCAAAATTATATGTGTGCATGTGCGCATAATCTCCAACATTGCTGCACTATAGATTTCAGTAATACAGTCACAGCCAGTGCCAAAGGCTTAGTCTTCAATTTATTCAAGTCTAAAATGCTCATTTTGAGAGAACTTGCTCTTGTTACTTTTTAAGTATTTAGATTTATATCCTGCCTTTATGCAGTTCAGGGTGGCATGCAAAAGGCTCCTTCCTCCACACCCTCCATAACAATCCTGTGAGGTAAATTGGGCTGAGTTGGGATTTTGGCTGGCCCAAAATCACCCAACCAGCTTCCATGCCTAAGGGAGGACGAGAACTTCCATGCCTAAGGGAGGACTAGAACTTCCATGCCTAAGGGAAGACTAAAACTAGTTTCTCAACCGGCACCTTAACCATGACACCAATCCACCTTTTGACAGGTACACAACATATTTTACTTTTTATCTGAAATATAGTTTGCATTTCTAAGAACTGTAGCCTGAAACACAATGGAGAATGATCTGTCCTATGTTCTGTCCAAGTGCCACCTGTTTTAATATTTTAAAATCACAGTGTTATATAACAAGTTAACTTCACATTAATTTAATGAGATGTATAAGGAAAACTTGCACTTCTTGTCTCATATTTCGTAAGAGCTTCCCTATATTAATAGGCTAGATTCAAACATAACTCTGAACTGTAATATTGTTTATTTGGGGCTTAGCATGTCATACAGATCTAACTGTTGTGATCTGTGGAGTCCTTGGGGTTCTCTGAGCTTGGTTCTTTTCTTGCAAACGTTTCATGCACTGAAGATGTTACCTAGCTGGGTAATGAAACGTTTGCAAGAAAAGAGCCAAGCTCAGAGAACCCCAAGGATTCCACAGTTCAACCCTGAGCTACACATATTCGTCTCCATTGCTGTTGTGATCTGTTAACATTTATGTTTTAGCTTGTTCTGCCAACTTGGCAGACTGTTGTTTATTCTAGAAACCATAATTAAACCATGATGTATAGACCTAGTGAAAAACACCTATTTTCTTCTCATACATGTACATGATTAAAGTAAAGTCCTTCCAGATCAGAGGCTAGCACCCATCAGTGCTAGCCTCTGATCTGGAAGGACTTTAATCATGTACATGTATGAGAAGAAAATTCAACTGATACTTTGTCAGAGACTTGTATCCTCATAATGAAGAGCAGGGAGAGAGGCAATGGACCCAGAATGAAAATTAGACTGGAGCTTTACTGAATAATAGCCTCAGAACAGTTTGCCATTAAAAGGGTAATAGCCTTAATATTGCAGAGCCTCATAATATGCTGGATAATCAGTGCCCAGCCTTTTTGATAACTAAAACTGTATAAGTCATCAGATGATGCAATATCATCCCTTGCCTTCTGGTGCAGTTATTACCAATTACTGGAACAACTGTATAGCTCAAACTCCTTATTTTGGGAGGGGGGCAGCTGCCATGTATTCCCACCTCCCTAAATCCTCTAATCAGGAACTCCTTTCTTATAACAAAGTACCCATTATAATAGCTTATATAATGGATAAAGGTATAAGAATGACTTCAAGGAAATATTTTTAAGGCCACTGCAAGCAGGCATAAGATCTAGCAAAGATTTCTTTCTGACTTGTTTTAGTGAAAAGGGGAAAAAATGTATTTAAGAAAATGGCAGTATGAGGCAACATTCAGACTTGAAGGCATTTTCTAAATGGCTGCATTTCCTTTTCAAAACCCAAGTTGGACTGGAAAGGAGGGGTCAGTCTTCACATGTCACTAGCTGTGCTGTGCTGGGCTATGCCAATCAAGAAAGAGAGATTGTCCTTCCCTGTTCTAAGAGCCAACAGGGCCTGCTTGCAGGGTTAAGTCCTGGCACTGAAAACTGATTTCAATCTGGAAAGGAAGATGTTAAACATAATAAATAACCCTGGTTACTTGTGAATATGAACCTGCCTTCCTTCTGCATAACAATAAAAGTAAAAAAAATAGAAAATTAAAAAATGCTACAATACAGAAATATCACCTGAAATGTTCTCCAGAAAAGCTAAGTTTTAACAACTTTCTGGAAGCCATCAAGGAGGGGTCTAGCCTGATCTCTGAGAGGAGATCATTTCCCAGCATTGGTATTGCCACTGAGCAGCAGTGCCTTTTGGGACTGGCTCTGCTCAACTCCCAGAAATGTGGGACCATGAGGAGTTTCTCCCTCAGTGCTGTAGTAGAACAGACTGAGGCAGTTTGGAGAAGACAGTCCTGCTCCCAGTACCAAGCCATAGACTTTATACTGTAGGTTAAAACCAGGACCCTAAATTGTATCCAAAACTGAATCAGTAACCAGTGCAGCGTCCACAACATCAGTGTTACATTGGATGCTAGTAAACACAAGTGTCTCTGCATTCTAGACCAGTTGTAATCTGAGTAATCTTTAAAGGCGGCCCCATGTAAAGTACATTGCAGTCATCTGTGTGAGTGATTATGAGGACATGAGGTGCACAGTCAGTGCACCAGTCAAACCTGAGCAAAGGCCCCTCTAGCCCAGGTTTCCACCTGCTGTTCAAGCAGGAGCCATGAGTTCAGAAGGACCCAAAATCAGGAACTTGGTCCTTAAAATGTAATGTTTGCCTGTCCAGAGATAATTCTGGTGTTGATGGAAAACCTTGATGTACAAATAGCAACTGTCTTGCTTAAGTTAAACTTCAGTTTATTCTATCCCATCCAGACCCTTACAACCTCCAAGTGCCAGAATGGAATATTGACACTATCTCCCCTACAGCCCAGCCCAGGTGGCAGTGTATAATTGAATATGGTGTATAAATCGATGATACCACATCCTAAACTGTCAATTGAGCCCTAGTGATTTCATATGGATGTTAAACTGTAAGGGAGAGAGGACCAGCCCCTGCAGAATCCTAGTGGCCGCAAGCCAACTTCTTATCCCCCATCACAGTCCACTGAGGAAGCAGCAGAACCACCATAAGACAGTACCTCCTAGTCCAAACATCCATAGGTAGTCCAGTAAGATACCGTGGTCAATGGTATCGAAAGCTGAGAGTTGTGAGATTGTGGCAGTATATAAATTAAAAAAATAGACTCCCAGTCTCTTTCCAAGTGCAATTCAAGGTGCTGGTTATCACATTTAAAGTCCTACATGGCACGGGGCCAGGTTATTTGTGGGACCTCCTCTCCATGAGGATATCTGCCTATTCCACTGTTGGATAAGGTGGGTGCACTCCAGGTCCCTTCCCTTAAATGTTGCCATCAAGTGGGATCTAGGAAGCATGCCTTTCCTGTAAGCAGACCTGTCCTGTGAAACACCCTTTCCCCGGGATCCAGCAGGCCCTGAGCCTTTCAGCCTTCCAAAAGGCCATAAAGACCTATCTTTTACCCCAAGGTTGGGATAGGGTGAGGTTGGAACCTGGGGATGGTTTTGCTGGATGTATTGGAGAAGGATGATGGAGGTACCAAATTGTTGTTTTTATTGCTTTTTGGGTTTTATTGTTGTAAGCCACTCACAGCTGTGTTTCTTAAGATGGGTGGCCATGTAAACCTTTCAAAATAATATAATAAATAAATCTGGGAAGTAAGGCAACATGCATAGAAAAAGTCTACTTTAGCTCTTAGTCCTATATTGTGTACTCTACATTTTTCTTTTCATTCTTGGCGGCCTTTCAGTATTAAATTGAGGGCACGAGATGGCTCTCTTCTTGTCATATGATTAAGTACGCAGCTGCCATGTTCAGATGAATGGAATTTGAAAGGAGTATGCCAGAAAGGGAGTGTATATAAGTCCAGCCTACCTTTTCCATGAGGTGCTGTTTTATGACAAACTGCTGCTATGGCTGGTACAGCCCTGTTCAAGGGCTTGTTAAACCTACTGCTTAATCCAGCCAAGGAGACAGCTGTCTTTTAAAGCAGTATAAATTGCAAGACAAAATACCAGTACTGTTCCCTGGTTTTGTAAGCCACAAAACTTTTCAGTATTGGTTGATAATTAAGTATCAAAATAAGTCACTCACTGGAGACCTTCAGTAGTAGTGCATGATACAGGGCCTGGAAGAAGGAGAGCCAACAGTAGATAGAGACTGTAAGAAAATTCCAGCAATGCAAGAGGTTAAGCTGCGTGTTCGAGCAACTGTGATACATTAGAATGGTAAATACACAAAAACTCTTACTACAGTTATATAGGAAAAGGCCTCTACAGTATTCTATGGGCAGAAGAATTGTAGAGGCAGCAGGGAAATGTGTGCTGGGCTCAGATGTAAAAGGATGGGAGGGAGCCGGGGACTTTTCTGTCAAGCAGGGTAAAACAAGCCTGCATTTGCTGACTTGCCAGGAATAGAATCATACTTCAGCTGTGCTACTGTGAGTCCAAATGCCAAGCCAGTCAGGAACCCCAGATGTAATGCCTTCCTTTAACCTTGCATTTCCCACAACAGCCTTCTAATGCCTAAATTTAAATATGTGACATGGTAAGTTAGAAATCATTCTTTAAAAAAAAAAAAAAAAAACAGAAAAGCACCCCACATTGAGCTATACCATCCACAACATTAAGCAGCATGTCAGAACTGTATTTTAATGTACAATTTAATTAGCTTAGATTTAAACTCCCTTTGTTTAGTCATGCAGTATTTTTAATTATTATTATTTGTATTATTTTCCATGTAGTTATCAGGATTGGAGTTGAACTTTGATATTACTTGGGAGTGCATCAGTGATCAGCACAATCCTGTATCATTCAGGAGATCATTTAATGGGATTTACTTCTCAGTAAGAATTACTCTGTAATGTCTCTTTTCCTTGTGTGCTTGCTGGCAGATAAACCACAACCTGCATCCTTCGCAAGTTTTAAAACTGTCAGTTGTTTTCCAGGAGTATGAGAAGTCAAGCAAATTAATAACAAATAATTTTATTAGAAATAAAAGTAGCATTTCCCTGTAGCCCTTTGCATCTCAGAATTACTCAGAAGTAATTTCCATTGTGCTGAATGGTGCTTACTCCCAGACTGGAGGGTTCAGTACTGGAGCCCTTGTCTCCCAAATAAATATTGCCTTTTCATAAATAGAAATAACCACAGCCCATGTACATATGGTTCCTAATGTAAATAATTGGTTTCATCATAAAACTAAACTCAGAAAATGCTGTGAATGCAATTCACAGGCACAGGATTGAAATACGTAAATGGGAGGTGTAGACTTCAGTGAGATGTGGTTCCCCTCTCCCTGCCTGAGATTCCTCATCACTCTCTGATGCTACTTTTATTTTGCTTTCTGAATTTCCCACTATCTGCAGATTCTGTATTTACTTCTGTTGGGTAAGCAACAGAAAGAGAGCATCAGTCTGAGTCCTGTGTATTTTCTCATAAGCTTTATTCATCAGGGAAAATAGCTCTGGAAGAATGAATAATATAATTTAAGTGATATGCCATAGAATGGTTTGCTTTGTAGGTTATTTCATCTGGCCAAATTTCTCCAGAAACGTTTGTATGTTTTCAGATGATTTGGGACATTTCGCAAGTTCCCCGTGTCACAGAATCATGAAGAATTGGGGTCTAAATGTCCATGACTGAAATTCAGAAAACTATAATTCATTACTGTGCTTGGAACAGAATAAAGCTATGTTCTTTGTTTATTATCAAACATAGAAAATTATGTGACTGAATGAGGATACGGAGGTTAAAACTTACACATTTTATAGATCTTCTGTTGACATAATAAAAATATTGTCATAATATGGATTTTTTTCCCATGATTGTTATGGCTTAGTTTTATGGGTGGATTTATGGATACTGTAGTTTTAAGGGACTAGTGAGGCAGGAAAACAGCCATTTTCTTCGTTTATAAAACTTATACAGAATTACTGATTGTTCAGTAATTTGAATGCTTCTTTAAAGTGATGTTAAAAAAATAAGGAAAGCAGGAAAGAAAAAAAATGGTTCAAATGATAAACTGTTGTAATAGTTCTTCATAGACAGTCTCTTCAAATAATTTTCTAAAATATGAACAATTCTGGTCAATTTTTTTTGAATAGAGTATTACTTTCATTATTCTAAATTAAGTGAGCAACAGCAACACTGGGGTGAAGTTAGAGATATATTGCACAGTTATTTACAAATTTCCTCTGAAATCTGATTTTTTTTTATATACCACTGAGATTTTGAAAATAATATTTTTGAAGAAAATAAACAGAATTAAGCAAGAGAGAGAAATTGTGCATGGTTTTCTCTTCAGCAGCTTTAGAAAGTGTAACTTCATTAAATTCAATAAGGCTATTCTGTTTTTTTGCACAGAATAGGAAAAAGGAAGGAATGAAGGATTGTTTTGTTTTGAAATCATATGACATGTTCTTGCCTTACTATGTTTAGAACAAAGAATAGCATATGTATATCCATTGAATTTCAGTTGCAATTAGGGACCATATATACATACACTCTAGAATAACTAACCCTCGTGAATTTACCATTTATGGTTAAAGAAAAACATGTAGTAGAAAACTAAACTAAATTGCCACTCATTATGTGTTTTAAAACTACAGGAATGGATGATAAAAATTCTACAGTCATATCTGGAAAGCCCAAAGGACTATTTTTAGAAAAAAAAAAGTGGTCTAACATACATAGTTTTTCAATATTTAAACAAGTGTGCTTTGAGAAGTTGCCCAATGAAAATTCCATTGAAATGAATAGGACAAGCACAAGATATCTTTTTATAAGGTTTGCCCCAAAGAATTCCCAATATATTATGTCTTGTATCTTCTCCTGTAGCTACTCAGTGTAGGATACCGAGCAGTGTGTTACAAAAAAATAAATATGCTTACTGCCAGAGTTTTAAGTGGAGTCTATACTGCCTTATGGAATGGGAGCTGAACATATGTGAGAAAATTCACCAATATTAAGTTTCTGCAATTCCACATGCATTCAGATATTAATTACAACAATTTAAGTTCCATTTACTGCTAAACATATGCTTAAGGAAGGACTTAGAATAGGCCATGGTGTAGTACTAATACTATCTTATTAATTAAGATGAATTTTAAGTAGTGATTAATATTTTAGAATGTAGGCTCTATTTACCTGGAATATATTTAAAACATTAATCTGCTAATATTTTGTTATCACATTCTAAGAGTTTTATGTAATATGGTAATAATGTCTAAAGTTGGTAATTAAGTTTAACAATAAAAGTAAAAAATCTGGCAGTATGATTTTGGTGATCAGGAATATTTATTGTATAAAAAGTATTCATTTGCTTTTTCAGTAGTAACAAAATTATTTTTGTTAAAGAGAAGGAACTTAAGAGAAAAGCTCTATCAGGATTTAAAAAGACATTACATTAGCAGTTGTTTGGGTTCCTAGATTCCATAAAGAGGAAAATATAATTTTTTTGTCAAAAATATTCAAAGCTTAGCATTTTTGCCACTGTGTTATGCAATTATTTGATGATACCTAGGTTGCTGTCTCTCTCTTTTTCTTTCTTTACAACTTTATAGAATTAATTGTTTTGCAGAATATGGGGATGGTAACATTTTTGAAACAATATATTTATCACAGGTTAGTAATGAACATGGTATATTATTTATGTAGATATTGATCTATACATTCTAAGGAGCTCTATAGTGCACTGCAGTCTTCCGCAATGTGTTCATTGGCTCTTATGCTGAAATAAATATGTAAGCAATCATAATAAACCTATAAAGCTTTAGTTCCTTTGAATATACAGCTTTATAAATTATATTATCCTTTTCTCCTGAATATAATTTGTACCATTGTATAAAATTAGCAACCGTTAGTAATACTTCACAAATTGTTAAATATTATTACAAATGTCCTTGGCATTCTGCTGGAGCAGCTGCATGGTTTTAACAGATATCAAGACAAATCAGCTGTTCTGTGTGTTTGACTTAAACAAGAAAAAGAAGTCAGAATGATGGAGAGAAAGAGACCAAGTTTCTTGCATGAAATAGGAACCATGGAAATCAATTGGATTGGCTTCCAAAAATGTATTAAATCTGAGAAGTTAAGGGTCCTTCTCTTTTGAAAGCAATATCTTGCACAGGGAAACATACAGATATATTGTGTATGAAATATCTTTAAAATAGTTGAACAATACTGGCTTAAAGATGCATCTGATACAAGAACAATAATTCTGAATTTCTTAAGAGAATAACTTAATGTGCCAAATTAATGTCATAATTTATCTATCTGTTGTTCTGTGCTCTTTAAACTTGTGTGCCAGACAGTATGTCAGTATGGAATCTGGTTGTTAAAAGCCATTTCATATGTTCATTTTGTATATAATCCTAGTCTTGGACTAAAAAAAAAAAAATCAAAACTTGATTACTTGTTTACAGAAATGCTTTCCATTTGTTTGACAGTTTGTAAGAACTGCTCTGAAGCATAGTTAAAAGCACAAGCTTGTGAAAATAAAAATTCATCATAAAAAATTCTGCTCCTCCCCAAATATGCCTTAGCATTTGATCTTTTTTCCCACATCTTTACTGTAATTAAAATAAGATTGCCTTTTAAAATGTTATCCTTTGCAAACTGCTTGATGGTGTTAAGACATAAACAGTTGTGCACATTGCATTTTCTTTGCAAGTAATATGAAAGCACTATTATATTCCCAATTTTTTCCCCATAATCCAGCTTCTGCCACTAATAAAATCAGCAAACTTTGTATCTGGCTGCCTTTCAGATTCCCTTTAGTGTAAGTTAACTCCAGTGCTCTATTCATAATTCTACAGCATTTTACAGGTTGGACAAATTTAATGGTATAGGTATAACATGGCTGATGAAATGCAATTTCTCTCTTTCACTTTTCACTTCAAGATTAAAAGGAAAGTATTGTTCAGGGGTGAGGGAGCCACTTTTCTTTCCTTTTTCTCCCCACTGAATTGTTCTGCATGAGTATGTATAAATGTCCTCAGCCATTTTGTGTTCACCAGTCCATCTGATCTTTAGAGGTTGAACTTACTCGTCAAAGAAGTAACAGGCACTGAATTTGCCTGAGGAAGTTTACCTTGTCAGAGTAATTATTAGAAAAAAAGCACATTTGTCATCCAATCTCCAATGGGACATAACATTTGTAGAAACTCACCTGTTTTTATTTCCAGGCATGGTTTTATGATGGAATTATCAGGCTGACAGCAACTAGGCATTAATATTATCAATCTATCTAGTAAAAAGAAATTATGAAAACTCACCAGTGCCCCTTCTTCTCCAGGAAGTTATCCCCGTCAGCACCTGCTGAGGGCTTTGTTGATTAAACTGACAGGTAAAAAGTCCTGTAGAATAAAGCCAGACCAGCTGGCTTTGAAGAGAAACCCCCCAGGTTGGGTCCTGTTTGCCTCACTCACCCTCTGCACCGAAGGCAGGAGCTTTTTCCCCTTTGCTGTTGACCTGTAAGATGCGTGATTTCCATGCACAAGTGTCTGGCAGGCCTGGGCCCACCTGCTCCTGTCACTCTGGAGTAAATTTAGCTGTAAAAGGTATCGCTGTCAACCAGACCTTTGTCAGTTCTGGCAAAAGAACACAGAATTACTCTGTCCGCAAAGCATGCTGTACATTCAGTTGGGAAATATCAAATCAATAGCGTTACCCAAAAATCACTCCTTTGGTGGATATGAAATAAAATGGGAGTAGTTTTTCTTTACAACAGTGTAGATATCTCATTTCCAAGCATAATTTAAAACAAGGCAATATTTTGTATTTTTAACTGCAGCTAGAATGCAACTTTTTTTTTCTGGAAAAAATGCTCATATCTTTTATGTTTAACCACCTAAGTATGAAAGTGGATTGCTTTTTTTTTTTTTACACTCTTACTTTAATTCAAAGAAATATTAGAAACTTAAAACTTCTCAGAGAGAATTTAATCATATTGCTCTCCAAATTACAAAATATGTCTACTGAAAGATTGCATGTCAAAACTAAGCATTTATGCCATGGAGGATTTAAAAATATGGGAACCAGGCTGATATCATATTTGCTAACATCCAAGGAAGCATTTATTCCTTCAAAACTCATTTTGAATTTTATGAATCTTCTGAATTCCATCTCCCCTGCCTGACATTGTTATTTGCCTTTCCTGCCCTCCTCCTCCCACCCTCTCTGCAGTCTTACAAGTAGAAACGTACTTAACACTGAAAAGGAAACAGATACTTTTTTTTCCCTGAATATCTTGTCACAATCTATGAAAGGTCATGTCAGGGGTAAAGTGCCAGCCAATGGAGTTGCTACTTGAATAAGCAAGTCCTGTTCAGCCTGGGTTTGGCAGGAAATTGTGCAAAGTGGTTCATGTCACAACCCTAATCGTATTGTGTTAAAGAGGTATGGGAGAGAAAGAATGAGGGGTACTTACAAAAAGTGTCTAGGTCACAGGCCTTTTGTCAGATAAACAAGCTTCCTATTTACTTACTACATATAAACAGCTACTCACCAAACTCTATTTCTCTGCAGGGTACCACTTTGAGATGAAAACAGGGACCTGATTGGCATCATCTGGTATCCATGGAAACATGGTAAGTACCTCTCCCTGAGTGAATGTCTCTTATTCAAGATTTAAAGGCTGAGTACTGGGTAAGTGAGTGTTTTCATTTAATAATTATATGGGAGAAACTTTTTAGAAGCTTGCTAAGGGGAAACAGGTTCTTGGTTGTTGCGTGCGCCGTAACAAAGCCCTTATGTTTGCATCATATTTTTTTAAAATAATGTGTTTTGGGTTCAAACCCTCCATCATTTCTTTTTTTCCCCTAAATACAAACAACCTTCTTAAAGGCCTAATGAATAGGAATTCAAAACTTTTTGAAGCTCCATTAGTCCTGGAAAGTAGTAATCATTGTTCTTTGTTTTATTAGTACTTAAGGCAGAGTTTTCATTATAGTACATTAGATTCTGCCCCCTTTCCATCAGCTAAATAAAATAGACCATTAGAAAGATTGGAAAAAAAAAGTACTCTTATTTGTAATGTTATCCTGGTAACATGAAATCTTTGAATGGAAAGAGAAGCCAGGATTGCATACACTATGTCTGAAATTAAAATTTAAACTTCAGAAAAAATGGCTAAACTGCAGGTGTGTACATGTGTATAGTCTGTAGTTATTGATGCAAATTCTTAGGAAATTACTAAGAGATTATATGTCAGCCGTTCAAGATACAGCAGATTAGGAAACCAAAATCATGCAGGCCAATATTCCTTTTATTGTAAAGTTATAGTAACAGTAATCTTGCAAATCTGAATGCACCTCTCCCTTTCCTCCCTTTATCTTTGTGTGAACTAGGAGGGACCTGTCTGAAACGTTTATTTACGTTTCTGTCCTAGATTCAGGTTTCTTTTATCTGCCCTGGCAACAGCTCTTCCCCCTATCCCTCAAGGCTATTCCATCATGACTACAGCCTTACAAGTTTAAATAATGCAAATTAAGCATTTACCCAGTGTTATTACCAGTGATCTTGGTTCTTCTAAATTAATATCTATTAGTGACTTTGGGAAGCAAATATCAGTAAATCAACTTATGAACCTCTGTGTCTATTAAGGATATATGGCCATGGGAGAACCAAATCCTCCTTAGTCAGAAGTTCATTGTTGTCCAATGTTGTCCAGTAGTTTTAGAATGTCTTTCTAAGGGAACCTTTTTTACTCCTTGCAAATGTGGAGTATTCAGAACATGTATGTTACTCAAGTGATATCTTTTTCTGTCAAAGCAGAGAAGCTTTCACAGATACTAGGGAACCCATTTGGCCTCTAAGTGAGCTGTAAGTCCTGGAGGAGATGGAATCAACATGGCTACCCACAAAGGCTTCTCGGCTACAGATACCATTGTGAACGTTATCAGCAGGAGTTATGCAATGCTCCCTTGTGTTGAATGCTCTACATTTGTAAGGGGTAAAGAGGACTGGGAAATCTGCCTAAAACTCATTATTTAGAAAGAGAATAAAGGGAGAAATTTGTTTCATGTTTTTGAATTCAATTACAAGTTTTAAAAATTAAGAATAGTAGTCTTTTTATGACATTATTTTACATTCTTAATATAGTCTTTGCAATTATAGTCAGGGAATGAAAAACTAGATGATACATTTTAACTATTAGCAGTAAAATAACCTAGTTACTGCAACAACAAAATCCAGTGACATCTTCAAACATTTAAACTATCATAAGGCAGGAAAAAATGTATTACTTAACAGTATGAGGTCTTGCAATTCCATATGCAAGAGGTAGAACTATTTCTTTCAGAGTTTCCAGTGAACTGACAGTTATCAATCTGTCAGTTTTTGAATATGGAACATCTGTTGAAAATTACATTCATTTTGCAATGAATCCCACTGACAATAACATAAATACTCCTGAATTACAGCCTCGGTTAGGTAAACAGCATTTTCTCAACCTGTACTAGGTTCTTACATTCACATTTCATTTTATGTAACCACTACAAGGACATATTTCTCTATAGAAAGATCCAGTGGAGGTAACTGAAATCCAACTGGTTTAGAGTCCTGCTTTGCCTATTTTTATCACTCTGCATATTATTTTCATTTACTTTCTTTATTGTTTTTATTTGCTAACTTTTCTCAGCAACCCGTCCCTGCTGAGTGCAGATGGCATGAATGATCTCACAGATTCTCTGCTCAATAAGCCAGAATGGTATTACAGACATTCTATATTAAACTTCTCTTACTTCAATAAAAATGCTGCTTTACCACATGCCTGCTTCAGATTCTCCTCCATTCTCTAGGTCTGTGTGTGTGTGTGTGTGTGTGTGTGTGTTTACAATTCTCAGAAGTTTTCTTTAAGAATTGCAACTGAAGGATCTTGTCAACATTTATTTGATATTCTACCAGATCTTGTAGGATACTACATAATCAGAGGGCCGATGTGACATTTTTATAGTGCCCTGATGTGCAGAAACATACTAATGAGGGAAGACATTTTAGGATAGGCATACAATGCATTTCAAATGCTTGCTTTGTTTAAAATGGGGTTAGTAAAAAAAATGCCACCACCAGTACACAACTATTACCTACTCAATAGAAAAGAACAGAGCTATTAAATACTTAATGGAAGAGTATTAACAACAGTCAAAAACATAACCCATTATATCTGCCTATCTGCCTGGCTATCTATTGCAAGAAAAGAGAAAACAATGTAGTTCTAAGTGTTCCTTGGCACAAATATAAAAATTTTAAAAAGAGATGAAGCCCACAAATGTTCCTGCTTAGACGATAAATTTTACCCCGTTTCCCCTCTTTTCATTGTCCAGTATTTCTGCTAACAGCATGATAGGGGACAGGGATATGAAGATGTGGAATTTCCCAGAAGCTGTTGCAGATGACCTTTGCAAAACTACATCTATAGCTCCCTCTGCCCTCTCATTATTTTAAACAGTGCAAAAAGACAATGGAGAAGAATAAAGGGAAAATAACCTTCCTTTTCTCCTCCCAGTGCATAGCACCTCCATTAAAGTTCTTACTACTGCCCAAATTCAAGGTAAGGAAAGGAAAAGGGGTAAGAATAAACCTTTCAAGGACTAGAACGTTGGTAGAATAAAGGATAACATTTTTCTAATTCTTTGGATTAGCTACAATTTGGTTTCTTAGTTTTCAGGTCCCACTTTTTTCTTCTGGGTAACTCAGAAAAAATTCTGAGCCAATCTGAGAGGAGCTTCAGAAAATTTGCATATTTACAAAATACGCTGCCAGTTATTACAATCCTGTAGTAATTGCCAGCCTATTCTTTGAATGTCAGTCCTTATGTAGGCAAAGTCTATATAAAATCTATGCACAGAAACAAAAATATCAGCAAAATTAGATGGCTGTGAAAATTAGCAAATGTAGATCAAACAGTTTAGACCAGTGTTTCTCAAGCTTGGCAGTTTGAAGATGTATGGACTTCAACTCCCAGAATTCCCCAGCCAGCAAGGTTGAGAAACATTGGTTTAGACAAAAGAGCTTGGTGAATATGAAGTACGGTGACTTTTGCAGCACAGAATGGAGTATTCTGAAGGGAACATTCTGAAGAGCCCTCCAAATGGATAAACTCCAGACGGTAATACGATGCGGTTCTATTTGTTATAATAATACATTTATTATACTTCCTGAGAATATTTTAGGCAGTGTAATTGCTGTTATTGCTCTTACACATAGCCATAGACATTCAATAAAATGCAGTAACATTCAAAAGAGAAAAAGGAGAATACAGTTAAAAGAGACAGAATGCAATAAAGGCAGGCAAATAAGTAGCTAAAGGAAAGACATCAAACAAAGCATATATCCGATGAACAATCATCTTAAATAGGAAGATCTTCATTGTATGGCAGAGGTTTTTTGGGGGAGGGGGGATTAAATATGATCAATGTATAAAACAAATGTATATGTTTCTTCTGCTGAAAGGTGGCTTTTCATCTTCCCTCCTCCTATATATGTAACAATATCAAGGCTGATGAACTTCAACAAAGGAAGAAGAGGTAAGAAATGTAGACATAGCAAGCCGGCTCTAAGTTTGCAGAAACCATTGAGTTGTTAGGCAATAACTTGTACTCTTTGTAGGCTAGGTGTGATTTGTTTCCTGATGATGAGACAAATTGACATTCTTCAGGCAATGTTTGTGGTTTTTGCAAGGAAAATGTATGGCTGGATTATGTGAACATGCAGGTTTGCAAGCTCAACTGAGTCATCCCTGGCTAAATTTCAAATGTCTCTTCTCAAGGAAAAACAAGACTACTTGAAATCAGTCAAGGCAAGCCATTTATATGTTTTTGTTTAAACTGGATCTTTGAACTGATACCTCCAGTTTTGCTATATTATATAAACCATGGCTTCCTATATTAAAAGCAAAATTAGGTTTTGAAAGTAGATTATTCTATGCCCAGGAAATTCCTAGATTTAACAAATATAACACTGCTACAATGGGAAGGGGAACCTAGTGTGCAGTAAAGGTGATTGTAAATGGCTATTAAATGTAGACTGGAAGCTGGAAGCTGGAGCTTGAAATGAATAAAAAAATCAGGGAGGAACAGAATACAGTGCCCTGAAAAAGCAAATGGCTAATTGTTGGAAGAAACATGCATTAAAAAAGGATATTTCACACTGCAATATTTTACTACACATTTTCTTGTCCTATATTATATTAAACAGTTATTCTGAAATTCATACTGAAAGGGAATACAGATTGTGTGCCCGGTAAACCTACCCACAGGCACCCATTTAATTACAGATAGATGTAGTCATTGTCTGAGCATTATCTCAATAAACAAACAAAACAAGAAGGAAAGGATTTAATTATTAACACTTTGAGAAGGCCATTTTGTTCCCTTTTCAACCACATAGGCCAGGAAATTGCTATTATTCTCAGCCATTTTTGAGACATATTTTGGAGGAAGAACTTTTAGACTTTGCCTACAAAACTTCTTAGTTCAAACCTTTACTATTTAACTCAGTGGAACTTAATTATCACTAGATATACAGACAATTGCCATTTAATCTAACCAATGTCTGCTTTAGTTGCCAAAGTGAAATGGAATGGGCATTCATTTGCTATACATAAATATACACCCATCACATTTCAATAATAAAACGGGCTCTAATACCTTTGAAGTCAATAAAATCCATAGGGAAACTGTACTGCTCCATGCCCAGTGATGATTCCGTCCTGTGATCCATGCAAGTAAATAGTGCTTTCTTATTTTAAAATGTGGTTTGAGATAGAAGGAAATGTACATCTTCCCCAGGTAGCACTTTTGGAAAAAGGATAAGCAACTGAGAGCTCATAATCAGAATGTACATGAAAACAAATAGGATTGGGGAAGGAGACAAGAAAGAATACATTGATCATCTCCATCAACTAAGCTTCAAGGTGAGTTTAGTTACTGGGTAAGGTAGCCACAGCTCCAAACTCTGTAAAAGTATAATTTAGGGACTTTAGGTCAAATAGTTATTTAAAAATATAAATACAAAATTACCAACAATAACTAGTATGAAAATACTAATTTACATGTTTAATCAACCAGAGAGGTTATATATAAGACCTTCAGGATGTGATAATTGAATTCCATTCCCAGGATGACAGCCCCCTTTCTGTTAGGAATAACTAGGAGTTTTTTGTTTCCAGTATAAGGGAGACATTCTTGTAGGATGGACCCAATCCTTGGGTGATGCACCCATATCCTCTTATATTGAGATGCTCCTCTGAAAGGCGGATGGAATTGAATAGTAGCTGATTCAACACAGAGAGGTGGTTCTATGAAGAGTGTGCAGAATGCATAATGACTTGCCTGCCTGGTACAAACATAGACATCATGTACCATCTAGATAAACTGCTAGGTAGGGCTGGGGAGGAGATAGTGCTCATGGTCCACACTGACACCAACAACATTAAGAAATCTGGAGTCCTGGAAAACAAGATTTAGATTTCTAGGAAGGAGATGGAAGTCCAGGATGCTAAAGTAGCATTTTCAGAAATGATTCCTGTTCTGTGCACAGGACCATTTAGACAAACAGAGCTCAGGGATCTGAATATGTATAAGAGACAGTGAGTGAGAAAGAGGGCTTTTAGATGGGGAATGTGTTGAGAAAAATAGAACCACCTGAACCAGGTTGTTGGTGCATAATATGAAAAAGGTGGCAAAACAGTTTTTAAACCGAATCCTAGAGGAAAGCTGATAGATGCTGGCAGCATCCAATTTGGAGGAGTGCATATTTATTTATTTATTTATTTATTTGGCTTGTATGCTGCCCATCTCCACCACGGGTGACTCTGGGTGGCTCACAATAAAAAAGAAAAAACACAATTCTCTCCAAGATGGCTAAAAACTATAAATAATTAAAAAACATATTAAAAATGCCCTAAAAAACCTCCTCTAATTTTGGCCCTATAAAAACCTGTAAGATGCTAGGGGGGACAACCCATCATCCCACCAGCCATCTCCACAGGTGCGGGCCCCCCTCTGGCCCCCAGGCCTTCTGGCAAAGCCAGGATTTAATACCTTTCCTGAAGGCCATGAGGGAGGGGGCACACCGGACCTCAGGAGGCAGGATGTTCCATAGGGCGGGCGCTGCAGCAGAAAAGGCTCTCTGCCTAGACCCCACCAATCAAAATTCCCTGACCGGTGGGGTCTGCAGCCTGCCCCCTCTGCTGGACCGAGTGGGACGGGCTGAAGTGACCAGGGCGAGGCGGTTCCTCAGATAACCTGGTCCCGTGCCATGAAGGGCTTTAAAGGTGATGACCAACACCTTGAATTGGACCCGGAAACAAACTGGTAACCAATGCAGCTCACGCAACAGCGGTGTTATATGTGCCCTCCTAGGGGCATTAAGAACTGTCTGCGTCGCTGCATTCTGCACCAGCTGTAGCTTCCGGATACTCTTCAAGGGTAGTCCCATGTAGAGCACATTACAGTAGTCCAACCCAGAGGTGACCAGGGCATGAGTGACTGTGCGGAGGTCCCCCTGATCCAGGAAGGGGCATAACTGCCACACGACACGAAGTCGTGCAAAGGCCCTCCTGGCCACGACTGCCACCTGCTCTTCGAGCAGGAGTTGTGAGTCCAGGAGAACCCCCAAATTACGCACCGGGTCTGTCTGGGGTAGTGCAACCCCATCAAGAACCAAAGATGACAAAATCCTAGATCTTGAGGCTCCCCGTATCCACAGCCACTCCGTCTTACCAGGGTTCAGCTGAAGCCTGTTGTCCCCCATCCAGGCCCCCACAGCCTCCAGGCACTGCGAAAGGGCAGTCACAGCATCACTTAAGGCACCTGGGATGGAGATGTATAGTTGGGTATCATCCGCATACTGATGATACCTCACTCCATGGCGCCGGATGATCTCACCCAGCAGCTTCATGTAGATATTAAATAGGAGCGGTGAAAGCACTGACCCCTGTGGCACCCCACACAGTAGGCGCCGGGGGCTGGACCTCTCGCTCCCTATCAACACCGATTGGGTTCGGCCTTGGAGAAAGGAGCTGAACCAGCACAACATTGTGGCACCCAACCCCAACTCCTGCAGCTGACCCAAAAGGATACCATGCTCAATGGTATCGAAAGCCTCCGAGTGGTCAAGAAGAGCAAGGATGGATGTACTCCCCCCATCCCGCTCTCGCCAGAGATCATTTAAAAGTGTGACCAATGCTGTTTCTGTCCCATAACCAGGCCTGAATCCTGACTGATAGGGGTCCAGATAATCCGTTTCCTCCAGGATCCTCTGAAGCTGCCGCACGACCACCTTTTCTACCACCTTCCCTAAAAAGGGGAGGTGGGAGACTGGACGAAAGTTGTCCAGGAGGGTGGGGTCTAGTGACGGTTTCTTGAGGAGAGGGTGGACCAAAGCCTCTTTGAAAGGCTTCAGGAACACCCCCTCCTGCAAGGATGAATTAACCACCGCCAGGACCCACCCTAAGGTCACCTCCTTGGTAGATCTAACTAACCAGGAGGGACATGGATCTAAATCACAGGTGGTCGCACTGACAGCCCCGAGGACCCTGTCCACTTCCTCGGGGACAACAGGATCAAACCGTTCCCAGATAACTGGGCAAGAACGCTCCCTGGGCAACTCTTCTGGACCTACTCCACGCTTGGCTTCCAACTGAGAGCGGATCTGAGCAATTTTATCCATCAGGTGTTCAGCAAATTCAGCATTTAGGAAATGCTATAGGGTATAGGCCAGTGTTCAGAACAAGTTAATGGATGATCGTGTCAATCAGAAAGCAAAAGGAAGACAAAAATGCTGTAAAAAAAGGATCACACCAATAACATTTGAAAAAGGATATGTTGTATCCGCAGTTGTGTGCCGGTGCTAGAAGTTTCCAAAGCAAGATGGGGGAATTAAATACTTGATATAAGATAAACTGGTAGAATGGAGAAAATCATTGGGATACAGTCATTCCTGGATGCAAATTTTGAGGAAGGTGCAACAGGAGAGGTGCTACACTTTATATAAAGGAAGGAATAAAATCTAACATGCCAGAAATCATATGAACACTGGATTCCTCCACAAAATCATTATAAGTGGAAATATTAGGCCACAAAAGTAAATTAAATCTAGGGATCCACCTAATCAAAATAATGAGGGCAATCTTGAGTTACTGAAAGAAATCAGGGAGGCATGCAAAGAGACACTCTTGTAATAATTGGGGGCTTAAATTGCATTCATATAGACGGTACATTCATGCTCAAACCAAAACTAAGAAACTAAATTCTAGATACCCTAAATGACTGTGAGAACAGTTTCCCAGCTTGGACAGGAACATGACTGAAGAATATAAAGTCAGGCATGGCATGGAGGAAGTCTCAAAATACTAGATGAGGGGCCATCCAATGAAAGAGACTGAAAACAGACCAAATGAAGTATTTCTTCTCATAGCTCATAATTAACCTCTGGAATTCATTGCTATATGACATTGCCATGAAATTTGATGGCTTTAAAAGGTGGTTTGATATCTACAATTAGTCTGTTGATAGAGGCTTATCAATGGCTGTTAGGCTTGAGAACTCAGTGTTATCTCCAGGTGGGGGGAGCATACTTCCAAATGCTAGTTGCAGAAAGAAACAATGGTGGAAGAGAGCTATGTCTTCACTATCTTTACAAGCACTACAGAGGCATCTGTATGGCCACTGTGAGATACAAATGCAGAACTACAATGGGCTTTGGCCTGATCTGCCAGGGCTGTTTGAACGTTCTTATACCACCAAGAAATAAGTTGGATGTTACCACTTTTTGTTTTCTGTTATCTTTACATCAGTTTCAACATTTCAAGAACTTGACTTCTGTTGCCTTTTTTAAAAACCAGCACATCAAACAAAGTAATTTCCATATTATCTGAAACTGAAACCACTATGTTTCTTCATGCACTTGTCCTCTGCTTACGAAAGAACCTAAGTGTGCAGCAAATCTGGATTTCATATTTTCAAAAGTAGTAGAGGAATCAGCCATTACATATTTCTTTGGCCCAACAGTGCTAAGTGTAAATTGTAACTAGTAGAACCGAATCCATTTCAGTTTGTGCCTCTTCCTCAATAGTGGTTTAAGACCCTAATAGCATTTATTTCAATCCTTTTCCTTTGGCTTCCACCCGTAGGTGTCCATAGGAGCAGGCAGATGGTGGCATCTCCATCCTGATGCCATCACTGAAAGAATGTGTTTTATGTGCTTACATCAGACATGATGCAAATGATATAATCACATCATTTGTGTGAGGAAGTAATGATACACTTATCATTTTGATAACGTAATTGCTTGTAATGGACATTTGTGCTCCCACCTTATCAAACCATTGATCCTGGAATTATTAATACAAGTATTAATATAATTATTAATAGTCACTTCAACCATTGTGAGCATTAGGGAACACTGCTTTACATTATGTTTCAGTGTTATTTTCTGCTTTGTTCAGATTTGACTTTAGTATCTCCTTGCCTGTTTAGACTGTTCAGCTTGCCAAGAGTTATATTATAAAACTGAATATTTTTAGGTTAAAGAACTAGGTGTAAAAAAAAAAAAGGATTAATTAGCAACTTTTAACAAAGTTTTTTAAATTGAAGCCAAAAATTGGTTTACAATACTGGCAAAATATATGACTGTATAGCTTCCTCAATATTAAATATAGGAAATCTGAGGACTAATTTTGAATAAGAACTTGCATGAGTAAAAAAGAGATTCCTTTCTTGTTCTCAGTAGTATATCCATATGTTACATTTTATCCATTAAAATAAATTCCTGAATACAAAACTTAATCCTGGGGGCTGTGCCTCCAAAATTCAAGGAGGGTGATAATTAGGAACTGGTTGCAACTTCCTGTTATGTGCATCTTGAAGGCAAAAGATGCAATGGCTTGCAACCAGAGTTCTCAAGAGTAGATCTGTGATCATGGGAAGCTGTTGTAGGACCAAAAGAGAGGGAGGCAACTTTTGACAGTTCTCCTTCTTTCCTTCTCCCTTCATCTGTGACCAATGGAAAAAAATGTCTTGGAGGGCTGGGATGCTATTGTAAGGGTCACTTTGAATCTCACCTAATCAGTTTCACAATGATGCCATTACACATGGCATAGGTAAACAGTGCTATCCTAAATAGATTTGAATAGTAGGTAGTGATGGTGGGATTTACAGCAACTGTACATCTGCCATTCCCCAACCTCTGCTGGCAAAAAGGGGAACTGTGCATTTGTGAGGCTCAGGGCCAGTTTTATGCAGTTGTGTTGGGCATGTCCCTCCCTCCCTCCCTCCCCCCCTCCCCTTGTGCCACTCATTGCAATGACCCCTTGCCTGCTGCCACTGTTAATATCTTGCTGCTGTCTGCTCCTGGCTGAGCCAGCAACTGTACATGTTCTTATCGCCTTCTCTGCACAGCCTGAAGTGCCAAGTAGGCAACAGAGAAAGCTCAAGACAGAGCATTGTGATGTATGAGCTGCAGTAGATACTGAGGAAAGTGCAAGAATACTCTGCTCTGGCAGCCAAACCTAAGGGACACAGAGGAGGCATGCTGGCATCAGCCTAGTAATGCCTGCCAACACTAAGCTACCACCATACCATCCTGGCCAAACCCTTACTTTCTGTTTGTTAGGACTCAGGAGGGACTGAGAAATATGTTGCTCTGCTCCTGAACTACTTGCCAATGGCTGGGGTGTTGTGGGGAGGACCCTGCTACTGGGGAACCAGATTTCCCTCTTCCCACTCCATTTGTTGCCTGCTGTGCCTGGGGAGGGGGAAAGAGCCAAGGGAGGGTGAGTGAGAATGAGAACAGGTTTGTTGATAAAGGTGACCCAGTTGACACGGTATAATTAGACTTTCAAAAAGACTCTTGAGTAAGCTTTGTTGTAGATGAAGAGGATGAGCCTTCTTGAAGATAGGTAACTGGCTAAAGACAAGAAACAGAGGATAGATACAACTTTAAAAGTAGGAGGACTCCCATGGTGATGGTTTTTTATCTCCCTGTTTTCTTTGTGTAACTAAAACAGAGGGAATTGCTATAGCAGTTTGGTGAAAGTATAGAAGCAGAAATCAAGAAAAATAGCATTTCAGAAATAAAAGCATTTTCTCTCTCTCTCTCTGTCTGCCAGTGGAAGTATGTCTCTCTAAAGAAGGAGATTCTTTAAAAAAAAATTAAAGAAGCATTTAGATTTTGTGTCCAACATGTTGCTTCTAGATCCATCTTTATTTTTTAAGTCAGATTCTATGGATATTCTACTTGCAATATATAGTTTAAACATATCATTTTGCATGGATCCATCTGCTATGTTAATGTAGTGTATATGAGGGGAGCTTGTCCCAAGCAAATGATACATCGAGAGCCCAGATTCCTTAAACCAACTCCAGTGAAAATGTGTATGTGGGCACACACATATGCACATGCTTGTGAATTTAGTTCCATATGTTGTTGTAGTCTCTTTATTTTCTCCATTTCCCTCCATGGAATTCAGTGGGGGAGGGATTATTTATTCATTTAGGCCTCTCCAGTAGACATATGAGCTTTGGATCCAGGAAATCCAAGGCTGCCACAGACCCATCCTTCCTCTGTTGGAGATTCTTCTCTGTTGAATGCCATAAAATCTTACCAGCAGTGGTAGATTTGCCCCAAGTAGTTTTTGCAAATATAACTGTGACTTCTGGAGTGGATGGCTTCCCTTCCCCATTGACAGAGTTCCTCACTAAGGATATGGGAAAAATTATTCCCATTTTAAACCCTTAGATAATTGTCTAAGACATTAGGATAGCTCCACGTGCCCTAAATAATGTAACTGGTTCTAGAAACTTCATCTTACATATGCTAATGTCCTATCAGGTTAGTAGCATGACTACTACCATACACCATCTTCTCATGGTGATTTGATGATAGATTAAGTAATTTTTTGATGACCCACGGCTGCCACTTTTCTTACTTGCATTCATGATCTATTCTAATTAGTGGTTTAGAGTGCCTCTCACCACTCAGTCTGTGATATAGTATTTTGTGACATGAGTCAATGCTTTTTCCACGGACTCCACATCTCTCTGTGGACAACTGCATTCTTCTCTTTGATTTAGCTCATGCTGATAGTTGACCTTCAATAGTAAATTGAACCATGCATGCATGTACAATCCCCCTCCAGTGTAATTATGAGAAATCAACACTGAGCACATTTGTTCGCTAACATGAGTATAGCATAATATCACCCTGAATGCATGGCAAATACTGCAAACAGAAATCCCACTAACGATTCTTCTAAGCTCTCAGTATGAATTGTGGACCAAAAGAAATAGGGGTCTACATTGTGAGAAGGGAAGGAAACAGGGAGGCTGCTGCCTGTTTTCTCAATCAGATCAAAAGTTCCAGATGACCACATTCTATAACCCAAGAATTGGTAATGTTTTTTCATCCAGAACTTTTTCTTCATTTTCCCTAGCTTCTGAAGGTTGTAGGGGATGCATCTGAGGTGTTAGCAGGGCTGACGGATCAAAAGTTTAAGCCTTGTTTTCAATCTTTGGAGGTGGGAGGGGGGGTGAAATAAAACAATGACACTAACATACTTGTTTTGCTTGCTTTTTTTTTTTAATGTGCTGTGAAATTCTGGCAGGTTGCTGCTGAATTTTGGCAGTCTGATCTTGGGAAGTCCTGGGGGCTGTACAAAAGGGGCTGGAAAGTTGCATGTGATTCACAGACCATTACTTGCCCGCACTCATCTGAAACAGACCATCAGCCACAAAGATTGCTTTTAGGATAACTTGTGGAACATTCCCAATACAGAATCCAACTGGATATTCCTTCTCAACTTCCTGGAGGAACATCTGGATTCAATCAGCTTCCACTGTTTAGCTGAGCAAAATATTGGGCTTTCCCTCTTTAGTGTACCTCAGATTCAATATATCATGGCTTCTTGCAATATCTCGGATATATAGGAATCCTAGGATGGCAAATCCATGGTAATTGTAGAGAAACTGGATTCTCAGTGGTCTTGTAATAGGCCTTCCTTATGATGAGCACTTCACAGGGTTTCATCAGAGATGCCTTTTAGAAGATGTCTGTTCTGCTACTAGGGTAACTTTCCTCTCCTCATACCTCAGCACCCCTGCAGGTGATAGATCAATCAATCAATCAATCCATCAATCAAAATGTATTTACAGTCCAAGAACAAACACAGGTGATAGATAATATAATCATAAAGGGTAATATTCACCCATCCCTTCTAGACAGTAGCACTGTAGTTCTGACTCTACCCCGTGACCTACTGTTATTTACCTGACTCTGCCCTTGCAAGGAACAACTAGCATTTAGCTAGTTGTCTAGTGAATTGTGATTCATGATTCACAAGGATGCCTCTGTGGCTTGCTGCTTTCACTGGCCTGTGAGGAATGCCAACATGCAGTTTCATCATCACTCAATGTATTGGGAGTATTTTAACCATTTTTGCTTATTTTACAAGTTATTGTACTAACTGGTATGACTGTATAATTATACTTCTATAATTATCCAAGTTAGATTGTAAGAGATATGGTATAGTGCTGCTTAAGGCTTTGGACTTTGCACTTAGTTCTAGACTCAGATCATGGAGATCAGGTTCAAGTCCCAGCTTGACCATGGAACTCACTGGGTCACTTTGGGCTGATCACACTCTCTCATTCCAACCTACACAGACTGAAAAAGAAAATCAATCAATCAGGGAGATTGTCTGTAATCTGTACTGATTGTACAGAGATGTAATCTGCCTTGAAGAATATGTGGGATATAAATGTTGTTGTTATTTCGAGGCCACATACATCATTTGTACCAGTAGGGTCAAGCTGGCATCCTGGCTACTTTAGTCAAGCATGAGAACCTGTGGACCTCCAGATGTTACTAAAGAGGAACTTGTAGCATCCTTTACTACTGACCATACTGATTGGGTCTCCTCTGTAATTCAGTAATATCTCAAAGCTGCAGGTTGCCCATGCTTCAATTATTAGAGAATCTTGCATAACCTATTATTCAGGCTAGTAACGGCAAATGTGATGGTTCCCAGAATCAGTTTGTCATTACTGTTGTGCAAATGTTCAAGTGTATTACTGACAGAGAACTGTAGAACTGGCTCTACCATTTGTGTAGCACATGTCAGTTAATAAGTGACAGTACTGATTTAGTACTTTTCACAACAACTTTTTACAGTAGATAGATATGCTTCAAAATAAACAGTCCATCACCAGGTCAACCTGGTATTTTAGATATATGATTTTTACATGCTACTATCTTATCTGTTGTAATGCATGAAGCACCTCAACTGAGTCACAAGCAATATTTCAATTCATTTTGTTCTTTTTACATATGCTCAGGAAAGAAAATGCAAGATTACAAATATAAAAATGCTTTCTGGAATTACTTTTTGGAAACTCACAAAAAGAAACAGGATGGTGACAGAATCCAGAGATACACTGCCTCTGGCCATGAAGACTTCACTTAGTTATAACAATGTTTGACAGACCTATCTGCAATAATATAGAATAGCTATACTGGGAATAGACTTGTTTGTAATATAGGGAGAACAGAACTTCCACCTGGATGGAATCTGACTTAAATTTAAGCCTCTGAAAATTTCCCTCCAACATTTTTCTTATTTTTTCCAAATCTTATGACCTTTGAGCAAAAACTCTCCCCCCCATAATATGTTTCCATAATATGTTTGTTTTGTTCCTGCTGACTCATTCTGCCAGCTGAAAGACACATTACTTACTCTGTCCCCTCTCCCCCACCTGATATGAAACACACACATACACAAAACTGGAAATAAGTTTGTGGCTGCAAAACCTGCTGCAAATGTACAAGTTACATGTCTGCAAATATTGAATGATGGTGAATGTCATTTCAATGTCCTTTTATTAGATTTCGAGTATTATACAAATTTGGGATCAATAGGGCTGTTATAGCTGAAACCTGGCAAGATTTTCATTTACTACAAAAGGGTAGAATTATGATTTTAAATTAATTTAATTTTCTTAAAATGGATGTTTACTTTTGGAGCCAAGTTTTGCAGAAGCAGATGGATTCTTTGGCATCTTCAGCAGCCACAGAACAGCAATTGGACGTTGCTTCAAATTCATTGGCCATCCTAAACAAAAGCAGAAGGTTGCATTATTGAAATGTTCCCTTTATTCAAAATCTTGGGCCACCAAAGCTGGAGAAGCCACGACTGTAAAATCCCATTTCTCTCTGAAATGCTCCATGACTTCACTGCTTAATTTTCCAGTGATACCCACTTATACTGATAGTGAATAATAATGCATCCTTTCTGTTTGTTCTCTATGTCTCAAAAGACCTTTACTCATCCTCCAAAGAGCTTTGACGGGAACTCTATCTTTGGTATTCCATCATGACTTTCAGTTCTGTATAGCAGGGGTGGGTGGTTGCAAACTGTAGCCTCTCAGTATCCTGTCTGAAACTCCTGAGTGGGTGAGGTGAAACATACTGACCTGTTTCTTGGATTTGAAGGAAGAGATTAAGGGACAAGGAGACATTAATATTATTCCTTAAACTTCGCTGAAGCTTCTTCAGTCCCCAAATTATCCAATGATGTGGTGAGTTCCTGTCCGCTAGATACCCAAGTGGAGACTATACAGACATCTGTTGGGGAGCTTTAATTTGGATTCCTGCATTAGGATTCAGCATAATAGTTTAAATGGTGCCTTTTAACTCCGGACTTCTAAATTTGCTACATCTTATCTAAGACTGTGCAGACATCATGGGATGGCACGAATGCCAAAGAACCACTAAGCCCCTCCATGCTTCCAAGATCTCTTGCAATCTCATTTTAAAATAACAAGATCTTATAGATTTGGTGAAATGATCAGATTTTGGCCATTTACTTTTTTTATTATTTGTAGGGCTATTTATGGGTTTTGTGAGGTCAAGGCTTAATAGATTTATTTATTTCATTTTCCTATTAATTGAATGTCTTTTAATAACCAGTTGACATGTTTTTAAATTTTTGTTAGCCACCTTAATTATTCTTCAGGTTAGAAAGGCAGGGTATAAATCACGTGGTTATTAAGCAAATCCAGCTTCTCCAATGGATATTTTTTGCCAGAATTTGCTTAATGACCATGTGATTCACTTAACAACCACTGTGATTTGTTTAACAACTGTTGTAGAGACGGTTGCAAATCGTGATCATGTGACTGCAGGGGGTGGTGCAATGGTTTGCAATGGTCATAAGTGTGAGTACAGGTCGTAAAGCACTTTTTCTGAGGCCATCATAACTTTGAACCATCACTAAATGAACGGTCATTAAGCAAGGACTACCTGTAGAGCCCCGCTCCTTATGTTAAGCCTGGTTTTGTTAATTCTGATAAAAAAGCCACTATTGCCTGGTTTGACATACTATGCTGAATTATAAACCATGGTTTTCAGACCATTGTGATTGAGTTCACATTTTGGGTAAAGCTACAAAGAAGAAAAACATTATTGCTTAGGGCAGTAACCAGATGAAAATGACCTAGAGAAAAGAAGAGGACTTGTAAGATCCACAGCCAGACATCAAAAGTCTGATATTCCATTGATTAATGCAATTCTGAGAATAGAAAGCTACAAAAAAGGGGGGAGGGGCAACAAGTTGCCCACTCTGATTTTAGTGCTAAACAATATGATTTGCTAAATATACAGCATAAAATTACTTCCCCCCCCCCCCACAAGCCAGTGTACAATATGGAAGCCTACTTCTGATTTAGGCCGCAATACATTAGAAAAGTTAATTTGCCATTCATTTTGGAAATTCTCTCCATATTTCTTCCCTTCCATGGGAGGTGTGGGAGTTCAGAAAAAGGGGGAGGGAAGCATGCAAGGGAGGTTTTTCACTTTTAAGCCCTTGTATTGGGTTAGGAAGAAGGGAGAGAATTTTGCAAAGCCTGTGGCTAAAAAGAGAAGTTTTAAATTGATATCGATCTTAAGTTTCACCCCTTCCATGCTTGCAGAAGGGCAACGGCACAGAACATATTTAATAAATATAGTTTAGTCCTCAAGCATACTAGAACCTATTGAACTATTCTGCTTGTCTCTCTTATCCACCCTCCCCATACATATACACAGAAAAATAATTTTTACCACCCCAAGTGAAGATGGAATAGGTGGTTGCCATGGTGAATTTCCAGCATCTGCTGTACCAGGCCGCTTCTTTGATCCCCACACTTTGCACACCCCTCAGAGGAAGAGTGGAAATCTCTGAGAATGCATTTTGGTATTTTTAGTAGAGCATAAAACCAAATGACCCCTATTAAAAGGTCAAATGGCCTAAACTTGCTGTTAAAGTTATTGAGGGAGGGCTTCATACAAAAAGGGTTGCTTTATAATATATCATAGGATTAATGCTCATACTTTAATTGCATTGCAAATGGAGGGCTTGATAGGTCTGTTTTTCAACATACTGTATCCACAAATACAAGCCCAGCATTTTTTCTATGTTCCAAGTATTGCAAGGGTGACTTTTTAATACATAATATAGCAATAAGTAAGAGTACCTTAGCCCTATAATAAATATAGTTTCATTCATTTTTTTTCAGTTGTTGCAGTAGCTGTTCATTCCCTTCTTCTCCCCATTTACCATTTCTCCTCCCATGCTGTTTATTTAATATCATGTTCACCACTGCCATAATAACTGAGCATCTCAAACGCTCATTGTATTACACATTTGAGGTGTGTAAGAAATCACCCTGAAAGAGAGTAAGTCAGGTCCTCGCTCTGAAATTTATTTTTCCTTTCCATCAGGTGGGTGGAACAAAGGAGAGCAAGCAAGAAAGGTGGGGGGAGGAAAAGAGAAAGAAACACACATATTTAAAGGGTCTGGTAGAATGAGAAGACTGATCCTAAGGCAGGCCTGTGCAACCTACAACCCAGGGTTTCTGGTGGTCCCCAAACTTTTTGCATTCTCCAGAATCCTCTCCAACCAAACTGATTTATGGCTCCCCCTATTTTATGAGAAGAAATGCAAGGCCTCTAATATTACCCCCAAAAGGTAGCACAGATTTAAAAAAGAAAAAAAAATCCCCAGTGAAAAAGTCTTGGTACGATGCAAATATAAAATGCATCAGCAGTCCATCTAACACTCTGAGTTTATTCCTATACTTGAGCCACATTAGTTCACACACACCACCACTACCACCACCACCACCACCACCACCACCACAAAGCACATAATCTAGGCCGTGGAGGTGAATCATAGTAACAGGCTTACAAGAAGGCAGGCTTAGATCATAAGCAGCCTATTTTTTTCTTCATTTTTCTTCAGACAGAGCAGTTTGAAGATGTTGCAGCTTTGGTCTTGGTGTGTATACTCATACTACTTTCCCTCTAGTTCTGCAGTGAGATAAGACATGAGGAATATAAAACAAGCATTCCTCAAAACTCTTTGATTCAAAGTGGCAGTGGGAAGAAAGGAGAGTATACAGCATGGCCTGGAATGCTGTGAACGCTCCAAGGAAAATCATTCCTTACAACATTCCTCGCCTCTAGCCTTGATAGTGGGAACCACAGATGTACAGAATGTCCTGATAAATACCAGGTGAAATACTGGTCCCCACGTTTGGAACTTAAAAAAACAACAACACACTCTAGAAAAAAAGAGGAATGTAACAGAAATGTAAAAAACAGACAAACAAACAAAATTCAAACAAGTAAGACCTTTCCTTGGACTTTTTTCTTTTCTTGGACCTAAAAACAATTCTGTATTTACTCCCTGGGAGTGGCCCTGGGCTTGCTCGCTTTCTTTCTTTCTTTCTTTCTTTCTTTCTTTCTTTCTTTCTTTCTTTCTTTCTTTCTTTCTTTCTTTCTTTCTTTCTTTCTTTGTATTCCCTACAAACTCAGGCAAATTCTTTTCTGCCAGTTTCTAAATGTTGTCAGGTAATTTTTCTCAGGAAAAAGTATGAAGGCAGGCAGTCCCTTTGCCACTGGGAATGAGCAGATGTCTGGGGCATTTTAAAACCCAAGCAAAGCAAAGCAAAGCAAAACAAAAGCTCGGTCCAAGGCACGGTTATCTCTGCTGTCCCTCTTTAAATTCCAAGAACTTGCCGTCCTATTCACCCCCTCCCGTCTTCACCAAAAAGGGAATGAACAGGATAACCCAGCAACTCTTGACCCTGGAATCTATATGAACATCCCTTTCAAGGTTAAAAAACAAACATATCTGAAAAAGGCTTATAGCTCACTTTTCAATATGTTATTCAGTCTGTTACAAAATTGCTTTGGTGCACAGAGCAACACAGGGATGCTCTCAAATGTGGATAATTTCTGACAGTCACTGGCCTGCAGCTAGATCAGGTCATTCTTGACCCCTATGGTTAAGCATCGTCTGCTGAGGCCCACAGCTGCAGAATTTCTTCCTCCTCAAACTCCAGCACTGTCACTTCCTTCTTGCTCCTGTCTCATTTGTGGTTGGTGCTGCCATCTCAACTCCTGCATATTTCCAGCAGTAACCAGTGTCGCTCATAGCAGCCGCCAGTACCATTACCGTATACGCATTGCTTCCTCTGCTCTAATCAGCCCAGGCTAGAAAAGCTGAATGTGTGTTGATACACATTCAGCACAACCAATTTCTGGGAAGTAATGGAAAAGGAGCAGGAAACAGAGATGGATGCACTCTTAAGGATGAAGTAGTTACAGTGGTTGTATTGGATAGCTGCAGAAAACAGACTTTTGGATTTGGAGGAAATTCACCTTTGACACCAATGCAGAAGCTCCTCCTAATGCAAATAAAGGCTTCAGAGAAGAATTTTACTCAGAGGAAGGTTAAAATTCCATCTCTGTGCCTATTCCCTTCCAATAATTATCACCAAGCTAATGAGAGTTTCATTTGTAAAGCAAGATAATGCCACTTATAAGCAAAGAGTGACTGCTCCCTTGAGATGATGAACAGCAAACAGAGTCTTATACACTGTCAGAGCACAGCAATACAGTTTACTTTAAAAATTCAACCAGAGCTTAGGATAGAAAAAGTCCTAATAATGAAGATCAGCTACTGCAAAATATGGCCTGCTATATGTATAAAACAATCCAGGATATAACTCTTACATCTCTTTGTCCTGTACTTAAGTAATAAGGACTTCATATTGTTTGTTTGACCTTGGATATGTAAAGCACCTCCACCACATTTGGGTTACAATCCTGTCTAGTCCCAGGCTCTTTGTTTCCAGATTTCAATACCCACAATACTTTGGGCATGTGATATAAGCGGATGATGGACTATGCTTGACAGGATAGGGATAGGGAAGGAGAAAACATGGATTGGGTGGATGATCAAGAACAAAGAGATTACTGGACTGCCCTTAGAACAGCTATGTTTTATTTATTATAAGGTCATGTTCAGATAGTAAACATTTGTCCATAGATTCACAATACAGAGGTTGAACTTGAATCAGGGGCACCTAACTGATGAACTAATTTGGCCCTTAGAACTTGTATGACGGGAGAAAAATATGGTAACAGTGTTGTGATAGCAATTTTCAGTGAGTATGGATGGACCTACAGGAGAACAGATCCTTCAGAAACCCACATCTACAGTAGGTCTGCTCAAGTTTCTCCAGCTACAAAATTGCTTTGGAAGCTCCTGCTTCTTTCCTTTATCACAGGTTGCCCCATTAGAGTAGATGGAATTCCTTTGGCATAAGCATCGGGAACTTTCCTTTAACTTCAGCTGGTGCCTTTTTCTCCCCCTCCTTCATCTGAAGCGCTTTGCTAGATTGGCATGATCCCGTAGTAGTGTCACAGCCTGTAGTCATTTAATGCCTCTTCTCGTGGGGTCAGGATTCCACGCCCAAGTGCATTTAGCAGGTCAGTACAGTAATTTTAAATGTCTTTCTTTCAATCTTTTGCCATCTTCAATTATACCTTTCCACCCTACTATTTGTGTAATTTTCTTCTGTCTGAAGTCTCTTTACTGTTGTTCTCTATTGCACAGCATGACAAATTACCCATCAAGCTATATCTTTTCAGCCCAGAAATGTGCAGCAACACGGAGTCGTGGCATTATCACATGTTGTGCACTTTATTTCCTTGCAGTTCATTCAAGTGTGCCACGTTATTTTCCTGCTTCCTTTTTGTCATCACCCAGATTAACCATTTTATCTACGGTAAACTTTGGAAACAATTAGAAACTCATTACATAGTAAGCCAACAGCATAAATACCTAGTCAAGCAGGTGCAACTTATGCATTTCCTTATCATTGTTGGCCAAAAATAAAATTAAAAAATGGACCCAAA
Source organism: Python bivittatus (assembly GCF_059951505.1). NCBI lineage: Eukaryota > Metazoa > Chordata > Lepidosauria > Squamata > Pythonidae > Python > Python bivittatus. The sequence goes on from NW_028277112.1 coordinate 10,957,202, forward strand.
TCCTTTGACTGTAGAGTTTGAGCGCTGATTATACAGCTGAGTAACCTTGGCATTGGGCAAGAATTATTTGTTGCCCCTGGCCACTAAACAAATTAACTGAAAGATACCGCTCTGTCTGACAGGGAACACAAACCTCTCTTTCTCAAGGCCAGATGTGTAGTCTACATTTAGTTCTTTTTATGTCTTTTGCTTTAACAACAGTTAAGTGTCAAGAATTCTGCTATTTACTAAAAGATCTCAGAAATGCTCCTGGCAAGTGACCAGAGGTAGGGGGAGGGAAAGGAGGAAATCAGCTTAATTACTGATAGTGTTTGCAGAAATAGTGGCTTACAACACAATGCTATACATATCTACTACTTAGGAGAAAGTCCCTTTGAGTCAAGGGAAGCAATCTCCCATATGATGATACAACTTTTTCCTGGCTGACTTATACATGACTGTGCATTGTGCTCTGACTATATTGCATATCACTTAATTCACACAGTGTCTGTGTTCTAACTAAAGTTGATTTTGATGGGACTGAAAGGATTATTTCAGAGATTAAGGCTCCTGTTGCTACCAATCAAAATATGTTTGAAAGCTATTCTGTTTCATTCCTTCTTTTAATTTGACTTTTTAAAGGTTAAATGTAGTTACCAGGCAATTGAGTCAAACATAACCAACTTTAGTGCACTTGAGCAGGAGCCAAAACATTGAGAAGGTCAAAGGGAGTTGTCCCACAAATTATTAGGGCTGTGCTGTGCCTTCAAAGATCACAAGGTATTTTGAAGCACTCAGGAACATAAACATAGTACTTTGTAGTGTCTTCACCAAATGCATCTTTTCCTGAGATCACAAGGCAGCTATAGAGGGCAGCCATGCAATCCTGGGAAAAGGCATGGCTGCTTTAAGAACTTGCAGACAGGTGCTACATTTGTATTCCTGCACACTTTGGCACACCTTTTGGCTCTGAATTTGAAACACTGCAAGCCCTACAAATTATACTTCCCAACCAGAAGCTATTAACACCAGGCCCAAGATAGAACCTGGTGGGCTGCCTTGAAAACAAAACCATACTTTTTGTTCTAGAGCTTTGCATTTACTTTAATACAATACAATAACATTAATCCTGTGTTTTCCATCCATCAGAAACACCCAAGCATGGAGTTTTCATTCTTAGTCATTCATACCATTGCTAATTAGTTTATATATTTTGTTTTGTTTTCCTCTTGCAGCCAAATTAAACAGGCAAGCTTTTTAATAGCTAACCATATTTGTATAAGACAGACAAACCCACAGATTTTTTTTATCTACACAATGGCTTTTATAAAGTGATGGGGGTGATGGCAGCTTTCCTGATTTTCAGCTATCATTGGACATATATTTTGACTTCTGTTTCTTTATGGGATAAAGTTCAATTTTAAACCCATTATGAACATAAGTAGAAAGCTATTATATGACCCCTCTGATACTATGTCAAGGTATTCAGTTGATATTTATTTATTTTATTAAATTTCTATAGTCCCAGTCATCGTTTATAGACTCGGTTATGCTTCCAGTATGGCTGCAAGACAAATTTAGAAGATGTTGGGCCAGAAGTATAATGTTGACCCTTGTTCTCAATATAGATAATCCCCAGTTTGAAAATTGCAGATAAAACTTGGGTGGGGGGAGCAGAGGGGTGGAGTTCATGGGCTAATTAGGGATATTAATACTTAGAAACAGCTTATTGTCAATTTCTAAAGTGGATATCTGTATGAACTTTGGAATTAAGAATTGGAATGCTCATTAACAAATCAGTTTAACAATATTAAGTACTATTAAGTATATTTCTAATGATCTTATGATGAGATTAATTTAACAATTTTTTTCATGTTTATTGGACACTTCTATGAATGTTTAGAAAGGAATGGCTGTCAGACTCTCTCTGCTGGAGGTGAAAAATGATGGAGGGGACACTGAAACATGTCCCATTATGGGTTTGTCCTTCTTTGGTGTTATATCCCTAAGTTTGTTACTATTATTTTAGAAAGAAGAACGGGCTTTAAAGATGCCATTATACTGAATCATACAGGGTGTACCAAAAGTCAGGCCCTACAGACAATTTATTATATAAGTTACATTAAATGTTTGAATTGGTTGCCATTTTCCCCCCTAAAAACTTCTTTACTCTTTTGGTGCATAACCTTTGAATATTCCTAAGTACAATAACGTTTTCTCTGAAAAAAAGTTATTTAATAAAATGAATAAAACATACTGTAGTTGGTCTATGGCTGCCCGACTTTTGGTATTCCCTGTATATTAATATTTTGGAATATATCACTATATGAAGAACATTAGATTTATCAAGCAATTAAGATGAATACTAAAGAAGTAAATAGCCTATCCTGTACCTGAATGGCAGTCATTCTAAGCATATAGCATGTTACCTGCCCACCCTAATGAATTACCCTTGATTTTCAAGTCTCATGGGAGTACTTCAAAATATCAGGAGGACCTAACACTTAGATCCAGAAAATCTATAGTGGGACTGTAACAAGGACAGCTTTTGTTTTTACTTTTTTTTTTTTTGCTTTAGTTTCAGAAAGTTCTTGTACTGGTCTATATTAAAGCAATCACATTAAGAGTAGGGAGAAAATGTAAAATAATAGCAGCATTCAGAAAAACTGAAAAGAATTTTCCATCATCATCCTAAAAAGAAACTGTTGGCTGCTAAGAAACTGTCATAACATACTTACAGTGTGTTGGTGGATCACTGAAGCATATTTGTGACTCTATTACTTTTGAGAGCCCAACTTTGCTACATACATAACAGATGATTAAAAGCACTAGCCCAGTACAAAATAAGTGACTAGGCCTCATGATCAGTAAGTGCAGTTAGTGTATTCTATTTGCCCTACAGGCATCTTGGGAGATTTACTGAAAAGACCAACAGGGACTGCATAGACAACATTGTGTGTTACGCAAATCCGAGGGAAAGGATTGGATGAGGTTCAAACCAGCTGAAGGCTTGAAATTACTCCAGCTGAGAATCTGAAAAACAGTGTTGTTGGCATGTCCATATTGCAATCTATTCAAATCATTTATTTTTTTCCAACTGTCAGTCAGGCAAAACAGGTAGCAGCCAATGTACCTTCAGCACCTTTTGTACATTGCTATGTTTGCTAAAGGAAACTACAGCTGAGAAATACAATAATGCAAGCTTTGCCACACAGATCACATTGTAAAAGGCTCCAAAAAACTTGAAAACATTGACAGTTGTTTTCAACAAATGGTGACTTGAGTTGCACTGTCAGAGTTGATGTCCTTGTGCAAATGTAAAAGAGCAACGTGATTAAGGCATGCTTGTCCTTGCTAGATTTCAGCCAAGTTTTCAGTCTCTCTCAGTAGCACTGAAAGATTGCTCAGCTGTTACAGATCATGCAAGAATAGCAAGTAGTTTCTGCAACTTTAAAGTAAATAAAACAAATGCCTTCAGCCTTGACATGTGGTCTTTAAGAACTGACCAACATCTCCTGGGGATCGAAGTTCTGGACAAGGTAAATTCTAATCATATTATACAGTCCACTCGGATGTATCATTCTTAAAGAACGTTCAAACATTTTTTTCTCTTTTACAAGGAAAAGAAGAAGGAAACCAGTATTTGTTATCTGGACTATTCTCATTTTAACAACATATTTTGTGAATATCCACATTCCTAGTACACTAATGATGATACATTGTTTCCAACCACATACTAGTAGTTCTTCAGAAGTCAAGTGACTTTAGAGTCAATAGCGTTTGTTGAAATTCTTTGGCTGCTTGAATGAATGAAGTATTAGGGCTGTTTTCCACAAACTCATGGTATGCTGCTGATACCACTGAAATGTGTGATACTTCAGTGTACTAGTCTACTGAGATGAATGCCTAATCCAATTGCTGCTGTTCAATCTGAAAACTGTACACTGCATTCTTTAGAACAGTTGCTTCATGCTTGTCAAATTTCTCAGTGGGACTTTTTCCATTTGGAAAAGCCATCAGCCACCAGGTCTGATACATAGTTTCCAAGGATTTAAGTATGCCTTGTACTTCTTGAATCTCAAATATTTCCCAAGAATACAATAGAGTATATTCTGATAGCCTTTGGAATGGAAAGCAACTTAGATTTCATTTTGAAATACAAATTGTTAACATCATATTATTGTGGTTGGATCTCTTTATTTTACAGTTACTCCCATTGTTACATTGAAGAATCCACAGGATTTTAAGAGCATAAAACACTTCATTGATATTACGGTCTAACAACAGATTAGTATTTATTGGTCAGGATATGATATTGCATAATTATCAGTTCAAACATGCAAAAAACGAATAATTTAAAAAAAAACCTCTCACAAATGAATTGTTTTTCATGAAGTTATTTCCATTAGCTGACCTAATTTTTTTTTTTTTGTTCTTTTAACAAGCACCTTTAGATTATGCACTAAAAATACAAGCATTTGAAGTTCAAACTTTAAGACCAAAATTACTGCCTTTCAGTTCTTTTATTATTCTTTCAGGCAGTTAAAAATATAGGTCAAGGCAACAGTGCATAATTTAGAAAGTTAACAAAATGCAGCTAATGAAAAGAAATGGAAGTAAATATAATTACAATAACCTGTAATGCTTTGTCTCCTTTCTGTTGTCAATTAAACATGTAAAGGAGGTGATGCCCTGCCCCGCCCGACCCCACCCCCAGACTCCTCCTCCTTTGTTAGACGTGTTATATTCTCAGAGGCAAAAACAGAACCAGAGTATTCTCAACAAAGCAGAGCTGTAACAATTGCAAAACATTTTGTGCCTCATACAAGAGTCTTATCAAGGTTCAGCCATGCAAGTGCAGGTCTTTTCACTGCTAGAGAAATGGGATCCTAAGCTGTGAATGGGAAAGGGAAGAGCCAATGCCTGATACAGAAAGGAAGAACTCAGAAAGAGTAGAAGTGGGAATGAGCCAGGAATAATGCCCCCCCCCCAGGAAAAAGCAAACTAAGGATTGTCAATAGTTTATCAATATAAGTTAAATACATGATTTAACTGAACATTTTAGCTGTTTTATAAAGAATCTGAATCACTGGATCTGAATTTGCATTCTTTTCTTTCTTTAAACATGTATAATCATTTGGTTAAACCTATATCACTGGTGTTAGAGTTAGCATTTCCCTCCTTATCTGGTGTCTACCCTGCTCCTTATATGACGAACCACAACTCCCTACTTCCATTTTTCCTTAATATTATTAGAAATAATCTGTGAACTCATTCCTGGGGGAGGTGGTGATATATCAATCCGTGTTTACTTTGATATAATAAAACCTGGATGTTCCAAATGTAACTTTTGACTATTGGTGAGAAAAAAATGCATAGTTTACTAGGTACATGCCATGTGCACATCCCAGTACTTGTCCATGTTGGGTATGTAGACATGTGTAGATGTGAAGCATTGATCATCCCCAGGTTCAAGAGAGATCTGTATGCTATGTGTGCATGTGTGAAAAGATATAAGAAATATCTCAGCAAATTTCTACTTATCCACACGTAAGTGGAATATATCTGTGTACTCCATTGATTTTGAGTTAAGAGAAAGTGTTTGTGGGAACAAGAAAACTTATCAAACACAGGAACTGTAATAATTGTAAACAGATACAATGAGAGAGTCTGAGAGAAAAGAAATCATGGGTGTCTGCTGCCACTTTAGAAACCCCCACCTTGCCCTTCATGGTTACAGTTTAAAGAAGTTACTAATTCAAAATTACAAAGCATAGACAGGGTAAAACAACATGAAGCTGGAAAAGAAAGCATAGGAATCTTAACTTAAAGCATAAAACTGGAAACTGTTCCAAGAAAGTCTTTGGATGACTGCCTTGTGTTCTAAGTTTCTGCATTAGACAAATTCCTCAAACCTTCTTACTTTTAACATCTGTACTGGCTTTCATTTTCAAATGTTCAAGGGCAAAATGTAACGAACAGACATAATACTGATAACAACTACAACAAAGAAACACCAGTGTGGTAGCAGTTCATTTTTTAAAAATATTTTTACTTGGAGGGAAGTCTGGAAAGACGAAACATTCTGGGGTGTTCTCTCAGCGACTGCCTTTACTTATGTTCCAGGCAGGAATCATTCTTTGGCCACGCTCACCAGACAAAAGAAAAATGTAATCATGCATCTATGCTGCCTTTTGGCTGCTGGTGCTTTCAGTAATATGGGTTCTCTCCTTTCTCATACCATTGATAAAAAATGCAGGCATTTTATCTAGGCCATGAGGAAGCTGTGTTTTACCGCTAGAGAAGCTGCGCTCTTAAAGTTTTTTTGGGAAGGAGAGGGGGAAGGGCTGCTATGATAATGAGTGATAATGCAAAGTGGATGGTGCCATATCATATACAAAGGCAGGATTGGAATTTTCTCTATATTATTCATCTGAGAAGTGAAATTACATGTAACTCCTTGACTTACAACAGCAATTGGGACTGGAATTTCCATCGCTAAGCAAGTCCTAAAGCGCGACCACATCGTTTAGCAATGGCAATCCTTGCAGCCCTTGTTGCTGTTGTTAACTGAATCCCATGGTTGTTAGGCAAGGCAACTTCCTGCTGGCTTCAAACAACCAAGTCAGTAGGGAAGGAGCAGGAAGTTGCAGCCCCAGGTGGCTTGCAGGCAGCAGGCAGGCAGGCAAGTGGCTGCTGCCAGGTGGGGGAGGTTGCAAAGGAGGTGCAGCAAGGCTCAGGAGGGTGCAAGGGGGTGCATGAGGGTACCAGGAGATGTGGTGAGGCTCAGGGAGGATGCACAGGAGTTTAAGGGAGGTGCTGCAAGGCTTGGAGAGAGTACACAGGGTTGCACAAGGGTGCGAGGGAGGCACAGCGAGGCTTGGGGAGGGTGTGTGAGGGTGCGAGGAGCTGCATGAGGGTGCGAGGGAGGCATGGCAAGGGTTGGGGAGGGTGTGCGAGTGGCCAGTGCCATGCAAGCACAGAGGGACTAGGGGAGGGTGCATGGGTGGGGGAGACTTACCCCAGTGACTTTTGACCTTCCCTGCCAGCTGCCCTGCTGACTTTCTGGGGAAGCCGGCAGGGAAGGTCACAAATGGTGATCATGTGATTGCAGGGTACTGGAACCAGTCATAAGTGAGAGTTGGTTGCCAAGCACCCACATCGCAATCACATGACCATGGGGTTTCTGGGACGGCCAGAATTTCGACCAGTTGTAACCACCAGTGGCGTCATAACCTTGAATGGTTGCTGAATGAATGGTCATAAGTTGAGAACCACTTGCATTTATTCCTTCCTTCTTTCCCTCCCTCTGAGTTTATTTTAGGCTTAAATTACTTTTTTTTTTTTTCTGTCTCAAAACCTGTCAGATTTGGCAGTGCAACTGAAGGTAGCTTTGAAAGATGCCCCCCCAAAAAATGGGGATTGGGAGTCCCATGTAGCCCTGAGGCCACAAATTGCATATCCCTGATTTAGGTAAATAGCATCAATTCCCAAAATAAAGTTGGGTTCAAATCTCCTTTTGAAATGAAAGAAATAAGGTGGATCATTACTCTGAACTTCTTCAGGAGAAGCAGAAATACTCCAAAATGTTTTAAAGGGCAGAACTTGCCCTGATTACCACTATAGAAAAAGCTGATTAGGTTACATCACATTAAATTTCATTGGATTTACTGGGTACAGGGAAAGCTGGAGAGATTGCAGACCACTGGAGAGATAATTGTATGATGAAAGAGGGACATTCATACCTCTTGGCCACCTGATAATTGAATAAATGCAAGAATGCCCCAATGTAACTTTGAGAATTTCTCCAAAAATTTCTCCTTTGAAAACATTCTAAAGCAAATTCCCTTTAATAATGAGAACTGGTAGGAGGGAAAGGCAGGGGAATTTATCTCTTCAACACCACAGAAAGTCCTCAGGTTACGATGGCAATCGGGACTGGAATTTTCATTGCTAAGTGATGTGGTCATAAAGCACAATGTCATGCGACCGCATCACTTAGCAATGGCAATTCTGGCAGTCCAAGTTGCTGGGGTAACCTGAGGACCATGCGGGTCATTAAGTGAGGACCTCACACGATCATGACTTCTGACTTCCTGCCAGCGTCCCCATTGAATTTGCCTGAGGGAAGCTGGCAGGGAATGTCAAAACTGCAATTGTGTGACCACAGGGATGCTGCAACAGCTGGAACTCCCAGGACCAGTTGTAAGTACCACTTGTTCAGCGCTGTCGTAACTTTGAATGGTTGCTGAACAAAGGTCATAACCCAAGGACTACCTGTATTCAAAGCACTTTGAAATACCAACTTCTCATAACACTGTGTTGAATCAAACCAAAAAGTTCATCTTCTAATACTGCTTTTCCTACTATGGGTTTCCAAAAAGCCCACAATGGATTGTGAGGACATAGTCATTCTTAAGCAGCTGATAAAGACATAATTCTCTTGGAAGTAACACATAGCAATAATGACCAATAAACGTTGATGAATTTGCTTAATTGTGTTTCACCCGCCAAAATAGTCACAAAAGGCATGCACTGTTTCTGATAAATCAGTCTAAAGCTGCAGCTTCTATTTTGTAGGAAAGTTAATGTTTCTCCAATGCTGATCCTGCCAGTGCATTTGGCCTAGCAGAAACTGCAGAGAAAAAAAATGCTTATCTTGTATATATCCAGCATATCAGTCACTACAAGGACACTTTTTTGCTAACCATCATCATCATCATTAGAAAGAATTTTGACTTGGTTCAAACTTTTTAGGTCAAGGTTTCCAACTTTTTTGTCTCAATGGGCACATTTGGAATAGTGAGTACATGATGTGGCTGATTCTGCAAAATATTGGTCAGAGAAGCCATAAAATACTTTCATGGAAGACCTAAACAGTTACAAATCACCAAAATGCTGTTTGCTACTTACCACGCCTACTTATTCTAAACAGGTAGAATATGCACTAGGTAACCATGGACCAATTAATTTCTCAACTGAAACTGCCTGGTTATGATATTAAACTGCAGTAATTTAACTTGGTTGCTTTAGGTGAGCCAGGTTTTGGCCACTACAACTTACAGGTAGTCCTCACTTAACAATCACTTGTTCAGTGACCATTTGAACTTATGACAGTGCTGAACAAGTGGTACTTATGAAAGGTCCTCATAGTTGTGGCCGTTGCAGCATCCCTGTGGTCATGACCATTTGCAACTTTCACTGCCAGCTTCTGACAACAAAGTCAATGGGGAAGCTGGTAGGAGGCTGCAAATGGTGACCACGTAATGGTGCATTTAATGATGGTGAGGGATTTGTTTAATGACAGCAACCAGAAGTGACAGAACTGCCATCACTAAGTGATGCAGTCATGTGACATTGCGATATACAACCGAATCACTTAGTGGAAATTCCGGTCCCAATTGCTGTCATTCACCAAGGATTACCTGTATATCTGAAATTTGGTGTTTTCGAATCAACATGCTTCATTTGCACTTCCTTAAATGTAAATGAATAAAGATAAATATTTTCTTTCATTATTTGGTTGTTCAGTAGAATATTGATTTCATAAGGCCTTTACTTTTTGATCTTTAAGCTATATCATTGCAATTAAAACTTGATCCTATATTTAGCAAGCCTATCAAGTTTTTAGGTTGATTTGGTCTTAAGCTTTTGAAAGAAGTTGACATAAAAAGCATTAGGTAAAGGCCATGATTTAGAACAGAGGTTTTCAAATTTCTTCAGCCTGTAGAACTTTTTTTAAATCAAATTGGCTGTGTTAGAGTGAACTCTTTTTAGCCCCTCAGTCTCTCATGAAACTCCATCAAGTTCTCATGGAACCCTAGTATTCGGAAGAACACAGTTGGAAAAAAGCTCAGTCTAAAAGTTCCTTATATGTGTAGAATTCCCAGTTCATGCCCATAGTTCCTAAAACTCCAGGGATTTTCCACTGAAGCTCTGGTACATCTGCCACAGCTCCAACTGTGCATTGCACCAAGGGAGTTGCCTCCCCTATTGCAGTAATTGGAAATAACTTTGCTTTCCCAAGAGTTGTGTGTGTGCGCGTATAGTTTTGGAATGAGAGCAAGCTCTTTTGAACAGTGTAAAGTTTAGCTTAAAAGGCATTTAGGTATTGTTGTATGCTACTCTGATAAATCTCACTGCAGGCAAACTTCTTCACACAGGAATATCTGAAATAAAATGAGATTTCAGGCAAGACAAACTGAATATGAAGATTTGGGGACACTGGCAGCTTAGGGAGGGCTCCTGGTTTTACTGACCCAACATGATATTTCAGCAGCTCTTGTTTCCTTCTCTCTTTTAACCTGCCACTGAAAGTTAAGCCAGAAGGTAAACAAGAGGCATTTAGCCTCACAGTGTATTGCTTGCCAGAGCAAGTGATCATTTGTTCCAGGTTCCCATGACCACATAGCTGCTTGGGTTGGTCTCCAAAAAATACACTGATTTTAAACATGAGACTTTGGCAGAACTGGAGAGGGAAGGGAATAAAAAGGATTTGCTTGTCATACCAAAAGTCCTTTCACAGATCAATAACAACAACAACAACAACAACCCTCAGTGAGGCACTACCTTGATGTGGTTGTGGGGCTTACATGCTCTGATGAGGATGAGATCGATGCCAGAGATTCAACCATCCTGGACAGGTCTCCTCAGAGGAGCCAGATGAAGCGTGCATCTCCCTTAAACAATATGGTGAGACATAATTTACAGAAACCTATACCGGATCAGTCATTGCCCAGGTCAACAAGGACTGTGCTAGGTGTTCTAGTTCCTGGACATCTTGTGACAATGGGCTGTAGGACTCAGGACTGTTGGCTGAGCAACCAGGGCTGCAGGACTACTGGAAGAAAAATTGTTTACTCATCGCAAATTTGCAAAGACTGAAAACTAAGAAATAATGATCTGCTATTAGAAATCAGCTCCAACAAGAAGAGGATATCTGAAAAGAATGAACCAGTTCTGGAAAGAACAACATCCAGAATCAGAAATAACAGAACAGAGGCTAGCAGATCAACGTCAATTTATAATACAAAATATTCACAGGAATAGAATTGGAAGAACTGCAAACCCAGGGCAAAGAAATCAAGCCTTGCCAGAAATATCTCAGACTGTAGAGGCAAACTAGGGGGAGTCAGCAGTAGAGGAAGCCAGCATAGCAATTGAACAAAGAATAACGGACCATCTAGAACAGCACAAATACAACAGAATAAGGTTGCCTGCATTGAAGCTTGTTACAAAGAAACAGCTAGCACAAGTATTAAAATATGCCAATACTATAATATCAAATACAAGCACCAGCTCACTGCAAGAAACAAGCCAACTAATGTACAGCATGGCTGCAGTTATAACTGAATACCTTGGATGCAAAATCAACAAACAAACAAAAAAAGCCAAACAGTGCACCACCAAAATGGAAGATCAGGTTGGAAAATAAGATCAGATGCAAGCAAGCTAGAACAGATGAAAGAAAAGAAGCTGAAGAACAAGAAGAGCAAAGAATACCTGATCAAGAAATATCACTTAGAAACAATGAAGATCAAAGAAGCACTGGAAATAATAAAGCAGCAAATAACAGCCATAGCCAAAAAAATTAGATACAAAGCTCAAATTGCACGCTATAGGCAGAATCTCCAATTTCAGTTGAATCAGAAATGTTTCTACCAGTCTATCAATGGAGAAACTGCAATGAACCAGTCAACACCTGACAAAGAAGAAACAGTGCAGTTCTGGGTGCAGCTATGGGACAACCCAAAGAAATACAACAAGAATGCAGCTTGGATAAAGGAGGTGGATAGGAATAAAAAAGAAGCTAAATGAAAGAACTTGTAATAACAGCAGAAATGGTGGAGAAAAGGGCAAGGAAGTTCAAGAATTGGTCAGCACCAGGTGAAGATGAACTGCGTGGGTTTTGGTCGAAACATCTGACTGGTGTGCACCTACTCATTGCCAAGCAGTTTAACAACATACTGCAAGGAGGTGAAATTGAAGATTGGTTAAATCTGGCAAAACCTACCTGATAATGAAAGATCCAGCAAAAGGGGCAGCACCAGGGAACTACAGGCCAATTACCTGCTTACCAACAACTTTCAAATTGCTAACTGGTGTGGTAGCTGATGAAGTCCAACAGCATCTAGTTGAAAACAAGCTCTTTCCATCTGAGCAGAAAGGAAACCATTCAAACGGCAGAGGAACAATCAGCTCCGAATTGATAAGATGATTTTGGAAAAGTGTAAGAGAAGGAAGACCAACTTGAATGTAGCTTGGATTGATTACAAGAAAGCATTCAACTCCTTGTCGTATGATTGGATAATCAAGTGCCTAGAAATAACAGGAGTCAGTAGAAACATCAGAGGCTTTGTGCAAAGATCAATGGCACAATGGAAGACACAGTTGCTGGTCAATGATGATAGACTGGGAGAGGTTAATATCAAGAGAGGAATCTTTCAAGGAGACTCACTATCACCACTACTGTTGTCTTTGCACTGATTCCTCTGTCAACAATACCGAACAAGTCAGGACATGGCTATCAAACATCAACAGCATCTGCCAGGTTATCACACCTCCTTTACATGGACAGTCTCAAACTGTATGGAAAAACACCATGTGAAATAGAATCTCTGCTCAACACTGTCTGAATATACAGCCAAGGTATTGCAATGCAGTTTGGACAAATGTGCCACCCTTACCATCAACAGGAGAAAAATAGTGAAAACTGAAGGAATCAAGATGCCCAATGGAAATAACATCAAGAGTCTGGATGAAGAAGATCACTACAAATATCTGGGCATCCTTCAGGCTGACAACATCAAGCACACTGAAGTCAAGAAGAAGGTTAGTAGTCAATGCATTATGAGAGTGAAGAAGATCTTAAAGTCCAAACTCAGTGGAGGAAATACCATCAAGGCAATTAACACCTAGGCAATTCCAGTCATTAGATACACAACTGGAATAGTGGACTGGACTCAAGCTGAACTAGAAGCCCTGGGTAGGAAGACCACAGAAATAATGGCAATGGATTATGCCATTCATCTATGCAGTGATGTTGACAGACTCTACTTACCAAGGAGTGTAGGTGGGTGTGGAATGTTGCATGTACACCAGACAGTTGAAGAAGAAAAAAAGACATTAGAAGACTATCTGAAGGACAGTGAAGAAGATGCCCTGAAGCTAGTATACCGTGAAGGCTGACTGAATATTGAACAGACCAAACTGGCCTACAAAAAAGACCAAATGAAGAATAGAAAAGAGACATAGCGAGGCAAAGGATTACTTGGCCAGTACACACACACACACACACACACATACACACAAACACAAACATAAAACTAATGGGCAAAGCAGATAACAACAAGACCTGGCAATGGCTAAGAGCAGGAAAGTTGAAGAAAGAGACAGGGGCCTAATTCTGGCTGCAGAAGTCCAAGCCTTAAGAACAAATGCATATAAAGCTAGAATCAAGAACATACCAACAGACAGCAAATGCTGCCTCTGCAAAGAAGCTGAAGAAACAGTGGACCACCTAGTTAGCTGCTGCAAGAAGATTGCACAGATTGACTACAAACAATGGAATGACAAAGTAGCAACAATGGTGCACTGGAAAATCTGCAAGAAATACCTTTCACCTGCAAGGAAGAGCTGGTGGGACCACAAAACAGACAAAGCAATAGAAAATGAAGAAGCTAAAGTGCTCTGGGACTTTAGAATTCAGACAAGCACCTGTCACACAACACCCCAGACTTAACAACTGTTGATAAGAAAGACAAGTCTGGATAGTGGACATTGCAATACCTAGAGATAGCAGAATAGAAGAGAAAAAACTGGAGAAAATCACACAATACAAAGACCTGCAAATACAAGTAGACTGTGGCAAAAGAAAGCAAAGATAGAACCAATAGTAATAAGCACCTTAGGCACAATCTCAAAACATCTGGAGCACCACTTGAAGACCATCAGCATTGACAAAATCACCATCAGTCAATTGCTAAAGGCAGCTTTACTTGGAACAGGTTATATCCTGCAACGATACCTTTAACACCATCAAACAAGAACATCTGCCTATCCCTAGGTCCTTGGGAAAGACTTGATAGGTGGATAAAAACACCAAATCCACTCTAAACATCTGGATGACTGTGCATCCAACAACAATAATAATGAAATAATAATAATTTTATATGGATTATGTATGTGCTCAGGTATTCAAGATATACCTAACTGTTGTTCAACTTTGAAAAAGCTGCTTAGCTATTAGAAAAATAATATGAATTCTGAGACCCCTTCAAAATGATTCTTTTTTTACATTTGCTTTATATCACTCCAATGTCAGAGCTGTGAGCAATGGAAATACCACAGCAGAATTGTATACATTATTATCCATTTTACTGAAGTTTATGTTAACTGTGAAACGCTTGACAAAACATTAAAAGACCACCTTTCATGGTGTTGGAGAAAATATCTTAATATTAGAGCAGGTGAAGCAAGTTCCAAAAAGACTATTTAGATAACACTTGGCAACTTCCACCATTCCATTCCACAGAACATAATCAATCAATCAATCATAAGGTATTCATATTGTGATTCCAGATAATATTAGCATTCTCATAACCAGCATTTAAGATAAAATACTTACAGATGTTCTCATTCTTTTTGGTCAGAAATGGGCCTGTTCCGAATCTTACTTTGCTTGGGAAGAATGTTCTGATAATCTTGTCTGCTAAACTACAGTGTCATATGTTGAAATTACAGGAAAAGTATTGTTCTCTATAGGCATTGAGAAACTGTAAAGATATAGGACAGTGGCTGCATCTTCAGGCTCACCTCACCTACCCATGATTTCTCCATATTGAAAGAGGAAACAGAACGGTGTTCAGCTGGATGTAACTACAAAGCTATGTATAACTGGGAACTCAGGTAAAACAAGATACCCATCATGGCGGATGGGAGGAGTAAGGACACAATATACTACCATGTCATCCTCAGTTCTTAAAATTTGACTGACTGTATAGGGTTGTCTTTACAATACATTCTTTAACATCTGCTCAGTCATTTAATGCTTATTCACTCAGAAATAATTCCTAAAAATTCACTGTAACTTGCTTCCAAGTAACCACACACAAAACTGAAGCTTAAGTGTTGCAAACTAATACACATTCTTCATAAGTAGCAGACACTATTATTTTGGGGGGTGTCTTAATATATATTCCTATTTTTGCATTTAGTACAATAATGCTTCCAATCAGTTGAGCTAACGTTGCATTCTCTTATGTACTAACAGCCAGCAGAAATGGTATCTAAGAACTGCAATTATTTGATTGATGACATTAATATCCTACCTTTTCTCCAAGTGGCATAAGGCAGTATTCTTGATTCTTATTCCCCAATGTAGCCTCATAGCAACTCTGTGAGCTACATTAGGCTATAAATATGACCCAAACAGCTTCACAATAGAGTTTTGAGCTAGCCTGTTACTGATTCCTCTGCCAATACTCTAATTATTAGGACATACAACAATTCCAGCATGATTTAGATTGGTATTGTATTTCTGTGGGAGAGAGTTCTTTGCTTCATGTCATTTCCCTAATCCCCCTTCAAGCTACTTGATGCCTTATTAGAGAAAACTTATTGGTGTCTATTAATTTCTGTATCGGACCGAATGTCTTCAAGAGGAATAGGTCATTAAGAGAATAGCACATCACAATCCTAATATGAATCCCCCAAATGCTTTTCAAGAAATAAGATGGTAAATATAAAGAGGTAGTAGCTCCATAATTCTCTCTCAATTAACCCTAATGAAGTGGTTAACACTGATGCTTCTTCAATTCTGTTTTCCCTGGAATTCTAAGTCAAGCTCATTCTTTTCCCAATGATATAAGATGCACCCACTATGCAGACATGGAGGTCATCCAGGACAGTACAGATAATAAACTGTCTATTGCAGTGTGGGTTCTCAGCAGATTAACATTCCCCATTTATCTAGGCTTGAAGCCAGCATATAGATGCATTACTGTGCTGTGCCAGCTTGGAGTTTGCACAACATAGTAGCACTTCTATATGTCAGTCATAGCATCAGTGATAACACTTGTCCAGATAACATTTGGAAGTGGTTCAGACAGACACTCCCTATTTCAGTGAACTATAAGAAGGAGGAAGAGGTACAGCACAAGAAGACTTGCAAGATTCTGTTATTATAGCAAATCTCAATAAAAATAGTTCTAGCCTTCCTGTGGAGTTGATTTCATGGTCTGGTCAACCTAGAGGGGCTGACAGAGAGATTCCCAGTCTGCTTGGGATACACCAGGTATGCATCTTATCCCCAGTGCTATTCAATACTGCAGTAGATGCCATCATGAGAAAAGTCTTCAAAAATAGGCATGGAATAGGATTGGTCAGGGAGAAGTCATCATCAAAAACATGTAGGTAGATGACATTGCAATTTTTGTCAGTGATGAAATAGAGGCTGCTGATATCCTCTGTGACATCAGAGATGCAGCGCAGGCATTTGGACTGGTCATCAGTGTGGAAAAGATTAAAGTACTGACCACCAATGGCTGATCAGTAATCATATAGCTAAATGGAGTATAATTAGAACAAGTACAATAAATTAAATACTTTGGCTTCATAGCACAGGAACAGAAGTTGCCTCAGCAGTTGAAAAACTAAATTTGTGCCACCACCATAGCTTTTGGTTCACTCATCTGTTGTTTATGATGGAAGCCTAACAATAGCATATACACCAAAATGCAAATGTTTTAGTCAAATCATAGATAGTCCTCCGGTCAGAGATCCAAAACCTGGAAATTTTCCAAATGTACTGTCTCCATAGGATCCTTGGCATCATTTTGATGAACCACATAAGAAAAGAAATCACCAGTCAACAACGTTGCAACCAGCCAATAAATTGCCAATGAACTCTAAAACTAGCAGCAGAGATGGTTTTGGAACATGTGCAGAATAGATCCAGTTCACTACCCATACAAGCTACTCTAGCAAACATGATTCCATGATGGAAAGTTCAATGTAGGGCACCAAGGAAAACCTGGATAAGGTAAACTGAAATTGATTTAGGCCGTTGTAGACTGGATTTGAATCTCAGCAATAGACAAAGTACTCTGGTGAGGCATTGTATCAAACACCTGCCTTGTAGCAACTGCAGCAGTATATTGGTTGTGAACCAATTGTGTGCTATAGAGATCAAGTTCACATTCAAGTAGAATGACAGGTCCATGGTTCAGTTAGGTGAAAAATAGTATCTATTTGCCCTATGAAAAGTAAACAATTTAGGAATTAGTGACCCTCTAAAGTTCGGTTCAACTACCTCGCTTACTGTATATTTCTTCCCTTTTTAAAATGAAAATGTATAAGCATTTTCAGGTGCATTTCTCCAAATATACATATTTATCTCTGTGTTTTCCCTGGGACATGCATCCTTTGTAATTTATTCCTTTCAGATAATGCATTTTTATATATTATTTTCATCAACATGTGCATTATTGTGTGTGCCTCTGCCAAATATGCATCTTTTTTTGGATGCTATTTTCCTTGGTGTATATGTTTTTCATTTGGCAAAGCACATGATGGTATTTGGGAAGGTGCACCCACCAACTTTACAGTTAGTGTAAAGTTGATACAACTTTACAGTTTGTGTAAAGTTTGGAGAAGCATGGAATATTCATATGCTTTTTTTAAAAAAAAAGCACTATGAACATTTTAAATCTTCTTTAAGCAATTGCGTGTACAGTTCCTCAAGCATTTCAATAATGGGATTGGCTCTGCAACCCCCTTTAAGGAAGGAAGGAAGGAAGGAAAATATATAGATTAAACCAAAGGATATAAATGTTTGAACACTCTGAAACCAGACAAGCATCTCTGTCAGCTGGCAACAGGAATTTTTCAGTTTACTTCAGCAAGACCTCAGTTCTGATTCTGTTGTATTTGCAACAGAGGAGTAAAAATAAAAATAAAAAAAATACTCCTCTTAGCCTCATTCTGGAAACCATTTTTTCTCCTCCTCTCCACCCTTAGTAATTACGGATGGAGATGGTAAGTGCTACTTTAGGCTCTGAACTAAGTATGCTGCTAGTTAAGAGCAGCTGAATGACAAATGGCTGTTGGCAGTTTTGCCTCTTCCCTTGCAAGAGACTAGGAGTCCATGGTTGTGAGAGATGGAGCCTCCCATTCATTAGAGGGCTCCCCTAACGTCAACCCACTCATACAGGCGGAGCTGGTGATCATAACAAGCCGGGCCTAGGAATAAAAGTAAAAGACTGCCTTTATTCAAAGCAACTGCCTGCCTTTTGGAAATTTCCACCCCATTTCCTCATGAAGTGCTACTTTGAACAAAACACTGGATGCTGATTCAGGCAGCAAGATCTGTCATAGTAACTCAAGCAAAAATGTGACCATAAATACATCAGGGTAGAAGTAGTACAATAGGCTACTGCTAGCCATGGGGCATTGGGGTGGGGAGTTGTTTTTCTTCCGTGTTGATTTCTTCTTCTGAGTTAAGTGTTTGTTATGTAAATGTTTAAGAGCAGACACAGTTAGTATGATTTTAGTGCTACCATGTTGTTATTTGGAGAGTTTTAGCCCATAATACGTTGGCCCTTTTTACTCAGGGTCTGGCTAGGTTTTTTGAGAATAGTGTGGAAATGAAAGTTATCCCCTTGGTGGTAGTGGGGGAGACTTCTACTATAGTAACAAGGAAGGAGTTGTTTTATCAATTAATACAGTGTATTAATACCTCATTAATACACTAAGCATTTTCTGATCTTGGATAATTGTTTTATAATCACTTTTATCCTTTTCAAATATTGGTCTCTTTCTCTTTATTTTGTTTATCCAGCAGATGCAGTAGATACAGTAGGTTCATATATTTAGGGAATTGGCTAAATCATGTGAATATGGCAACTTAGAAACACATATAATTTGAAATCAAATGATGAGAACATGCATTCAAAAAGCAAGTTATGTATTTGTGCAATTTGTCTACTGCCTCAATCCTTGTGGACTCTAGGTGGCTCACAGATATAAAATAGCAATAAAGTTAAATTACAATGTAAAACTTAAGTACCAAAGTTATAATGATATCAAATAATAAGAAAAATATATGGATATACACAGATACAGACAAGCACTTGTGGCTTGACAATCAGTTCCAAGAACATCCAGAAAAGGCCAAGATTTTTGGCTTCTGGAAGGTCATGAGTGTGGGGGCCATCCCTGCCTGTAGTGGCAAGGTGTTCCATAGGAAGGGAGCTGCCAGTGAGAATATCCAATGTCAGGCCTGCTTCTGCTAAACCTTCTGGTAGGTGGGGGCCCTTTGTATGATAAAGATCTGCAGCAGGAAGATCTTTTTCCTTAATCCAGGAAGCATGGATTAAGAAATTACCATGTCCATATTATATGAAGTGCTCCAGAAGAAAGTCACCTAAGGCCAGGAATGCATAACATCTCCACAGACACTTTTATTAATCATGTTCATCAGCAAACAGTGGCAAAAAGGCCAGCAAAATACAGTCCCATGGCATCTAGAGACACAGTGTTCTGGAATTCAAGTCAGTCACAGAAAGAAATTCCTTGTTATCACTGTGGAATATAGCCCAATTCCAGAGAGCATGTAGTACACTTAACACCTCCAAATTTGCAAAAAAAAAAAAACAAAAACAAAACTTGAGTATTGCAAGAAAACCCAGAATGCAACTTGGAACCAGGATATAAAACAACTAGATGCAAGGAGTAATTTTATAAGGACTGCTAGGACAACAGAAAATGAACTCTGTCTTCTGTAATGGGAAGAAGCTAGAGATGGTGATAGAAACAGGGAATGTATGGTATTTTATTTGCAGCAAACTTTATTATACAGTATTTGCAAGCAACAAGTTAAAGTTGTTGCCAACACAGATTTTTTGGGGGGGGGGTTATATGGCCAACATCCCCACACACATTTATTTGGGCTACTTTACAACACAATTTGCTTCGAACAATAATGTGACTGAAGATTTTGTAGTTGTATCAAAGGACAGCTAAAGCCCCTACACAGGCTGGAAACTATTTTTGCCCTTCATGTTTTTCAGAAAGGAGAAACCATATTACAAGTGCAAACCATATTACAAATGCTGCTACTCATTCTCAGAGTCACTTGGCTCAGTTGTCATGTCTCCCCTCCACCTTCTCTTATTTAGGCTAAACGGTGTTTTTTGCAGGGGGTGGGCATGCCTTCAAATCAGTTTTGACTCCTGGCAACTGCCTGGACAAGTCCCTGCAGTTTTCTTGGCAATATTTTTGGAAGTAGTTTTCCATTGGCTGCTTCCTAGGGCTGAGACAGAGTGACTGACCCAAGGTCACCCACCTGGCTTTGTGCCTCATGGTCTCCCAGTTTCTAGCCTGGTGTCTTAACCATACACCAAACTGGCTCTCCAGCCTAAACCTACCCAGTTCCTTTAACCTTTCTTCCTAGGATTTTGCCTCCAAGCCCCTTGGCAGTATTAGAAGAGTTGGTTTATCCTTCACTTCTATCCAACAATGGGAGGGATGTAGTACTATCAGTCCAAGGAGATATTGCAGAAGGCAGGAAGGACCTGGGAGAAGAATAGAGAACAAGAGGAAATGGAGAACTGTGAGAAAGCTATGGCTAAAACTGTTATGTAATAAACAGTTTTGAGTTACAACTTTCTCTGGGATCTGTGTTAAGAATCTTCTAAGAAAGAACACAACAGCTGGTATTATCTGATTCCAAATAGCTAAGAATAAACTGATCCAGCCAGAGACACACAAACATATATATTCTGGCTAATATTTATATAGGCCAATTTGCAAACATATCACCTTAATTCAACAGCCTGTGGTCTTTCTAGAAAAATCCTTTGGTGCAAGTATGTGAGGGAATGGGGTGGGAAGGGAATTGGGTTGTGTGGAGATTCTGTAGACATGAACAGTCACTCTTCCCTTTGAAGATACTCTGTTCCCTTTTCTTAATCTCAGCATAATTATCTGGGAGTTTGAAGTTGTACGTGCTGAGACTGTCCCTACAGGACAGAAAACTTTGCAAAAAGCAGAGTCCCTGATCACTTCTACAAAGTGATTTTTACACCCATAGATTCTAATTAGATTTTTAGATGAATATATGGGTGATAGGTCAGGACAAGGACTGCTGGCACCACCTTGATTTTTGAAAGACTCCATAAGACTTGTTTGTTGTGATAGAAATGTATTCATTCCTTTCCTCCATAGATACCAAAGATTTTAAAGCTGGCAGCCTGACTGAAGCCAATTCTTAACAAGATCAGCAACCTATAATCAGGTCAGTGGCTATTTATAGGTTCACAGTGTCCAATCCTTTCCCACTGTAATTCCTAATGCAGCATTCATTTTTCTCTCCTTACAGTTTGTAGACCAGTGGAAAGCTGGGTGAAAGTACATAAAGGACTCTTTTGTAGGATGTAAGCCCATGATTTGGAGAGGCATGGCAGATCTATTGCTGACCAGGAAGAGAGGTTACTGCAAGCTGTTTTCTAGGAGCTCCTAAAAATTTGAATCAATCTATTTGTCCGTGTGTCCACATTGCTGGCTCCCTGTGATCAGAATAAGTCTGTTAGAGGGAGGAAGATAGCTATCATTCTTCACATTGCTATTGTGGTGCTATACAGCAATCATTTAAATCCATTTTGCTGAAATTGGGATTGCTTTGATTTGTTAGTTTTCTGTTAAAGTAAATATGATATAATTCAAAGCACAAATTGACTGTATAAACAGTTCGAAGAACTTTTTATTATTGATTGATTATGTGCCATGAAGTCAGTGTCAATTCTTAGTGACCACATAGATAACTTTCCTCCATGGTGATCTGTCCCTAGCCTGGTCTTTCAGATCTTTCAATAGTATACTCATCACCACTGTAACTGAGTCCATCCACCTTGCTGCTGGTTATCCTTTTCTTCTCTTTCCTTCCACCCTTCCCAGCATCAGAGCCTTCTCCAGAGAGCTAAGTGCATAATGTGTCAGAAGTAAGATAATTTGAGCCTGGTCATTTGTGCCTGTAGTGAGAACTCTGGGTTGATTTGTTTGATGAATATTTGATTGTTTTCTTGGCTGTCTACAATATTCTCAGGAGTCTTCTTCAAAACCAAAGTTCAAAAGTGTCAATACTCTTCCTATCCTGCTTCTTCAAAGTCCAACTTTCACTTCCACAGATATCACAGGGTATACCATTGCTTGCACTATTCTGATCTTTGTAGCATTCCAAGGGATTAATGGCATAATCCAGTCCAATGTTTCTCAAACTTGGGAACTTTAAGATATGTGGATTTCAACTCCCAGAACTCCTCAGACATCATGCTGGCTGAGAAATTCTGGGAGTTGAAGTCCACACATCTTAAAGTTCTCAAGCTTGAGAAACACTGATCCAGTCCATCTTTGCGATAAATGCGTTGAGGTCTGTGGGACATGCTGATGATTCAAGGAAATTAATCCATGAACCAAAGATGGGAGAAAGAAGGGATGTTTAAAAAGTTGTTTCTCCTTGAAATGTGTGAAAAGATTCATCAATTTTGGTCAAATTACTCTTTCTCTTTTCAATTCTAGTTTACCCACACTCCCAGTTTTCATTTACAAGAGTCTTAACTCCGGTTTTCTGTAGCCTGGCAAACTCATTTAATGCTTACTGAAATAAAACACTTGTTTCCTCCACTGGGCACCTTGAATTATCCTACTCAGTTCAAGTTATACTACAATATTGTCCTAGGAAAGTGGTGCATGCATTTTTCTTTAAAAAGCAGATATAATAGATGATAGCTCTTCTAATACTTACTCTGAATGGTGTAATGGCTATTTTCAGCAGCATCCATGTTTTTCCCATAATATCTATGTTGGCCTGTCCTACCCATTGCAGTGACCTTACTATGCACCTCACCGAAATAATTATAATAATAAACTATGCTCAATTCTTTGATTATAGTAATGGCATTTTCTGGCTTCAGAAAGCTTCATGACAGAAATGAGTATTAAGCCAAACATTTATTCGGCTTTGCTTTGCTGCAGTCTGTAGGAATGTAAACTTGTTCTTTTCAATGATTTCAGCTCCTGAATAAAAAGCTATGTTTTTTTTTCTTTTTTGACCTAGTAGAAGAGCTATATTTGGCCAAAAAATGCCAAGGCTCCCCTTAGTTAGTTGGCATATTCCAAACAATATTTCTGTATCAACAAAACAATTGTCTCTTTTATTTGCAGCACAGGGAGAAATAGATTATAACTCAATCCACTTTTTTCCTTCTGATGTGTCTCTGTCTGATGAGTTAAAGAACTACACAGTTCCAATCCTTCATGTTCAGCCTATTCAATTTATCTTTCTCAGAAACTGTGGTCTGGACATAGCAAAGTCTTAGGAATGGGTGGGGTTTGTTTCTTCCACCAGTTATAGGTTAGCCACATGGGTACGTGCTGCTTCTCCACACAGCAGAAGTGTTCTCTGTAATAACTTTTCCAAGTAGCAACCATCAGCTTCACAAAAACAGGTCTCATTTTAATTTACTTTGTGTTTACAGCATTCTTTTTCAGAGTGTACTCCTGGCGCAGACAGATATTTAAACAATGTTTGTTTCAAACTATTTGCACCAGAGGCATCAGTAAAATTCAGCTGTTAGGACAATTGTATGTTTGAGCACTGAATTCTTAAAAAATGTTAATGTACAAAGGGAACAAAATAGATAGTTCTGCCCTTCAGCTATACCACTTGGATAGTATAGTTGAAGGGTTTGGTTTGGTTCACATCCTCAGTTCACAAGACACATTTTATAAAGGCAGTAACTGGCTGTGCCTTAGCAGAGCTGATCATGGAACCATTAGAAATGAGACCATCTGGACATAATCTGGAGTGATATACAGGATCTGGAGTGAGATTGGTTTTACATCACTTCAAAGCATCATATATTCATCATTTAAACAATAGGAAAGTTGCCTCAAAGGTCATTTATTTTTAAAAGCAAAACTTTATCATTTGGAACATAAATACATACAATATAAGAGCCTTGCTGGAATAGGCCAAAGGCTTATTATCCAACATTCTTTGCCACTCAATGTCTAACCAAGTACATCCAGAAAGCTCACATAAGAAATATAAAAGGGAGAAGAATAAAGCTAAATCTCTCTGTTTGGGAATTTAAGCTAATAGAAACTCAAGGATAAGATATATGGAGATTAGGAAAAGTACAAGTGCAAGAGAATGCCAATTATTTAAAAATAAGCGGTAAGGAAGTATTGCAACAATGTTCCCTTGAGAATACAAATATTGTCCAGATAAGAAAAATAAAATGCAGCACAAAATTCTGGTACAGCAAATATTAAGCAACTTTGCAACAAGTTTTTTTAAAAAAGGCAATCATATTGATAAAAAGATAAAACATACAAATCATAGAACCAGCCAGGAAATTGGTTGGACAGGTGAGAAGAGTTTGTAAGTATCAGTGGGAGCACAGACATTACTTAGAAACTAGGTCAGACTTCCTCAGACTGCTGAGAATGGTGGGAATTTGATTTTATTTACAATAGAATAGTTACTATATACATTACATAACTGCCAAGAAGGCTTTAGCAAAATTCTCCACCAAATGCCACTGAGTTCACGTGGGATAAAAGGGCAGGACATCTTACAGATTGGTGACCCATTGAAGAACCAAATTGGGGAGTTTGGGCAATGGCCTGCAATTATGATGGACACAAAATTCACATCTACTTTATTTCCTCAGTAAAGCCTACATATATATTTAGAACATCAACTAACACACTGACAATAGCTTTGAAGGCAAAGGGAAAATTTCATATTGTTGTCCAGGAGACACTTTTAGTTTACCCCAAATATTCTGCCCAGCAACTTCTACAGCTCAAGCTTTTTATGTGACTTACATCTTCCCCTCCCCAGCTGCTGCTTTCAGGGAGGAAGTAAGACCACAGCTATTTCCTAAACCACATAAAACTGTGATTCAGCAACCTGCAAAAAGATCTTAACAGCATCTTTTTGGTGATATGCACTTGTGATAGCTCTGCTCAGTCAGAGGTAGAAATTAAATGGACTGTCTAAATGAGAGAAAAAAGGTCAATTGGGATTTTTACTATAATACTATTCTGTGGTCAGTAGTGAAACAAGCAGGTCTGGGATGACTTCAAATTATTCAGAACAGTGAAAATTCAAATTAGGTATGAAGAACACTGAAAGAATCTCCAGAGTGGATGAATATACAAAGGAGATTCAGGAGAAACAAATGTAAACTGTTTTAGCTTGTGAAGTTACAATGCTGGTTGAATCATTTTTAGGCTGGAACCCTATATCTAGAAAACAGTTTTATTGAATGGTCACTGCAATTTGTTTTGTTTAACTCTGCCAGTGCTCAGTCTTTTATATTTTGGAAGGGAGGAATAAATCCATCCCTTTTCTTCCATCAGAACGGAA
Source organism: Python bivittatus (assembly GCF_059951505.1). Taxonomy (NCBI): domain Eukaryota; kingdom Metazoa; phylum Chordata; class Lepidosauria; order Squamata; family Pythonidae; genus Python; species Python bivittatus. Next base: position 10,982,616 of record NW_028277112.1, read on the forward strand.
GAGCCTGGCATGTGGCAGCAGGTCTATAGTTAGCTACTGCACATTGTGGTCTTTGGTTCAGAATTTAAACTTATGAGAAGCTAGAATGCTCTCAATATACCAGAACACTTGGGCATAAAAGGACTTGATTGATGGCAGCAACATTCTTTGCCAATACTATACAAGTGGGGAGATGTACCAGGCATTTCACTCAGGCATTCAGAAAACCTTACAGATGTTTGAAAATAGGGTTGGTTAACAGATGAAATATTCCTATCCTAATGTTAACTTGCCATTGATTGATTGATTGTTCTTTGTATTCTCCCTTCCCTGCCTTTGAAACCAAGACAAATAAAGGGTCAGGTATGGTACAATGCATAGTACTTATGCTAAAGCTTTTTGTAAATGTTCTTTTGTTTTCTCTGTGGTTTCTCTTTAATCATTAGTCTTTATAGTTTTTTTCCCTGTTACCATTTCCTCCTACTACATGCAGGCAACTGCTGTGGCCAGCATGTGCTGAGTCTTCAGGAAACATCTGTATGATGGAATTTGATTGTCAGAACTTAAATGGCAAGTTGGCAAGTGCAGGTGAAAAAAAAAACATAATAGAGAAATAGGTGCCATCCCAAATTTGCCTCATAAAAATTGGATATCAATACTGGAACCAGTAATTTAACTTACCCTCACAAGTTACTACTTAAGTCAGTGAAACTGTTGCTGTGAATCATGTTTTCTCAGAGGAACTTAAACTGCACATTCAGCTAATAATTCTATTATTTTTCTTCTAGTACAGAAGGGACCCCTGAAATTATAGTCCCGACTTGGAGGATAGTGTCAAATAGGAATCTGACCAAGGCAGCACACTGTCAAATCCAGGCATCCAAAAATGAACGAAGGGAGAACAGAAACTTTTTTTGGTGTTTTGTGTTTCAGCCAGAAGGCATCAAAAAGGTTACTCCAGGGATAATTGACTCGTGGTGGCCAAACATTAATTAAAAGAAAAATATATTTTTAATCCTTCAATGTCAGTTCTTCCTTTATTTATCCCCTTTACCCTTTCTCCCCTTTACTGATGAAGTAAATTATTCCCCAGTTCTTGGGCTCCAATAACATTTTGAGGAAAAGTTTGAAAATTAGATTTACTTATGTGCCGTTGATATAACCTGTAAATTGTTACAACTTTCTGTTGCTGTTTTCTTTATTTGTTATAATCTGTATATATGACATGGAATAACATATGCATAAGTTTTATGCATTTGCAACCATAAGTATGCTGGAAGTGCATAGTTGAAGACCTGAGTCTATCGCAGAAAGTCAGAAATGCTGGCTGTCTCACAAAACTAATAGGAAGCTGAATGTATCTTTTTTTTTTTTTTGCTTTCCCTTTCCCTATGTGATGTGGTATGCAGTTTAGGACACTTAACTCCCCAAAATAGACCTGGGCCTTTTGCCCAAGTGAGCCAGAAAGCTATGCCCTTGTTAAAATGCCATGCTTAAATATAAGGTAGAGAAAAAACAGGCACATAAACTTCACTTTACTTCTTCTTTTTTTTTAGTGTCATGTGAGAGACTTCATTCTTAAAATCTATTTTACATTTGCCCATCAAAGCCAGTAGTAATTTCTCAGAATGGGCTGAAGTTGGATCAGGATTTAATAGATCACTCTGTGATTTAGATTGGTAATTATCTCAGGGACTGCCACTCCACTTACAAACTTGCTGAAATTGACAAGAGAGAATCTTCTGAAGGCACCCCTGCTCAAGATTTGCAGAAGAGGACCTTCTCCTACCTAGATCCCAGGGTACTCAATGCCCTCCACAGGAGTTGAATTGGCCTCCCTACCCTATTCTTTTTCCTTTTGGGAAACATACAAAGATACATCTCTTTAGTCAGGTCTTTAATAATCAATCATTATATTCTTTGTATTTTAATTTCTTGTTTTTATTTTTTATACTTTATATTTTTTATGTATATGTTGTCTGAAATTGTAAGTTGCCTTAAAAATGTCAGCCCCACTAAGTAGCCCAGACCAGGAGATCAACTCCATTGGAAGGCTAAAATTGCTTTTATTGCAATTGACTATACAGGTAGTCTTCACTTACTGACCGCTTGTTCAGCAACCGTTCAAAGTTACCACAGCACTGAAAAAGTACCTTTACAACAGGTCCTCAAACTTGTGGCCATCACAGTGTCCTCATGGTCATGTGATTGCGATTCTGGCACTTGGCAACTGGTGTGCATTTATGACGGTCACGGTGTCCTGCAGTCATGTGATTGCCATTTGCGACCTTCACAGCCAGCTTCCAACAAGCAAAGTCAATGGGGAAGCTGGCAGAAAATCACAAATCGCAGTCATGTGACATTGTGCTTAATGACCCATGGTAATTCACTTAACAGCCGCAGCCAGAACTGACAAACTGACATCATAAATTGGGTACAGTCACATGATGTTTCATTTTACAACCACGTAGCTTAGTGATGGGGTTGCTGGTCCCAATTATGGTCTGTAAGTGAGGACTACCTGTAATAATAGAAACTTGCAAATCTGATTATGCCATAACTCCTCCTTCTTATAGTTCAGTGAATTAAGGAGGCATCTGCCCGAGCCACTTCCAGATGTTTAATTGTTGTACACTGCCCAGAGTCACCTTGTGTGAGATGGGTGGCTATATAAATATGATTGATAAATAAATAAATAAATGTTATCTCATAGTTCTGGACTTTAAAAATGCTTCAGCCCCTGTTGCCTAGGTAACAGTTCCTGCATGTCTCTGTCAAGCTCATCTTCCATACGCTCTACAGAAAGTTCTGTAGAAGTTACCTTTAGGTAGAGTGAGGTAGACACTGAGCTCAGCTCCTGGTGACCATATAAATGCAGTTTTATTGGCAGCCTTACATAAGTAGTTTGCCATTGCTTGCAAAGGCAGCATATAAATCAAGAAAATAAAAAAAAAACTAGCATTATGGTAGTTCTGCTTTTGAATTTCTGATATAGTAATTTAGGGTTGTCAGGATTGAGGGTCTCTTGCCTCATTTCATCTTGCCCCTCTTCCACAGCTCTTCCTGGATTCTTCCTAGGGGTTGCTTCCTGAATGTTCTGGATGTCCATCATGAGGTATCAAGGACTGCATAAAAGTGAATCGGAGAAGCACTTGACTTACTGGAACTGAGCATCAGGTTCCAAAAATCAGAGTAACACCATTCATGAATAAGGCCAGAAAAAGCTACCCTTGGAAAAAGGCTAAGGCTAAGGTAGTCAGAGTACCTTGGTCCTGGCCAGGTTGCTTTAGGCAGTACTGAGGAACAAGTTAGGGCTATTGCTATTGCAGAAATTGTTTCTGCAAGTGCAAAGGCCATTAAAGACCTGGATCCTACATGTGGCCTAGTCCAGTACCAGCAGCTCAGCAAAGGCTACACGCAACCATGCAAAGCAGGAGCAATTGTGCCCCCTCGAATTTGTTTGCTGCCCTGCAGTGGGTCATGACTTTGAGAATGTCTGTACCAACTCAGAGTTAGCCCATCCTAGTCTACTGTACAACACCTTTCCTAGTATCTGCTACTATAACTAGAGATGTCAGGAGGCGGGCCTGCATGCAAAACAACCTAGCTCCATTGTCTAGGTTGCCCTCTTTCTGCCAGTGACCTTAGGAGTTCAGTTAAAAGTTTCCAGCAAATTTCAAATCTGAAGAAAAATCTATAAAATAAAATCTGTATTTTAAAATCTATGTATCAATATGTCTGAACTTCCTTTCTTACCATTCTAGAAATACATAGACACAGACCACACACGTACATATGCCAAAGTGGGACATCTGGAAAATGCCATACATCTATATTTAGCTTTTTTTTTGAGGAAAGGAGCGCCCTGATTTAAGAATTTAATTGCAAGTAGAGCAACTGGCCTGCAAACTGATGCTTCATTATAGTCACCCAACAAAAGCTTCACCAAAGGCATCACCTCTGGGATTACAGTGACTAAAAATCAATTCTGATAATATTAGAACAAATTTAAAGAGCAAAAAGCCTCAGGAAGCATACAATGAATAAAAAGAATAATCTTTATTCTCCATGCACATTTCTTTTAATACACTGAAATTACAGCACTTTGTTTCCCATATGGAATATTTGCTCACTTATTATTCCTTTTAAGAAAGGATTATTTGAATAACTGGAACAGGAATTTATTGACATGAACAAATGTCTAGATACATAAATGTCTTAGCTTGCAGTCCTACTGAGAGATTAATTCCCACTGAAATTATTGGCGTTCAGTAGAAGAATGTAGGATTCAATTGATAATTTAAAAGACTGTGAGTTATAGAAATGTAAAAAGAACACGTACTCCAAAGTATCAATAGAACATTTGAAATTATTTATAAGTAGAGTACTCAAGTCCTACTGCTTATGGCCAACATCAGCAGGTAAAGAGTGTAGTTTTAGGTTGTTATGGATGAATGAGTATGAAGACATTTCTTTTTGCTGATCTATATGATGTCTCTAATTCTGCTGTTGGGTGATAGTGGCTCAGCCTATAGAATTTTAGATAAATGAAGCTTAGCTTTAGATGTATAGGCATATAAACAAATGTTTGGGGGAAGGGAGGGTGACTGGTAGAAAGGAACAATAGAATCACTGAAATAGACAGGAAGTCATACATAGTCCAGAGTTTTTTCATATACTAACATTTAATTTTTCTAGGTAAGTCCATGTGTGAACTTTCTTCCCTGCTTTGAGACAGGACAACTTGTCTTCATCTCTTCATCAAGAATATTAAAAAAAATCACATGGAGGTAAATTTTTTATGTATTCCTTTTAATAGGTAAGGATGCAATTGGTTATACTCTCATGATTTGAATTCATTAGGTTAGCTGCTATTGTTGGAGAATTGGAACCACTTTTTTCTTGAGTTCTCTACTTCTGTCAAATTTAATTTTTGCCTTTAACACACCCAGCCTGGTCCTGCCTAGTTTTTGGGGTGTGGCCCCATATCCCACTGAAAGGATGTGTAGGCCTCACCCTGAAAAGGTTGTGCAGCACTGGTCCACGATGCCATTACATTTGTTCACAGTCCTTCAACAGAGGTTCACAACACTTTATTTCGTTACTTGGTGCAAGGCTACAGAATTATGATGTTTACTACCACGATCACCACCTGAAGATTTCTTTTAATCATTCCAGGAAACAACTGTGGGTTGTTGTTTTTTTTAACTGTGCTGAGCCTTTCTATATATTATGTACATCAGTAGATATGTGTTGCTTATTACTAAGACTTTTAATCTTATAGATTTTAGCACAGTTGAATACAACTTTAATTATGATTGGGCCATTCATCATAATAAGAATAACAATACAGTCTTATTGAGATCAAAGAAATGTGCTGTGCATGTCTACTCAGAAGTAAGTCCCATTGGAGTCAGCTGGATTTATTACTAGATGCGTGTACATAGGATTGCAGCCTAAGTCAATACAAATCGGTAGAAAATGTTTAGCCAAAGTATGAGATAATTATTTCTTTGCCTGGCTGACATTCCCATGCAAGTTTTGACTTTAACATCTTTAAGGAGAAAAGTTTATTTTAGGCATTATATCCCCTTCAGACTACTTGACGTTTATTCAGCATACAACATTTACTGTGGCTTGGGGTGTCAGCCATAATTCTAGGTTGATAGTTTGTGAAGAGAAGATACTATTTAGTCCTGTTTATAAAATGTTATTCTGCAGAATCACATTCCAAGACTAACAAAGTCTGTCCAAGTATAGTAGAGCCCATTGGTTTAACCTAACTGCTTTCATTAAACTAAGCTTTCATTGTCCTAATTATGTGTGATCAACAATTAAGAAATGTATCACATACCACAGGCCAGCTAAAACATTCTGTGTTCTTGGGTGCATGCCAGAAGAGGTGTCAAGTTCCATACTACCTTGTCATCAGTTGCAGCTCTCGTTTTGCAGTACAAGCAGCAGCTGTGCTAGACAAAATAATCTAAATTCTCACATGTGCTTTTCCTTTAGGAAACAGCTCACACTGAATTGCATTTCTGGTGGGAGAAAAGTGCTATACCTCAGTTAGTTCATGCTGAAAACTTACTTTATGTTAATCAAGTCTTAACTCAAAATCTTTCCAAAGTTCTGTTGCTCACTTTCATCCAATCAGGGGGGGAAAAAGGCTTTCACTTATCAGGTGAGTAAAAATAATTTTTAACTTGATCAGTAGAAAATACATGCATATTACATGATTGACAAAGCAAAGTCTACCTTTAGGCAGAGTGAGGCCAACTGGGTGTGCAACATGGGCTGCTTTGCAACCCCAAAGCTAAATCTTGTTGCAAATACTGTTGTGAAATTCAATTGCCGGTTGAGTTCCAAACAAGGTGGAGTGAGAGCAGGGTCTTACCCTTCAATTCAGGCAACAAAATATTTAGAGCTATTCCTGAGGTAGATTGTGGGATTCGTTCCCCAAACTACTTACTCTGGTGAATTGACAAAGGAGTCATTTCTAAATATATCCCTGCCAGTGGTGAAGTCCCCCAACCTTCTCACCCATTTTGGCATTGTCAGATCCACACCAACAAAAATGGTGAACTTGGAAGACTGACGTTTGTAGATGCTTATGCTGCCACTGAGTTTTGTGGTCTGAGTATACAAGTCAGTCCCTGATGTATAATCCAATCTATTACTCATCAAAGACAGATCTAAAGGAATGGCTTCCCTTAGTGAAGGCTATGATACTACCACCATTGTCAGATAGCAGTCTTCCAGTCCTGAAATTGCAGAGCTCTTGAAACTGCTGGATGTGCTAGTGTGCACAGATCCTGCATCATCATTTGGTTATTATCTTGCCTTTGTTCCAATGTGCTTGTACTAGATATATTTTCACAACACTTCTGGGCAATAGGCTAGACTTAGTGGCTGGCCCTAAATCTTCTGCTGAACTTTGTAGCCGAGTGGGGATCTGAAATGAGAGCAGGACCCAGTCTCCTCTTGTGGGCAGCACAAGCCATTTCCTGTTATGTGCATGACCCAGGCTACTACTCCTAAATTCTTTGGCACTCATTGCTGGCTCTGTCATTCTGTTCTCTTTCTACCACCCACACAGAAGTGAAGACCTGGGTGGATGATTTAAGAGGCACAGCTGCTCTCTGACTGGTGCCACAAGAAGAAGCTATGATTTTGCTGTACTTATGTTGAGGGGAGATTGACAATTCAGTGTCTGAGTATGGACTGGCTTCCAGAGCCGGATGCTTCTGACTTAAACACACCTCATAATGAGGACCTACACTTATTTATATATACTGATATAACTAAATAAATTGAAGAACGATTTTGTGTTTTAAATATCACACTAGGGCCTCTGTACTGATTCTCTGTTTGTATCATCAGCATACCTTTGTGTCAGTCCTGGCAGCAATGATTCACTTCACAGCTAGTTGTCGTGTCTTTGTATATTTTGAATGATTGATGCACATTGCATCCAATTTGTAGAATATGTTTGCTTTCTTCCCCTGTGATTATTAGACAGTTTCTCTTTATTTGCTTCTGAGATGTTTCCTTCTCTTCTCCCATCACAACTCCCAAATTTACAAAATTTACACACAAATTATCCTTTTAGGATAATTGCAGGGATAATTTACAAGAACAAGTACATAGGTTTTATTGTATTTTGTTACATTATTTTATTTAAAAGAAGGTGAAAACCTGGGTAGAAGTTGACCGAGATTGTGAAATAATGTAATGCTGCACAGTACTAGCAAGCAGCTAAGGAATAGCCATCTATGCCCAACAATGGGGAGTGGATTGTAAAGAGTACACCATGTACTCCTAGCCCACACATTTCCTCTGCTAGCTCCTAGTGATGCATGTAATATGAACAAGAGGTCTGCTAGATCAGACAAAGACCCTATCTAATTCAGCATACTGTTTTCCATGGTGGTTGACCAAAAACCACAGAGAGGCACTGGATATAAGGACAACTTGGCTTCTGGCTGACTGTTACAGAAAAAAGGTTCACTGGACCTGGTAGGATTTGATCTAATCCAACAGAATTGTTCTTATTTCTTGTGCTTCTAAAGTTTCCTAACTGATAATTATCCCCCATTTGAAATATATTTTGCTATAATTCTAGCATCATCTTTTCCATTTTATTTTATCAGTGCACCCAGCTCCACTTCTGAAAATCTTGCCCCAGCTCTCAAACCAGCAGCAAATCTTCAACAGCAAATCTCAATCCATCTTAGTTTGCCAACCATGACACTTCCATTTCTCCTATCTATGAGAATGCCTATCTCCTCCTTGCCAGCTCAAAAATAGGAATGGGCTTTGCAAAACTGAAGGGGGTGGGGTGGGAGGTAGGGCCTCTCTGCAAAAGACTAAACGTGGGGAAAAAAACAACCCTCTCTTCAAGGGACTAAGCCTTAGTCCTTTGTGGAGATTTATTTTTTTTTCCCCTGAGACACTTGCAAAGAGTTTTAAAATTCTGCAAGGGACTATGGGAAAAAAGAAATATAACTCTTGAATGACCTCAGCCATCTACTCCCATCTACAATTAGCAGCATCCACAGCAATTTTTCTATGGTACAGTGGAAAGAGTGAGGCTTCTCAACCAACATTCAGAAGCCCTACTCTTTAATCAGAGGTTCTGGGATTATTATTATTTTTTCAGTGAACAGGTGTTTTCAGGCCTGAAAATTTGAAATCCTCTGCAAGACTAAATAATTCCCTACCAAAAAGGTCTGGATTATGATGAGACAACTCTGCCTGAGTCTATAGTGCAAATTCTTCCAAGATGTCTTTACATTTGCTGCCATTTGGTGTTTATCCAGAGTTTATCCATATCTAGTAGCCCTACCTTTGTCTGATTGTTTTGACAACAATTAAAAAAAAAAAAAAACCTTAGTAGCTGCTATGAGGAAAATCTCTGGCTGCAAACTTGCCTCCTGCCTGCATTTAAAATCCTAATGCAACCTGTGAAGGAAAAGGGATGGCATGTTGGTGTTTTGCCATCACATGCTTTTCCCAGTGCCTATAACCAAGAATACTTGCTGCTATGATGGTGGGTTGGTAGTGGTGGAAGTGATAGCCGACAGCATACAGGTTTATCATTTTAGCAGTCTGATAAAAAGCACATTGTGCTATTACACCACAAATCCCACCCCTTTTGTGTGTTGCGTGCACAGCATACTGAAGTTCAGAGCCAGGAGGCAGGGTGAGTTTCCACCACTAAAAAAATGAACCACCTATAATTTCTGCATTGTTGCAGAAAACCAGCTGTGTTCCAGTTGCAGGTAAACTGACATGAAATGACGAAAAGAAGGCTTAAGCCTTGAACACTGATAATATAATGTTGAATTTCAGAGCTGTGCAAGAAAGGGTAGAAAGGTGTGATCGCATTGCTACCAATGTATATATATAATGTATAGCTGATTGGTGTGTGCATATATACATGTACACATACACATGTTTACCTACATGCATATATACTTTGTGTGAAAGCATAATGGATACAAAGAAAGCATAATGGATACTACATATGAAAGATAGTGTATATAAGTCCCACTCAAAGCAGGCCATAGAGACAGAAGGGCTTGTTCTGTGTTCAATTTATGCAACGTAAGGGGAAAAAAACACACCAGAATAGAGAACTCTAGGTAGCCTCAACAAGGGACAAACACAGTGGGTCAAAAAACAAAAGATGGTCCTGTGTGGATTGGATAAGATGATGGCTCTCAGTTGGATGAGTGCCAGGAGGCATGAACACACGTGCCCAAAGCAACTAGAGGTTCTGTCCAAATGACAAAATGTGTGTCAGTGCACCACAGCGCAACTGCTGCTCCTCACGTACTTGTGTACAACAGCACAAAGCATGTAGAAAAGGGATGGTGTTTGTGTTCAGATCTTCTGATGCATGTTTTGTCATTTGCCACCCTTTGTCCCCCTATGGATGTCCAAGCATTGTCAGAAGTTTAAAAAGTCTATGGGAAATGTAATACTTCAGAGCTATCACATAAAATGTCATATTATGCAAGGTGGGCATCCCACCTTGATTCTTCTGGAGCTCCAGGCCAGCCTTGAGGGCTGGACTAGTTGGATAAGTGTCTATGTGTGCATGAGAGAGTTTTTTAGTTAGAAATAAAAGTTACAAACCTGCCAGTGGGGTCCACATGGGGAGAATCAGGTTTATCATTTTATCAGTCTGATAAAAAGCACATTGTGCTATTACACCATGTACCCCACCCCTTTTGTGTGTTGTGTGCACATCTAAGTGGGATGCATTTGCAATGCAATGGTGCAGTAGTGCTTTCATCAATGCAACAAAAGCAGACAGAGCTGTGGAAGACTCTTTTTGCAACCTTTTTGTTTCTGTGTGTCCTGAGACTCCAGATAGAACAAATAGTACTGGAGGTGCTATAAAGACCTTCTTTATAACCCACGTGATAGTGCTGTCTGAGTTCATAATAAACTCAGATATAAAACTGCTGATCTTCTAACATTTGTGTGTGTGTGTGTGTGTGTGAAAGAAAAAAAGTCCTTTCCCTTTCCAGCACTTTTCTTTTTGTTCTGATTAAAATCAGCACTCAGGAAAGTGTATCTCTGTTGCCTTGGTTGAAAATTTTCTCCATTATATCTTGCTACAGCAGTAAAGCCATTCTGAGAAGAGAACAAAACATTGCTGTATTGATTAAGGACATGAGAAGAAAATTACCCTGCTTCCAATAGGATACTGTAGGCAACAACATTTTCTTTTCTAATAATATGAATTCTGAAAGAAGTGTTTTCAGAAAAGTAGCAGATCTCAAGGAAGGATCTATAAATGTGTTCTCCCTCCTCTCACATGGTCCATCACAGCACTCAATAGGTAGCATCATATTGTTTTCAAGTGTTGCTATTCTGTCTCTATAATTTGACACAGTGAGAGAGTGTAACACACTGTCATGTAATTTCATGCAATTTATTGACAAGTGGGAGATTTGTTTTGATAGCATGGACTATGGTGAAGAAGTCCTATATTGGTTAATGAGGTTACCGAATACCACAGATCTCTCCTTTTGATTCTATAGGCAATTTGTCTTGATCAAATAGTGAAAACTAAGGAAGAAATGAAAGTTAATGGGAGCCCAAACAAACTTTTAAAGTATATGTAGCATTTTGTCTCCTGGTATTGAACTGAAAAGGAACCAACATGAAATTCTCAGTCCTCAGTTACCAGCAGAAGTTAGTAAAAGAACACAGCCAACAGCAAGGTCTCAATTAGGCATCCTCTTGCACACATGTCCAACTGTATAGTCTATATCTGATAAGCAAATCTGTGCAGTTGAGCTCTGAAATATTACAAGTAAATGAATTGCCAATTGACTGAAGAGAGATGGTAAAATAGTTTATTGTATTTATTTTGGCCAATGGCACAAGTTAAGGGTGAAGTTTAGGCCAAAGCCCAGCCCCCTAACTGGGGCCTTCAGATAGGACCCTCCAATTAACCTCCAGACAGCAACAGGGGATTAAAGGAATAGTAAATAGACTCTGTATTAATATATGGTTGGACAAATCCATACTCCTATCGACAAGGCTAATGCTGCTCTGCATTACTATTAATTTTACTACTTTTTAAAATATTTTACACTCAGAGAGGGCAGCTGGATATAGATGTAGGTGCTTATATATTTTTAGATTAGTTGTTATTCTTTCAAAATGGTGCTTGTTTCTAAGAAAGGCATATGGTCATTAACAGCTTTCCCTGCCACCAATTAAGAAAATAATACTGGGGTTTAAAATTACCAAATGATTGTGGCTTAGACACATGTAGGGAGATATATTGCCTCTCAAGGTAAAAGAGATGCACAATTCTCCATTTTAGCAGTTACACAGGAAGAGTGAGTGGAATACCCATGAATCACTTGTGGTTCTTTTCTTACCACATCTGGGAAGCTAAACTTTGTTTAGTAGAGCTTTATTCAGCCCTAATAAAATCTTCCTCATTATGGAAGAGACATGATCCCCTCCTTAATATACTTCACATGCGAAAGGTTCCAAATTCAATCCCTAGGGTGATAAGGTTATCTTTAGCCATGGCATCTTCTAGTGCATCACATATCCATTCAGATAACCAAGCAAAATAGTTTGTACTTGTTTTGCTGATAAAGAACTGAGAGTAGGTGTTAGTTTAGATTCTGACAGAAAGGTGAGAGGAGAAGGAAAGATGGCAGATACAGAGTAGCAAAGGGGGAGGTCTTAAAACACCCAGGAGGACTGTGGGAAAAAGATGAAACAACATCATCTTATGTGACCCAAGATGATGGTGGCCCTGGCCCTTTGGAATGATCTTCCCCTTAACCTGCAGTTGACCTTGCAGGCCTTTAGAAAGGGGTTTAAACTGGCCTTTCCCCTGACCTTTGCATCAGGATGAGTAGAATTCCCAATAGGGAAATTACAATATGTTTCATTCTGATATCCATTGTATTGTCTTAGTAAGTTTTAATGGTATGTGCTACTTTCATCCTCTGGCTGAACCAGAGAAAGAAAACATCTTGCCACTAATATTTTTAAGCCCTTCCTTAACTCTAGAATTAGGAAGAGTGGATAGAGGTAGATATGATGGAAGACATGAGCGGGCAGGATTCTGGAATGGAACTTCAAGGTTGCCGGGAGGGGGAAGAGAGATTCCAGGGAAAGCACCTCCTCAGCCCCCAGCTGGAGTGTGGGAAAGTCAAGAAAAGGAGACTGGCCTCTCCCTAAGGGCATCATGGTTATAGTTGCTGTTGTTGGGGATTAGAATTAGTTTGGCAAGATTCTGTCTGTTAGATGTAAGCTAATAAAGGAGCTAAACTGATTCTGAACTGTCTCGCTGTTGTTCTTGGGCTGAATCTGATAGTAGAATTAGAATAGTGTACATACATGTAAAGTTGTATAATACTTCACATATCTACATACTACTAAAACTTTTGTGTCTGTAACCATCAACTGGGCAAAACAGTGCATCACAGGCAACAATTTTTGAACCAAGGTACCTCATGGGTTAACTTACGGAATGTGTCCAAAATCTGGGACCCATTACTCCCATGGGATTAAAATTTGGGAAATTCGGCTGGCTGCTTTAGCCGCACCACCACCATCAATCCAGGTCATGTGATCATCTTGGGCATATCCCCAACCTCTTTCCCACCTCCCTCTGTCCCCTACACCCAATCAGTTGGTGGCAAAGCCTGATGGGAGAGTGGCGACTGGCTGCTTTGGAAACAAGGCAGAAATTTGAAATCTCTTAATGGTGGTGGATATTGATGAAGGAATGAGGGAGTGACTTGGATGCCTGCTGGTAAGGTAGGGCTGGTTGGGGATTGCTGGTGGCCAGTGGGTGAACCCTCTTCTTCCCTTGAGGGAAGGGGCCCTTGGGGTCATGTTGGAATGGGGAGCTGGGGTGCAGTCTGCAGCTCCCTTTGTCCCACCTCCTCCCAGCAAAGTGGCAGGCAGTTCCATGGGTCAGCCGAGAGGAGGAGGAGGAGGAGGAGGAGGAGGAGGCGGCTTCACCAGGGCTCTCCTGAGGGTCATGAAGGGAAGGCAAATCGCGTAAGCCTGTATTATATATGGAGAGGGAGGGAGGAAAAGGGAGGGAGGGAGGGAAAGAGGAAGGAAGGAGGAAGGGAAGATTTCTGGCCTTCCCTGCCAGCTTCCCACAAACAAAGTTAATGGTGAAGTTGGCAACAGGTTGTAAGTCGCTCATACTCCCACAGCTTTTTTGCCCTTGGTCATTCTGTTTCTCTGTTTAGGTAAGGAAATATCTCTGAAATGATGACCCAATGGGTCACAGGCTGTTTAGTATATGAATATAGCTGAAAGTTGGAATTCTGGAAAAAATGCTCTCACTTATACTTTAGAAATACTGTCTTATCAGCAAAAGACGGAGAATATTTGGAATAGTACATAGAACAATTAGAAGCTGTAGATCTTACTTGCAAACTTGAGGCTAAAGAAGTGAAACTACTGCTATGCATCTTATCAGTAGTTTGAATAAAAAGGGGCAGAGAAATAGAATGCTTTGGCATTGTCTCTTGTAATCAAATTATTTGAATCTATAAATGTATTCCATGACCTCTACTATTTTAAGTTAAATACAAGATGTAAAAGATGTTACTCCTTTACAAAACTGATGTTAAAGAGTAGCATCTTTTGTAAACCATCTGATTGGTCCACCCCCAGTGACTGATGGACCCAATGGGGTTCCAAGGGAGCTGGGGGTTATACCTGAGGATCTGCTGCACGGTCCAGTGGAGGGTCTAGCTGCCACCTGAAATAGGGAGGTAGTCAAGGCCTTGGACAAGATCGTGCCCATGCGACCTCTCTTGACCCATTGAGCCTGATACTCCCCATGGTTTACAGAGGAGTTGAGGGTCCTGAAAAGGATTAAGAGACGTCTACAGTGCCACTGGAGGAAAACAAGGATTGAACCCGACCGAACACAAGCTAGAGCCACTATTAAGATCTACTTTGTAGTGGTAAGAGCAGCAAAACATCAATATTTCTCCACTCTTATTGCATCTGCAGAATGCCACCCAGTTTAAGATCACTCAATTTCTTTTGAGAAAGGTGGGCCCAGTGACCCACCTTCAGGGCCATGCAGAGGAGTTTTCTGGGCATCTGGAGGATAAAATTGCTTGGATCCGTTCCCAGTTGGACACCAACTGGCATGGCCCATGGAGATGCCTGGGGAACCTGCTTATCCTATTACAGTGGGGCAAAAAAGTATTTAGTCAGCCACCAATTGTGCAAGTTCTCCCACTTAAAAAGATGAGAGAGGCCTGTAATTTTCATCATAGGTATACCTCAACTATGAGAGACAAAATGGGAAAAAAAATCCAGAAAATCACATTGTCTGATTTTTAAAGAATTTATTTGCAAATCATGGTGGAAAATAAGTATTTGGTCACCTACAAACAAGCAAGATGTCTGGCTCTCACAGACCTGTAACTACTACTTTAAGAGGCTCCTCTGTCCTCCACTCATTACCTGTAGTAATGGCACCTGTTTGACCTTGTTATCAGTATAAAAGACACCTGTCCACAACTTCAAACAGTCACACTCCAAACTCCACTATGGCCAAGACCAAAGAGCTGTTGAAGGACACCAGAAACAAAATTGTAGACCTGCACCAGGCTGGGAAGACTGAATCTGCAATAGGCAAGCAGCTTGGTGTGAAGAAATCAACTTGGGAGCAATAATTAAAAAATGGAAGACATACAAGACCACTGATAATCTCCCTTGATCTGGGGCTCCATGCAAGATCTCACCCCGTGAGGTCAAAATGATTGCAAGAACGGTGAGCAAAAATCCCAGAACCACACGGGGGGACCTAGTGAATGACCTGCAGAGAGCTGGGACCAAAGTAACAAAGGCTACCATCAGTAACACACTACGCTGCCAGGGACTCAAATCCTGCAGTGCCAGACGTGTCCCCCTGCTTAAGCCAGTACATGTCTGGGCCTGTCTGAAGTTTGCTAGAGAGCATTTGGATGATCCAGAAGAGGATTGGGAGAATGTCATATGGTCAGATGAAACCAAAGTAGAACGTTTTGGTCTAAACTCGTGTTTGGAGGAGGGAGAATGCTGAGTTGCATCCAAAGAACACCATACCTACTGTGAAGCATGGGGGTGGAAACATCATGCTTTGGGGCTGTTTTTCTGCAAAGGGACCAGGACGACTGATCCGTGTAAAGGAAAGAATGAATGGGGCCATGTATCGTGAGATTTTGAGTGAACACCTCCTTCCATCAGCAAGGGCATTGAAGATGAAACGTGGCTGGGTCTTTCAGCATGACAATGATCCCAAACACACTGCCCGGGCAACGAAGGAGTGGCTTCATAAGAAGCATTTCAAGGTCCTGGAGTGGCCTAGCCAGTCTCCAGATCTCAGCCCCATGGAAAACCTTTGGAGGGAGTTGAAAGTCCATGTTGCCCAGCGACAGCCCCAAAACATCACTGCTCTAGAGGAGATCTGCATGGAGGAATGGGCCAAAATACCAGCAACAGTGTGTGAAAACCTTGTGAAGACTTACAGAAAACGTTTGACCTCTGTCATTGCCAACAAAGGATATATAACAAAGTATTGAGATGAACTTCTGATATTGACCAAATACTTATTTTCCACCATGATTTGCAAATAAATTCTTTAAAAATCAGACAATGTGATTTTCTGGATTTTTTCCCCCACTTTGTGTCTCATAGTTGAGGTATAGCTATGATGAAAATTACAGGCCTCTCTCATCTTTTTAAGTGGGAGAACTTGCACAATTGGTGGCTGACTAAATACTTTTTTGCCCCACTGTATCTGGGAACAGTTTGATCCTGTTGGGCCCAAGGAATTGGATAGGTTCCTCCAATCTGTAAATGCCACCACTTGTCAGTTAGATCCATACCCTTCCTGGCTGGTTAAGGCAGCTTGGGAGGTGACGTGTGGGTGGGTCCAGGCAATGGTGAATTCATCCTTGAGGGAGGGAGTGTTTCTGGCCATCTTTAAAGAGGTACTAGTGCACCCCTTCCTCAAGAAACCATTGCTGGATCCCACTGTACTAGACAATTTTTGTCCAGTCTCCCACCTCTCCTTTTTAGGGAGGGTGGTTGAGAAAGTGCTGGCATTGCAGCTCCAGAGAATCCTGGATGAAGCAGATTATCTGGATCCTTTTCAGTTGGGTTTCAGGCCTGGATATGGGACGGAAACAGCATTGGTTGCACTTTTGGATGATCTCTGGCAAGAGCAGGATGGGAGTAGTGCATCCATCCTCACTCTTCTTGACCTCTCAGCAGCTTTCGATACCATTGATCATGGTATCCTTTTGGGTTGGCTTGGGGAGTTGAGGGTGGGTGATGCAGTTCTGTGCTGATTCACCTCCTCCCTTCAAGGCTGGTCCTAATTGGTGTTGATAGGGAGTGAGAGATCCAGCCTGTGGCCCCTCCTTTGTGGGGTGCCACAGGATTTGGTACTCTCCCCACTTCTTTTTAACATCTACATGAAACCACTGGGTGAGATCATCCACCACCATGGGATGAGGTATCATCAATATGGAGATAGTACCCAATTATACATCTCCAGCCTGGGTGATTTGAGT
Organism: Python bivittatus; assembly: GCF_059951505.1. NCBI lineage: Eukaryota > Metazoa > Chordata > Lepidosauria > Squamata > Pythonidae > Python > Python bivittatus. The sequence goes on from NW_028277112.1 coordinate 10,999,682, forward strand.
GATGCTTTCATGGTGCCTGGAGGCTGTAGTGGCCCGGATGGGGAGCAACAGGCTTCGGCTGAAGACAGAGTGGCTGTGGTTTGGGGGCTTCTCTATATCTGGGAGTTTACCATTTTTGGTCTTGGAAGGGGTGGCACTGCCTCAGACAGACCCAGTGCAGAACCTGGCAGTCCTCCTGGACTCATGACTCCTGCTTGAGGAGCAGGTGGCAGTTATGGCCAGGAGGGTCTTTGCTCAACTTTGTGTTGTGTGCCAGTGGATCAGGAGGCCCCCCAGTCAGTCACTGATGCCCTAGTCATCTGCTGTATAGACTATTGCAATGCGCTCTACATGGGGCTACCCTTGAAGAGTATCTGGAAGCTACAGCTGGTTCAAAATGTGGTTGCACCGGCAATTTTGGGTGCCCCAAGGATAGTACATGCAACACCTTTGCTACAGGAGCTGCACTGGGTGCCAGTTTGCTTCCGGGTCCAATTCAAGGTGTTGGCTATTATCTTTAAAGCCCTACATAGCATGGGATCAGGCTACATGAGGGACCATCTCATCCACATTACATTGACCCATCCCACCTGGTCAGGCAGAGGAGGTATATTATGGACCCCATCTACAAAAGAATGTCAACTGGTGGGGCCCAGGAGAAGAACCTTCTCTGCCATTGCCCCTGCCCTATGGAACACTCTCCCCCCAGCAGTGAGGTGGCCCCCCACTCTCTCAGCCTTCCAGAAAGGAGTGAAGACTTGGCTCTGGCAACTTGTGTGAGGCGTGAAGGTGAGTAACCAACCCTGGAGGTGGCTGGCACCCTGAAGACACTCTCGTAGGTTAATAACCATTATTTACTATCAGTGCCTTGGAAGACATTTATTTATGTACATTGTTTTATTGTATTTTAATCTGTATTTATTGTGGTTTTATTGTAAACCACCTAGAGTTGCTCTCTGAGTGAGATGGGCAGTGACTAAATTTGAAATATAAATAAATAAATAAATAAATAAATAAAATACTGACGTGACTGAAAATAAATATGTGTGAAACATAAATGGGATCAAGAAGATCAAGCATGACAAGATATACGTCTTTATTTTAAAAAGTGAGATTGAGGGGTTAAAAAAAGAATCAAAATATTTGCTAATGCAACTCATAATTTGCTGAAACAAATTCACACAGAGACAGATAGAGTCTTGTTGAAAAATTAAACCTTATTTCATTTCAGTTTCAGCTTTTGCAGCTTAGACAGGTGCATGTCAAGTTCTGCTTATAAAATGGAACCTCCATTTAGATAGAAAAGTGGATAAATTATGTAACTCTGCTTCAATTTATACAAGTAAATGAATGGCTTCATTGGCTTCTGGAAGATGATGGCCATTCAAAAAGTGAAATAATAAAATGAGAAGACAAGAATTTTTCTGCAAGTTCTGAATCTATTTCAGTTATTGTTTCATTTTGCTTTTCTATCACAGATGCACCAAATTACATATTATAATAGCTCCAGTAATTTTAATGTTAATTTTATTCAAATAGCTGAAGTTAAGTTATCATAGAATCATAGAAGTAAGGCTGGAAGAAATTATCTAGTCCAGTGCCTTGACCAGTGCAGGAATCTGCTGCTACAGTATTCCTGAGAGATGACCACCCAGCCTCTGTTTAATATCTCCAGTTTCAGGAGAGTCCAGCACTTCCTGAGGCAGCCTTTTCCTTCTTGGAACAGCTCTTACTCCTAGGAACTTTTTCCTGATATCCAACAAAATCTAATTCCTTGTTTCTTGTCCTATCTTCTTGAACTCTGAACAACTCTGCCCTTTCTTCTATATGACAGCACTTCAGAGACTTGAAAATAACTAATATTCTCCATGTAGTATTCTCTTATCTGGGCTAAACATAACCAGTGCCTCCAAGCATTCCTCTTTTTTTTTCCTTCTGAGCATCTTATTATCTTAGCTGCTCCCCTTCGGACATGCTCCAGCCTGACCAACACAAAACAAAGAGAAACAATGATTTCTCTTAATTCTGATACTTCTTTTGATATAACAACAACAACAACAACAACAATTTATTAAATTTATATGCTGCCTGACTCCCAGCAACTCTGGGCAGTTTACAGATTGTAAAAACGTTTTAAAAATAACAATACAAAAAAACCCACACAAAACAAAGAAACAAGATAGTAAAGAAACAACCCCAGATGGAACATGGGAGAGAAGGAAAGGGGTGTCAATCATTCTCACCAAACTCCTGGGCGAAGAGCCACATTTTCAGGGCTCTTCAAAATAGCAGTGGATGATCAGTTAGCAGTCTCCCTCCTTGGCTATTCCTTTCTCTTCTTTCCCCTCTCTCTTCTGCCTCTTCCTTTTCTTCAGTTGAACTCCCCTGCCAAACTCTTGATTGCTCTTCCTGTTTACTTTCTCAGTGAGCTCCACTTATCCCTAATCATTCTGCTAAAAAGCATAGCTCTGTAGAAATAGCAATTAATTTGCAAATTTAATATCTTGCTTCTGGCATCTTTTTTTGCTCTTTAAACTACCACATCCTATCTTCTGTGTCATTTGTAGCTGACAACTTTGGGGATCAGTGCTTTATAAAGAGGAAAAAAGAAATTTGACTCCTCTCATGATATTGGAGCCGTTCAATGAAATTAAATGTGGACAATTCAAGAAGTATTTCTTTCCATAAGACATTTTGAATAATGAAATTTGTCACTGTCAGTTGTGATGATGGATATCAATTCTGATTGTTTTAAAGCAAGATTGGATGATTTTATGGAAGATTGGTCTATCAATGGATATTAGTCTCATTAGCTGTATCTAAATAATACAAGTCCTAGGAAGCACAGTGGAAGACCAGTTTGTGTTTGTAAGCATCCTGAATGCATCTAGTTAGTACGGTTTGTTACAGAAAATTGGATTACATGTGCCATTAGCCTGATCCAGTAGAGCTCTTCCCATCTTATTATCATAGGCCTGCATCAGTTGACTTTCCAATAGGATATTTCAGGTAACGCTCAACTCAAATTAGCTTTCAGTAAGGTTTCAGAAGGACCTGGACTAACATTTAATAGAATTAGTTAAAAACCTGTGATGGCTTGTATTTGTATTGGTTACATGGACATCTTTCTCACTACATACATCAGTTAGCAATATCCCCTTTAGCAGTGGAAACTTCATTATCACATCTAATTCTTGTTATGCAGCACATTAAGCTTTGAACAGTTAGCAGCTCTGGCTTTTTTTTTTTTCTATTTAATCATACAATTTATGAAAGTACATTGCAAAGAAAAGAAACGAAGACAGTTTTCAATTCTAAATTTGAAGAAATAGAAAAGAAGGTAATATTCATAATCCAAGAAATTAATCCACTTTATTTATTTATCTGATTTCTATCCTGCCACAATCTATTTATTTATCTATTTCTATCCTGCCACAACCTTTTTAAAACAATGATAGCTATGTTCTTCCTGCTGATTTCCACATTTAACTAGCAGGACACTGGCATCTTCAGTTTATAGCCTAACCCTAACCCTAACCCTACCCTAAGTTTTTAGCTTAAACAATGTCAATGACAGACTTCTCACATCTGGAAAACATGCCTATTTGGACAGCCACAGCCAATAAAGTTGCTTAGTTATACACTAATTGTTATCACTCATGGTGATACTGTTGGCTTTAGAATTTTAATGGCTTTTGATTAACAGAAATTGTTTAATTACATCTGTTTCAGTGGTTTGTAAACTGTATTGTAATCTTCAATGGAGAATTCCATAATGTCTTCTAGAAATCATTAGGACTAGGGAAATCTGGATTTGAGATAGACTGCTCCTAAGTGTAAGATGCAAGTGTTATAAATAGCTTTAATATAGTCTAACTAGGCTGAAATTTAATAGGAACAGAAAAGGCAGTCTGATCCTATTTAATGTGGCATCCCTTTATCTTCTGACAGCTAACTAGCTGACATTTCATCCTTCTGTCCAAGTTTGTTAGTAAAGACTGAGGAGTTAAGCCCTAAGACAGATATTTGAATCCACAAAGCTGATAATGGCAAGACTTTATCTGTTATTCGGAACTGTCCTAATGATGGGGTCCATGACATGAAAAGGTCTTGTAATCAGATGCCTGTCACTTTGAATAATGACATGATTCCATGTCATGGGTGGAACAAGACCACACAGGACTTAATTATAGCAGTTAGTCTCTTGATAATTGTGTTACACAACTCAGAAAACTCAGAGCAGATCTCTACTATGGCTGAAGCAGTGACCCTCTGAGAAACTGCTGTGAATATGGTATCATATGCATCTTTGTGGCTTTTTAGAAGAACATTTTTACTGCCTGCACTAGGTATGCTTCTTGTATGATTTGCTTGCCATGAATCTTTGTTTGCAAATGCTATTTTTGGGGGAAAAAAGTATTTTTGTCTTAAGTGTTTTGTTTTCAACTTCTGTATATTTAAGACTTCAAAGTTGCTGTATTCCAAAGACTGTGCAAGAAATTCTATAAAGCAGATTTTCAAATATATCACTTTCTATATGAAATTAGTTCTTTAAATATCAGTCATATTAGGCATGTTGATGAATCTCACTCAAATGATACACCACTCTAACCTAAATATTCAGTTATGTCCATAATTTTGCTCCCTCACAGCTTTACATCTCTGACTACTATAGATGAATGTCATCAATTTGTGTTGGTGAGTATCTAGGCATCCTTGTGACTTAGACAGAAGCTTAGGCTACTGAGTTGTGAAGCAAATCCTGATTAAGATGTACATACATGAATGAGCAAGTGCCACTTGCAACAGGAACTACAGGGATGTGTATGCTTTTACTGTTACATATCTACTAAATCTTTGCACCCACTGAGAATTTGATAGATCACTATGCATGCACTTGCATGAAATGAACCAGTCTCCCAAGTCAGCGGAGCAAAGCAGTGATAGCTGCAATGTATGCATCATCCTGTCAGACTGCAACTGACGACACTTTGCTGCTGTTACAAATAAAATAAGAACAGTCAGTTGTAAAATCAAAAGCGGGCCCTTGAATTTTTCCATATATCTTTCTCTTATTTACAGATTTACTCCTAACGCACATGAGTTATGCAATATGGAACTGAAATGACTCAGTACAAGTTCTTTTTCCACAAACTAGTGAGACAGCATAACAATTTTTCTTTTTATGATTGCTGCCTTTCTTTGGTGTTCTTGAGGACAACTTACAGTAAATGATCCTCACTGCTTTGAATCTTCCAACCCTCCCACACTGAATCAAATTGGGTAGCCAATACCAGCACCACGTATTTATTTGGTTTGCAAATGGTTGATTTTCCTTGTTTCGGATGGTTTGCCTCTTCCCTCAGTCTTGCTTAGTCAAGATAATCTTGGAAGCTACAATAGTCTTATTGTACAACAATCTGTGGAAGGGCTATTTTTTTCAAGGTTTTATTTTGTAACCGTTTGCATACAGTCTTTTTTAAAAAATGCACTTCAAAATCAGGGCTTGTTTGCTAAGTATTACATAAATCACAACTTTGTGTGTAAGTTCTAGAGATAATACCGTTTACTCATACAAAGCAAGTTATTATATTATTCAGTATTTTTACATATCAGTTATTTATAAATATCCTATACTTCACAGGAAATTGTTTAGTTTTGTGAAATTTGTTTAGTTTTAAGAACAGTCTGGCAGTTCTGAACCAAAAGCTAGCACAGATACAAACACATCATATTGTCTGCATAGATTTTACTGTTTTCATCAGGGCTGTATGAGCATCTTTGAAATTACAACATGGCTTACATTGCTTACAGGCTACTCTGAGGATCCAAAATGATGCACCATCACTAGTGAATTGACTACCGTGGCTCTCCAGATATTATTGGACTGCAATTCCCAACTTCCTTCACTATTGACATAGTGGGACAAATGGAACTGAAGCTCAGCAAGCATGTGTCACTCTTACTGGAGTAGGTAGGGACAGGAATGGGGATGTGAAATCCTTAGGTTAGAAACTCAATGTCTGTGGCTATGCTTTCATGACATGCAGGTCTGATCACTGCACTATAGTCTACGTTGTGCCATCCTTAAAAACCAATTGGAAAGTTCAAGTGGCCAGAGCATGATGGTTCTTAATCCCAGATGTCTTTTTTTCCCATCAGTGGAGCAAAGTGATAGATATTTGATTAATTAAAAAAATTGATATGGCTGCCCATATCTGGGAACTCTGGGAGACCAACAAAAATAAAAACATCATCCAAAATGTACAAAGGTATTAAAGAAAAAGTTGAGGCCCCTAAAAACTCTCATTATTGACATCAAACGCAACCACACCCATGCCAGAGCTCCGCTAACGTCTTGGTCCCACTGCCTGGGGGACAAGCCAGATCTTCACAGCCTTTTGGAAGACCAGCAGGGTCAGGACTGTCCACGTCTCAGGGAGAGGTGGTTTCACAAGCAAATGCCACGACAGAGAAGGCACACTTTCTAGGGCCCACCAAGTGCCACTACTTCACTGATGGGACCCAGAGCATGCCCACTGTGCCCGATTTGGTGGGATGGGCAGAAACCATCAGGCAGTCTTGCAATTAACCTGGCCCCATGCCAGATATGACTGTAAAGGTGACAACCAGTTTCTTGAATTGCACATAGAAGTTTACAGGGAGCCAGTGCAGCTCATGTAGCAACAGTGTTGTATGGGCATACCATGGTGTGCTCAATATGCACATGCTGCTGCATTCTGGACCAGCTGAAGCTTCTGAAAGTTCTTCAAGGGCAGCCTCACATAGAATAGGTTGCAGTAATCCAATGAGAGGTAGTCCAGTTGGGCAGTCTCAACTGCAGCTGTCCAGTTGGGGCTAAGGCATGAGTGACTGTCAGCAGTGCCTCCCAATCTTGAAATGGGTGCAACTGACACACAGGATGTTATCGTGGGAAGGGTGTCCTGGCCATAGTTGCCACCTGATCTTCAAGAGATGTAAGTTCAAGAGGACCCTAGATTGCACAACAACTCTGCCTGGGGAAATATCACCCCATCTAGAAATAATGATGGAAAGCCACTAGATGTGGGGGCCTTAAAACCCACAGCCACTTAGACTTGTCAGAGTTGAGCTAAAGCTGATTATTTCCATCCAGACCTGTGCAGCTTTCAGACATTATGTCTTCACATAAATCAGTAATTTAAATCTGTTGATCTCATAAGGAATAATAAAAAAAATTATTAACCAAGTGTTAATATTTTGTCTTACTAGATTTAGTATGGCATTGTATTCAAGCCTAAAATATAAGTGAAAAAAGAATATACCATTGCGTGGCAGAATGCTCTCTGTCTTTTTTCTGTGTATATATATTTTAATATATAGAGATCAATATAGCACATTACAATGTACTGTGTTTGATGTATACACTGCCCATCATGCTTAATAAATGATGTACTCTGGATTTGACTTTTACTTGCATTAATATTTTAGATCATCCTCTAGTTGACATAAATTAAAACTCTATTTTTGATGTAACAGTCATCATGATAGGAAACAGGAGAATGACATAATATCAGTTTTGTGCATTTAATAAGTTAGACAATGTGAAGAAAATTCCTGCTATTCCAGAGTGCTTAGTCCCATGCTACTCCTGGCCATGTTGATTTACAATTGTTAGAACTTATCAGTATCTTAAATCTATATTGTACCAAATAAATTGTCAGTGAACAGAGCCATTAAAATAGACCAAGCCCAGCTGTTTGAGATGTCAAACATAATGGCATATGGCAAGCAATTATCAAATTATCAAAATTATTCTGCAAAAGTGTGCATCTTAGCTGGTGAAACCAAAAGATGGAAAAAATCCCTGAAGCTGGTGAAGGTCATGACTTGAAGTATACCTGCATGTGCCTTGTTGCTGGTGGAAAGCTTGATCTGAAAATGGCATGTATTATGGATATTAGCTAAAGATGGGCTGCCTTTGAACAGAATTGCACAAAACACTTGGTCAAAGACAAAGGTCAAAATTCACCACCTCCTAAGGCCCAGCCCTATCTCTGCTCCACATTAAGAGATTAGTTTGTGGATGTTTTTATTTCCAGCCGGTGACTTTTGGTAAGGGTCTCCACAAATCACTTTCCCTAACTTTTTCCACATTTAAACTGTAAGGACAGCACCACCCTCTAGCCTCATTCCTGAGAAAGCATACGGTTCAGCAGTGAGGGCAATGCAGAATGCTCTAACCTACTTTTCTGTCTGCTCAAGGATGGGAAGAAAATACTTAACATAGCAGTGTATCATGTATGGATGTATTGTTGAGTGGCGGGAAACTTCTAAGTCTATGGGATGACTGTACAGTAGAGATGCAAAACAGAAACATAAGAACATGTTTTTGAAAGTTGGTGATTGACTTGCAGTTTTGGAATAACATTGTTTCATCATGGAGATGGTGGGTAATCTTTCAGTGACATCTTGAGAGATAAGAGTTCTTTTGATGAAATTTGTGGTAATAGGATAAGCTACAGTAAGTCTGATTTTATATTCAGTGAGTTGGTCCATGAATTTTTGGTAGTGATATTGCAGAACTCTTTACAGCCAACCTTTTTAAAAATCTGCAGATTCATAGGAAAATAGGGTTCAAATATACTTTTTTTTTTAAAAAAAAGTGAAGTAAATAGAATAGTAATTTATCAAGTGTTACAGATGCCAAATAAACAACTAATTGGTTGTATGAAGGGGAGGAATTCCCCTGATAGGTAGACAATGAGCAAATATATGTAGCATAGTTAAAATGGGGAGGGAGATGGTAAGGTGTAAGTGTAGTATATTCTGGATGAGAAGAAAAGGGCATGTCACATATTTGTGTAATTCATTTTCAGCCCTGTTGTTATATGGACTTGCAATTTTCCATTCATCTTAGCCTTGTGTTGAACAGCCATAAAGTTTCTTTGATTCTCAGTGACCAGAAGAGAGTTTTTTCTTTTTGAAGAACAAAATTAAGTGCTGCAAACTTCTGATTCTAGTTTTCTTAATTTAATCTAAAACAGTGGATTTGGTGTAGTAAGAGAACATGTTTTATATGTCATATTTCAGAATTCCTTTTCTGCCTCCAACATCATCAGCAAAATGGTTCTGGTTCAAGCCAACTGGAGCTTGGAAAATAGAATATATCTTCTAAAATGATTAAGGAGAGAAGTGGGGCTTGTTAACTTTGTTCATATGCTGATCTTCCCAGTGCTGTACTCCTGCTATTTGAGACCTGAAGAGAGTCAGTGTAAAATGAAGTCACCTGCATTTTCCACTCTTAACAGCTCATCATTTTGGGATTTTCCAGCCAGATGGATAACTTTCCTCAGGGGCTGCCATGGAGAGAACATAATATATCTTACTATTTCCTCTCTCTTCCCACCCTTTGCCTGGTTTCACTCTTGGACCAAGATGTACAATAAGGACAAAATTGGGTAGTCCAAAGGAGGAAATTAGCAAATGAATAAAGATTAAGCAAAAAAGCTAAATATAGAGAAAAACAGTGTGCATTTGCATATGGATTTTGAACAATTTGCAAACTAATGTGGAATCAAGACAGAAAGACTTGTGCTTAAAAAAAAGAATCAGTCTTATAAAAAGCAAACATAGACTTGTCCATACTTAATCACAACTAAGAAGTAGCAGACAGCATAAATCCATTCCATTTTAGAGTCTACTTTTAGGGACAGTTCAGAAAAACATTTGGTTCTTTTTGCCTTTTTAATTAAAAATTGGTGAAAATTTGCCAGCCTTGACTCCAGGATTGATGGGGATTGTAATAAGGGCATGGCCATTTCTGATACTGTTGAAATAAAACCCTGCACTCTTCAAAAAACACAGTAGAGCTATAAATGTACCAGGTGTAACCTTAACTTTCTTCCTTAAAAAAGTTAGAAAGGACCTCATATCCACTTCATAAATCTTCTAAACTAAGTGCACCCCTACGCCTTCTTTTTTCCTGGGAAGGTCTGTAATATTAGCTGGAATTCAGTGGGATTGCCTGGGGAATTCTTTTTAATCTTTATGCACAATTGAACTTCAGGTATCCAAATATCCATATACAGGATACCCTTGCAAATGTATCAGTTCTTATTATCTAAAAGAAACTTTCAAAGTAAACCCACCTAGAGAATTGCTGATCATAACCTATTAATGTAGTATCTAGTATCCCCTATTCTCAAGTTATTATTACATGCTGTGTCCATGGCTTAAATGTGAGATCTCCATCCATGAATCTCTTATACTGTCACTATAATATATGAACTCATATGGGGCATGGGATACAGTAATTTTTATCTGATTTTGATAAACCTTCCTTGCAACTTCATCTCAGTATAGAACAATATTATAGACCCAGGTAAGCATGCGACTGATAACAGGCTGAATCAAGTTCTCCTTTTCTTGGTAAATATATCAGTGACTTTTGTAATATGTTATCCTAGCAATCAAAGAGTGGCTAGTAACTCTGATTGCATAGCATGTCAGACCTACATAAGCGTGCCTAAGAGAATGTAGATATAGATCCGCAATTGGGCATGCTGACAGTCATTTATATGTGCAGTAATCTGTAATGCTCTTAAACTTATATGCCTCATAGGTGAACCTGAAAAAGAGAAAATGTTTCTTTTATGCTAATATGCTACTGTCTTCTAAGGTACCTTCATGGAAGAAATGGGCTTTGTTTCAGCAGCGTTTATTTTTACTGATCTGATTTAGAATAGTTCCCTATGACAGACCTTTGTGTTGTGTTTACAGAATAATCACAACTAGAATAGAAGGTGATGAATAGTACGTTACGGTGTAAAGTTGCTTGAGCAGCAGAGGGTTATTAATATGAGGATGCAGAGCAAAACACACACCACTTTAGATAGCATTTCATATAGCGTATTTGAAAGAACTGCTATGGGAACCTTCTTTGCCTGATTTGAGAGAAGCAGGAGAATATTGAAGGCAAAGTTGCTTGGCAGAGAATTTTTCTGTCATTGAATGATAAGCTGCTGTTCCAGGCAAAACCAAGTGGGAACATTTTCAAGAACAGATTAAAACCTTCTTTTTGCTTAGAAATGGCACTGCTATTTATAGGGCTATTGTCCATTGGGTTACAGGAGCTCAGATTCAGTAGACAGGATGCTGGACTATGTTATATGTTTGCATGCTGGGGGAGTTTGAAGGGTGAAGGATGACACGCAACTATATACTGGTACAGGTGAAACCCTCATACAACTCAAAATATATTTTAAAAAGAGATATGGGTGATATGACTAAGATTTTTCTGGAGCTGAATACTGTAGTAGATTGGTGCTTATTAAGTATTAGAGGATGATTTGTAATTAAATTATAACTGCATGAACAGATATTGCAAAGGAATGGAAGTATTACTTAGGATTAATGAGACAAGATTGGGTAAATATTATATTGCATATATTCTACTAGTTAGGTTCTTGGAAAGCTGGAAAGAATGAATGGAACTGGAAACTATACAGTATAACAAGCCACACTTTTGTGATCTATTGAAATTACTGAATGCATAAATATTGCATTGGAAATGCTTTTTTTTTTTTTAAGAATTATTTAGGTATAAAAAGCATAGTGTATAAGTGAATGTGGATTTAGATAGCATAATGATTTTTATTACAGAATTTTACAGATAATTTCTAGTTTGCTATGGTGGTGACACAAATATGAAATATGCTATGGAAACTACATCTTTGGATGAACATACTATTTGTTAATAACAACTCAGAATTAAAAGAAAAGGACAAAGGTGGAAACCTGAATTTGCTCCATCTTCCAACTTTTTCCATTAGGGAACACTGGAACCTTTTAGTCATATGCTAGTTATAACATAAAATGGTTTGGAAATATAATCTAGGACTAAAATTGTGGTGTAGTTTGTGAATCTGTGAGTTTCTTATCTGAAACATCTATACTTTTAGGTGCTCAGCCAGATAGGAAGTTATTTCTTTACCGTCCATCTCTTTAACATGAAATGAGGCTGATGGTTGGAAGAAAATAATGGAGTAATAAAAGCATGCATGGGCCACTATGAACACAGCGTGACACAATAATTTTCAGTTTGATGAGATGCCTTAGAGAATTTCTTGGGACCATTTAGCCCATGTATTTTTGTGTTCTTCTTTTGTGTTCTTTTGAGAGAGAACCTCTTCTCTGTTTATCTGCTTTGCACATATTTGTATTGCATTTTCCTTTGCTCCTGATACAACCGTCAATGGAAAATGTCTGTTTTATCACATCTCCATCTTTTGCATATGAGGGATCTTTCCATACAGGGCTTGAATAATTGTTCATCTTGCCTTGCCTGCAAGATTAGGACAATGTCTATTCCAGTGTTTCTCAATCTTGGCAGCTTTAAGATGTGTGGACTTCAACTCTCAGCATTCCCCAACCAGCACTGGGGTAACAGCTCCCTATACTAAGAAGTCATTTGCTGGCTCAACAGGTCTTAGGATTCCCCTCTTAGCCATCTGTTTTGAGCTGCTGAATGTTAATTTAAATTTATAATCAATAGCAGCAGTAAAAAGAGATGATTTAATGCCTTATAAATGCCTTTCTGTGTTAGAAATACAGAAATTGTTATGCTTAAGGGAAATTGTTTCTTAAAGGGACAAGACAAAGGGTCTTTCACTCATCATCAACTGTCTGGCCTGGTCAGCAGGAAGTTTACATTTTAAGATGATGTGAGCATTGCACTGCTGTTCAGTTCTAAAGATTATTATTAGGAGGGTAATATAAGGACTAAACTTATACACAGACACCTGTAGTGCATTTCACCTTTGGATAAAGAAGATTTTCAATGGCAATATTGAGTGTTTCAGACTTTACTTATAGACATCTTTATGTCTTCTTCCATCTTATGCATGTCTTTTATTTGCAGAGCTTGGCATTAAACAAGAAAAAGACTTTCTGATTTATATTAAAAAAATGTATGAGACTATGCACTCCATGGCAAGCTGAACAGCATGTTGATTTTGTCATTTTGGAAAATTTATACATTCGGTTTTTTCACATCATGGCACTTAACTACAAACTACTTACTTGTATCCATGGATAATTAGATCAGCTGAATGATTAAAATACACAAGTCTAAAAAATAGGATAGGTCAGCCAAAATAAATTAAGTAAAACAACTGTCACATTATGGTAAAAAGAAAAAAAAATGAGTGAGAATCATTAGAAACAGAGAACTGAAAGAGATACCAGTGTGGATGAAGCCAACCATAAGGATGTAAGAGGAAATTTGCCGGATTACATCAAAGGGCTGTTTAGCTTCCAGTTATCAATGGTGGTCACACAATGCCTGTAGGTATCATTTTGGAACTGGGCATAAGAACACTATTGTTCTCCAGCAAATACTATAGGTAGCATGTAGCCATCAAGGCCATGGCCACCAGTATCTGTACATTTGTCTAAACCTATCTACGTATAGTCACAATCTGCGGCAGTGAATTTCCTAGATCAATTATGACCTATGTGGAAAAAGAGCCAGGGCTGTCATTGCATGGTAGTAGAAGGGCATCTAATTAGTGGAGGCAGTGTAGTTGTTAAGGTGCTAGACTTGGACCAGGGAGACAAGATTCAAGCTCTCACTTCACTCTGGAGTATACTGGCTGACTTTAGGGCAGACATTCCCTGTCTCTCTGTCTTATACACAAGATAAATTGTTGTGGGAGTATGTTTCTCTGAAGGATGGCAAAATATAAATGCAATAAATAAATAGCAAATATATAAATAAATACTGCCTAAGGGTAGCATTTGTGCTTCAGCAGAAGACAATTTGGGAGGCTTAACACCAGAGTCTTGCAGAAGAACCTGTGAAGCAGATTTCTATGCAATATGCTAAAAACTCAGTCTCAAATGATATTTTGCAAATAAGCTGCATGAGTGACCCACTTGGAACATTTTTTTCCATGGGTACACCCACAGGAATTTCTTTAGGGACCACCTATGGGTGTTGTTAATGATGAAACTGGCCACTAAAATGATGCTTCCATGTGCAATTCCAGATGTTGGTTGTCACCTTTAAAGGTTTTCATGGCTTGGGGCCAGGTTACCTGAGGTACCGTCCTTCCCCAGTCCAGAAGGATGGGCATGGTCCAGGTCCCATTGGCTAAGAAATGTAGGCTTACAGGGTTCAGAAGTTGAGCCTTTTGTGCCATAGTGCCCACTCTCTGGAACATTTTCCCTCCAGAATGTCGGCCATGACCCTGCTGGCCTTTTGTAAGGCTCTAAAGACCTGGCTCTGGGCTTGGGCCTGGAGCCCCAAGTGCATGAAGGGGCCTGACTCCAGGCTGTGGTTTGTTTCTCTCAGCTGCCATGTATTTTAATTTTTCTATGTGTATTTATTTTATTTTTATTATTGCTCACCTCCCAGAGTCATTGAGATGAGTGGCTATATAAATTGATTAAATAAATAATATAGTTCTGTCTGTAGTTTTATACTCATGTAGAACCTTATTCTGAATAAGGTATGCATTTCAAATGGCAATTTCATTCAGAAAAAAATCCTCCCACCACCACTTTTAAAAAAGCAGTTCATTTCATTTTCTACTCAGTTTACTAAACTCAGAGGGTGAAATTTTTGGAACTGTCTGTATTTCTCAATGAAGTGTTACTACAAGAAAAAGTGGAGATTACAGCCAGCTGTTGTCATGTGCAGCAATGGCATTTTGTTTTAAGCATGGGAGTTTATGTGTCAGCTTGTGGCAACTCTCCAGGTCTCCAACCAAGGGCAATTCAAACAATACTGTTAAAGAAACATGCAAGTTCTTCCTCCAGACAGGGACCTCAACAAAGTCAGCACAATGACACGAACACTTCTAGGGTAGAAATTGCATTAACTTGATGGATCCTGTCTTTTTAAGCTGATTTACAGAGAGGTAAGTTTAGCAACCTTGGTTAATGGAAACTTTTGGAAAATGTTATGTGATAGGAAGGGCTTTTATCAGAGAAAGTGTGGTGCTTTCATAATTTTGTGGGGTTCCTGGTTTGTGGATACAAATTATGATGAGATGCAATTATGGTTACCATTAAAAATGTTTTTATTCTGTCAAAGTAAAGAAAAGACAAAAAGAAAATTATATAACCAAACACAATAATATATCATTGAAATTTATGGAAAGGAAATGGCAAAATGTTTCCTATTAAAGAATGAGCAAGTTACTGCTGTTAGCATATAGTTACTGCTGATACCATATAGTAGTTAAGAAAATAAGTAACATACCTTAAAGCAAATGTATGTCTAATCTCCAGGGAAACAGATGCTCTGAATGCTATATCTTTTTGCAGATTTGTGCAGTCTTGCATTATACTACCATTCTATGATGAAACAAAGGAAACAATGAGAGGGGAACATATTTTTTTTTCTCCTGAAATAGGACCTCGATATGACAAAGCTATGAACAATCAGATTTTTTGCATTTTTCATGGTGTACTGACCACTTTATCAGTTTTTGAAAGCAAGCACACAGTGGAGTTTCAATGTGTCTGACATCATACATGAACATAACAAAAGTATTCTCTGGTTCTTCATCCAAAGATGTCCCTGTTCTACTCCAGGATAAGAATAACATGAAATTACTCAGAAAAACATAGGACACTGAGTACAGAAAAAGAGCCCTCATTTTTTTGAAGAAAATTTTGTTTAGATGCCTTTGGAAAGTCCCACTGCTACTCCCCATCAATTTATAATGAGACAGAGGTATCTGCAGGATAGGGTGGAGTCATCCAGAGAGGTGATGAAATGTGCATCATGACACAAACCCAATGAGTTATGTTCTTGTGTCCGATGTATGAAAAGGTGGAGTTTGCCTCATGATGTCACCACTCATGTGTCATCACTTTTTCACTGGAGATAGTTGCAGACATCTGTGGATGAGATGCCTATTTTTCTTTGAAATCTGGACATTGCAGTACCAGAGCTATCATAATTAATAGTTGCTGGTTGTAGAGATGTACAGAGATGGCCCTGAAGAAGGAATTTAACAGCTTAGCTCTGGAAGAGAGGAAAGAGTGAGAAAGAAACTCAAGATTGCCACACCTTAATTCTCTTTGATATAAGTGGGAGGAAAAAGAATCTCTGTCAGTTCTCAAGATCTATTATTATACCCTTCAACAATAAAATAGAATTCCAGTAGTCCTTTTGGAGTCTGTTCCTGACCTAGCCTAATTTGAAGGGCTGACACTGGTTGATTTTTTAATTAAAAAAAGTAACTTCTTTTAGAATCATCTGAATTAATGATTTCTGCCGTACTATTGGTGCAGCAAATTCTGTATGTTAATTAAGCACTGTGTAAAGGTCTAATCATTTGTCATTGGATGGGCTTCTTATCCAAGGGCACAGCTATGTTTTCATACATATTGCCCAACAAACAATTGGATAGAATATTTTAACACTTCAGATTCATAAAGACATTATTTGCACTTTACCTATTGCACTTATCTGTCTGAAACATGGTAAACATACCCTTCTGAAAGATGTAAGTTTTATCTACTTACAAGGATTAATGTGCCTCCAAATGTCATCCTGTTCTTTCAAACTTTTTTTTTTCAAAAAAAGTTACAGATATTTGTGGTTTCTCATGCTAATCAATGCAAGGCAGGAAGTCTCAGTTCCTCAAATCTTGCTTTGGATTTAATCATAACCCCCTGAATTATTCTTCTGAGTTCAATCAGGCCTTTTCTAATGTGGTGCTGAAATCTGCCTTGAAATTTCTCAGAGGTTTTCATTTCCCACAAGACTTTTCCAGTTTTTTAAAACCTTGTTCTCTGAGCTTTTGTGCATGGCTGAAGTATTGGTATCCTTTGCAGGTGTGGCATAAAATTAGGCCACCTTAAAAAAGTACTGACTGGTCTTCCAACCTAATTCCATTTTGGCAACAATGCAGAATAGGAGTTCTGCCCACAGCAGAAGCAGTGGATGGAGAGAGGTAGAGTGGAGTAATTGGCATCAGAGGACACATAGTTCTTTGCTGCAAGTCTCTGATCCCACAGTGTGATCCTTAAGAGGGCCACCTGAAGAACCATCTGCCACCTCTTTGGCCACCCATTGCAAGAAAAGCAAGGGAAAGAGAAAAGAGATTGCTTCCTCCTTCTCTCCCTCTTGCAGGGGACAAAGAGGGGAAGCAGAACTTCTCTCCCTTATCATGGGACTGGTGACCGATGAGCTGCTTACCCTCCAATGAATGTGGCTCTTCAACCAGTACCTGTCTGCCATTAAACTTCCTCATGGACTGGTCTATGGGGAAGATTTTAGATGCAGGCATCTTGGCAGAAGAGACCATTCTGGGGGAGGGGGGCTGAAGACCCGTTCTCCCCAGTGGCCCTTCAAGCAAAGGAAAGCAGGTCTTCAGATGGGAACTGTGCCCCCATTGTTAAATTTTCCCTGTGGACTAACCACTAGGACTGCTTGAAGAGCTGCTTTTTCCTGCTGTTTTTCCCACAGGCTGGCTGGCTCTGGGTAGGTTTACTGGGGGAAGCGGGGGTTGCTATCTGAGGAGCAGTTTCCCTGTGGTACAGCTGTCCTCCAGCACCTTGGCAGGGTGCCTGTCTGGCCAGTAGCCCTGTGACAAGCTGCCCATAGGTTGACTGGGACGATGCCCACTGAAAAGCAGCTTCCCTTCTATATTGCCAGAAAGGGAAATAGAGAAAGTTGCTTCAGCCACCATTCCATGGTGGAAAGTGGGTCTTTTTGCTGCTGGAAAAACTGGCACCAAAAGACTTGATTTTTGTTCCTCCCTCCCTGTTCTCCTGCCACCCATGGGTTGTTGAAAGAAGTAAAAGAGATGGCTTTTTGGCACAGTGAGAGAGCCTTTGAACTCTTCTGACGCTAAAAGCCAAACGGTCCTGAAAATCAGAGGGCAGGATTCAGCAGCTGCCTCAGACCGGATGGCAGGACTCGTGCCAGAAGATGATGGAAATCCCTCCTATCCATCTGGAGCATTAAAACATGAGTTCGTGCTTCCTTCTTGTCAGGTCAGGGATCATTTGAACATCTTGTTATCCATTCAGGGCTTCTCCATCTGCTTGTTGAGACATCCGTTAGTCAGGCCCATGGAAAATCAGTATTTTTTTTCTTTTTAGTTTACGTTGTTAATAATGATGGGGGAGGACGCTAGTTTGGGTATTGTTTCTGCTATTCATTTTCCCATCCTTTGGAAGACTTCTTGGCTCTCCACATTTCCCAATAAGAGAAGCCCTCTTCAGAGAAGTTTCCTCACGATGCCATCCTTTGGGATTTAATGGAAGCATGGAAAGACAACAGATTGTGACAGGAGATGATTGTATGGTGAAAGACAGGATGTAGGCCAACATGCCCTCTACCCTCTCTGTAACTAAAGAAGTGCCATACTCTATCTATGAGAATTTCACTAAAGCTCTCTTATTCTTTGAAATAAGTTCTAATTCATTTTATTGAATGAGAACTGGTAAAAGAAAATGCAGGATAATTTTCTGCATAGGACAATAGTTTCTGATGCATAAAATAGGGATTGAACTGAATCTTGTGGTCAATGCCTATTGCAGATATTAATTATCTTTTCTTTCGTCCAAGACTGGTAGAAATCAGCAGGTTTTACACAGTAATGTTCGTGTTACATATTTCTAAACTAACACAATAGCAGGCCAAGAAACTAGTGAGAAGCTGCTGTTTTTACTTCCAACCAGGAGTAAAATAACAAACTGAGAAAATTTCAGGACTCCACAGTATTCTAATTAAAAGAGCACAGCTCTTAACAAGTTTTCATTATTCTCTCTCTCTGGGTAAGTCAGGTGTTATCTAATTCAAAGCACTTAGACCTGCATGTGTCTCATGTGGACAGAGTCTAATTACATAACTAATTATTTTTTCATCATTAACCTGCATATACTGTAGCGAGCTCATTCGTAAAAGTGTTAATAATGCTCTCCACTTCTGATTCATCAGTGCCATTCTTTTTAGCTCTTTGGAGTATGTAACAAAATCTGACATCATGAATGTATCTTGTCTTAAGCTTGGAAGCCTACAAAGAATGTGACAGAAGTTTGATAATGTTGAAAAGGGTGAGGAAATGGCTACCATGGTAGAAATGGAGTCGCCTAAGCTCTGCTGCCATTGTCTCTATGATCTTTCACTGGCTGACCTGGATCACTGGCTGCACTAACAGTCTTTATATCCAGAGCAATTAGCCCACCACAAAGATGGGGAATTCTCTGGGACTCCTCCTCTTTCTCCTCTTTTTTCTAGATGTCTTAGGACACAGCCAGAATCCCACTGAGATAGGAAGTTTTTATCTCCATGCCAGACTCACAAAACAGTGAACCTTTAGAATAACCTATTTGAATGCGATTTGAGTAATACATGGAAACAAAAATGGAGAGAAAGAAAGATGCCATTTGAATGTGCCACAAAATGCCACAGAACTGAGAGACATGGACTGAAAGTAGTGGTTGTGGTATCTGATCTAAGAATGAATTTGTTTCCACTTATGTTCTGCTTGTATACTGGTAAATATAAGGGATATTACAAATTCATCATAATGACTCAGAACTCTCTCATCTAAAAAAAAAAAAAGGAACTTCCTGAGCATCTAGACTCATGGAGCAGTCAACATCATTGAAAACAGGTGAAGCTACTTCTAAGTAAATATATAAAAATGGTGCTATAAATCCTATAAAAAGTCTATAACTGGGGAGATGTTTAACTATCATGAATTTATTTTTCAGCTGGAATTTTTTTTCTTCTGCTTGTCCTGTTTCCAGCATTCTTATGAGTTCCTTTGCTTTTTGCTGCTGGAAATGGAATCATTTCAACTTGTAGTATAGTAGGTTTTGAATCTTATCATAAAGAGCTGCCTGAGAGAGAAGTTGAGTGAAAAATTGGACAACTCCTTCTCCATGGATATATTAAACCCAGACTATAAGAGCAGTTTGCCTTTTCACCTACTTCATTTCCTTATTTTTCCTATACTTTTCTTATATGATTCCAAGCCTATAAGCAGTTGCTGGGATATTTTTTTTCTTTAAAAATATTTGTAGAGTAAACAGCAAACATTTAAATGACAAGTGGCAAACAGGAGCTACCAGAAATGTCTATATCAAAATCACCTATGAGTTGTTAAGGGATAATCACTGGATAAAGTGGGTATGTTGAAAGGAAGAGGATGTTATCTTAGTTCCTGCCTCATCTAATTCAGAATCAGAATTGTAACAAGAATTGTTCCGTGGCTGTGGAAGTTGTGAGCACTGTTAAGGCAATCAGAGAAGGAATTAGCGAAATTGGGGTAGCATGTGCGACTGTTCACAGCCAACATGTCATTGCTGTGAAGATAAGCATAAACATATAGATAAACAACAAAAGGAGTATAGCTATCTATGACATGATAGCTTTGCAACAGTTGAAATCTCCACTTCTATATAATTGTTAAAAATGCAAGGATCCTAAATCAAAAGAAGGGCAGTTCTCGTAGTAAATGCTGTCTATGTGTTGGCAATCACATGCAATCTGAAACTAAATATCATGGCAAATAAGAAATCAAATTCAATCAAGTGTCAGTGATCAAATAATCATAATCACAGCTTATTTATTTACTTCCTTGTGCTCCAAATCTTTCCAAGGTAATGAAATTATTATAGTCATAGTAGCATTTTTGTTAAAAAGATTTATATTCCCATTTCAGGACATTTTCCTTTTGCAAGGTGAGTTTAACTGTATGTCGTAAATACTATAGAAGACAATTTGCAATTCACACAATTTTTTTAAAGGAAGAGGAATAGCTAATCCCCCCTCCCCCCGCCCCAGAGCACAGTGCATTAGCAAAACAGCTTAGAATAAAACTAGCTTCAAGGTTTTCATGAATGGTGAAAATGACAATCAACTATTGTCCTAAGGAAGAATGTTAAAACTGTGGGATTACTACTGAAAAATTCTCTGTTTTTGATACCTACCAATAAAAATGTTCCTACTATAGTCCAAAAGCCTCATGTAGGTGGTATATCATATTAAATGCAATACTAAAATACACAATGACAATATTAAACAATATTCAGAATAACCCTGACAGTTCAGTACTGGCTGTTCAACTGTCAATACTTTAGAAGAATTTCAGAAATTACAATAAACATCACATAGATCTGTTTAACATTATTACTGGTAAAAATGTTCCATTGTTTGTGTACATTATATAATATTGTATACAGTATATAATATCTATTCTATTCTATTCTATTCTATTCTATTCTATTCTATTCTATTCTATTCTATTCTATTCTATTCTATTCTATTCTATTCTATTCTATTCTATTCTATTCTATAGCCAATAGAAAATATATTTTCCATCCAGTGTTCTTCCTGACAAGAAAGGTAGCTGTTACAAGAGAAAGGGTTTTTTTGTGTGTGCTTTTTGGGAGGTTGTGGTATGTTCTCCATTACATGCATGTGCAAACTCACTCTGTGCATTCATACCCCAAACTTAGCAATTTACCAAAACTTATTACCAGCTTTTGCACAATTCCTCTATCATTTTTGGTTTCTTCGGAGAGTGAAATAATTTTGTAAGATTTTTCATGGTGGGATACAGAGGTTTTGCATATGTGAAGAGGTAAAAAAACAATTTAACTTAAAAAAAACATTTAAAATACTTTGTATATTCATTTTGGTGAGGGACTCTATTTATACAACCTTCCTTCTCTGTAGCACTGAGAACCTGGACATTTTAATGTATTCTTCTATATGTCTTTTCTAAGGAGGTAATATTATTTGAAAACTCACATTCATCTGAGCCAGAAAGAGAGGATAACTGGTACCTAAACTCAAGGGTAATTACATATTTCAAAATAAGGAGTACAAAGAATTGAATGGCAGGACAAAAGGATCAATAATTTCATCTGAGTAATGAAAATAAATCAAGGTTCCTAACTATCTGGTTGAGCTATGCTTGTTTAGCAAAACCATGTGATGAAAGACAAATAGGTCATAGAACAAAAGTTAGTATGGTACAATGGTTAAGGAGTCGGCCAAGACCAGCATGTTCAGATCTAAGTTTCCATGTACGTTAGCTTGTATATGTAACAAAAGAATGATTCTTTCATTAATCAGTGGGGTTCTTGACCTGCCTGGTCTATTTCAGACATGGGCTTTCTTCCTATCAAGGTTTTCTATTGGCCAATTTGCTGGAACACTTATGGGCTTCTGGGTGGGTGACTGGACAATCAGAGAGTCATTTGCATGTGTCAGCTGTTCTCTGGAACCAAACTCTCTAATCAAATCAATGGATGAAGGTGATAAATTCAGAAGCACTGACCCGTTTGTGATCCTTGCCATGGCTGTTCTTGTTTCCAGCAGCTGCCCAGGCCAACAGCTTTGCTGCTCATTCTTGAATGCCAAAAGAAAAAAGAAAAAAAAGCTCTATTGTATTCAGTGTGACTTTATTCCTTAGTAAGCAAGCATAAAATTACAGCTTAAAACCCCCCTCTCAAACCTTGATCTCCATAATAATTAAAACAGCTAGTCTTTGGCTGGCTCTTATCCTTCATATTTAAAGTTAAAACTGCTAACCAAACAAAAGACAAGTTTAGAAATTCTATAAACTGTCTCTCCACATTCACCTGATACATTATGTATGCTGAGATGACAAGCAGAAAACTATATTGGATGGGTAATATTATGAAGTGGGGAGTTGTGGTTATGAGACTTGACAGTCATCTGTAAACAACTGTTCTATCAATTTTATTAAAAGACAGTTTAGGCTATGCTTCACTTTTCCCACTGCCCTTCCCTCCCAAAACACATTGCTACCAGTCTCAAACAACAACAGGTTTATTAGGCTAAGTATATACCATCAACAACAATCAGGAAACATTTTAGGCATGCAACTTCTGAACACAGTAAAAAAATAAAACAAACCCAAACCCTAGTATTTCAGGGAGGAAAAAAAATGGTATAACCTTTTTTATGGTGATCTCTCTTAATTATGTAACTGGTTACTGGATATGTTTCAATTTTCTTTTTCTGAGAGCTAATGAGGAATGGTTTCAATAACATGGGCATTTAGAGATGTTGAATTCACACAATCAGTTTGTGATGTACGTATTAGGGCTGTGCAAATGCTTTGAAAGAGGTGTCTTGCAAGGCATGAGAGCATGTAGAAAGCACGTCTTATTGGAATTAATGAAGCAAAGTGGCTGTGCTTGGCTGACACTTGGAGGAAACAGCCATATTAGCCTGAAAAAAGATTCAGTTTTTGTACCTGCATTTTTCTGCATTATGAAGCACCTTTTTCACAGGATTTGCATAACCCTTCTATATTTGGCTAAAAGAATCTGAACATTTTAGCTTCTCTTTCAGTTTTGGAGCTCTGGAGTGAGAATGTCCCACCAACTTTTTTTTTTTCAGATCCCAAGCTTTCAAACTTTTATAACTATATTGTTATAAAAAAAATGTGAAAGTGACTGGTCTCAACTTGAAGCTGTTTCTCGGTGGGGTGCCGCAAGGTGTGACTTTCTCACCCTCCTGTTTAATATCTACATGAGGCCAGTGAAGGAGGTCATTCATAAATTTGGGGCGAGATATCATCAGTACATAGATGACACTCAGTTGTACATCTCAACCCTGCCTGGCCAAGTAATGCTGTCAAGCTCTTGTGCCCTATGCCTGGTAGCTGTTGGGAGCTGAATGGGGAGGAAGCGGTCCAAGCACAACCCTAGCAAGACTGAGTGGCTGTCCTTAAACTCTGTAGCTCTTGCTGCCATTTTCCTGATCAGTAGATATTTACTGTATATATTTATCAAGCTTATACTGTATGCTGGTGAACGGTAACTGACTTGTGGCAGCTTACAACAATATAAAACATAATAAGACCATTACAATATCAAATCAGAAAACAAAACTACAACAAATAACATACAGTACTAGAAAACTAATACATTGTTAAAAATCCAGTTTCAGATGGTGCACAGTAATTTCCCAAAGGTTATCCAGAAGAGTCTCCACTACCTGCTGAAAGGCCAATACTAAGGCACTCAGACTAACTTCTGGATGGAGGCTGTTCCATCATATGAGTGCCATGGTGGAAAAGCAGCATTTTCTGGCTTCATCTGCTCTCACCTCATGAAACCGAAGGATCACAAGCAACTCTAGTTGGAGTAGGCAGTCCTGAAAGTATCTAGGTACCAAGCCATGTAGAGGCTTGTAAGTCAAAACTAGCACCTTAAATTGTTCCTGGAAACCAGCATTTTGGATCAACAGTAGTTTCCAAGTGGTCGTCAAAGATCTAGCACCTGCATTTTACATGTAGACAGAAGAAACAAGAAATGGGAGTAGAAGGATGTTTAAAGGGGCATACAGACTATGTTTAGGGAACTGAGAACTCAGGGACAATAGGAATATCTACTACTTATATTTGTCATGTGGGTGCTTGTTACTTTGCCTCTAATTACAAAACAGGCAGTCAAAAATATATGGAGCGTAAGCACCTTTTATAAAGGATGGACCCGTGCTACATATTTTTATTGATTTTTGAAAAATAATACTTTGTTCTTGGATCCAGATAATATCTTAATTCCCATCCTGCTGGACCAGCTGAGACACTATCAAGATTGCTAGAGTATCAGATCAGACCAGGTCAGTTATGTAATAAGCAAAAGGACTACAAGTAAAATATAATTCTCTTCCCATCCTTTTTTTTTTTTGGTATCTCTTAGTCCACTATGCAAAATGAGTACAAATATTTGTCATATTTGCATTGCTATTTTATTTCAAAGTTCCAAAGTGTCATGACAGTGGAAAAGTAAACATGTTTGCTAAGCATTATACCAATCACACAAAGCCCTGATGTGATTGTTTGCTTTGATACTAATAATTTGTATTACACTCCCTCATCCCATCAATCCTCTAAGCTGACAATATCAACAAAGCACTGGTTTGTGAAAGCATCATTTTATACATTGGCTAATTTAATACTTAGAGCTGAAAATCAGCTGGGATGAGACACTGATCTTATGAAAAATTGATCTATCAAATCTCTACAGAATGAAAGAAATGCTGCAAAAATTAGATTATTCAAAGTTATTTACTTGGTGAAAGGGATTTGAAAATAGCATATACCTAGAATCAATAGCAATATTTGCAGGGAAGAAATAGAAACCATTTAACTCTAACTTTGAAGATTTCTTTCTAGGTTTTCTGGTTGCCTCAATTTTTCCATTTTGCAAATTGGGAATGATAATAACACACTGCTGTACTAATTGGTTTATCGTGCTGAAAAGTCTTCGAAGCTGTAAAGGTAGCAGTACTGTATAATGATGGCTCTCTTATTAGTACACTATTATTAATGTAAATTCAGATTATTGATATAATTGAACCAACAGAGAACATAGAAGGAATCCTGTTTTAAGATTATATATGTGAAAGACTGGACCGTAAGGTGTGGTATAAATGAAATGTCATACCACTTTATCTAATAAAGCAAGTAAATCAACTGAACTTACTTAAAAAGAGGAATAATAATTTACAAATTCTACAATATATCACAATTCCGTTAATATGTCTAGATAACTTTTAAAAAAATCAAAGTGGGAGAAAGGAAAGGACAGTAAGAAGTAAGAACTCTCAATGCATTTTTCAGCAATGGAGGTGGGGCATATATTAGATACAAGCTCCTTCCTGAAATTCATATCCCAAGTCTAGAATATAGTGTAGCTTTCTTAGATAGCAACCAAAGCAAACCTTGCTTTCTTTCCAATAGACTAGTCAACCTAATTAAAATAGCTACAGGCACCTCATAAGTGCTGACAATCATAGCAGATGAGAACTTCCTTTTGAAAAGGAAGGTGAAGTTGTGTTTGTTTTATTTGGAAAGAGAGATGGTAATGCAATTGGTAGGATTTGCTGGCTCATGATAATCACATTCTCAAAGCCTACACGAAGGGACTGTTTCAGTGGCATAGCGTGTGATCCAGATAGATCCAGTGTGGTATTGTGATTAAGATCTTGGACTTCAACCTGGGGAAACTCAGATTCAAAACCACCCTTAGTTGATGGGGTAACTGATTGGGACATTTAGCGCTGCCTACATTACAAGGTTATTGTGGAAGAGATTAAATGGAGATCCCCAAGAAGGGAACCTTGAACTCCTAAGACAAAAAATGGATAACAAATACTTAAATAAACCTCCAATTTTTCATAACAATGTTTTTTTTTTAAATATACTCAGCTACAAATTTCTGTCCAGCCCCAAAGTTCTCATGCTAGCTCCATTTATCCCTCAAACACACTCTTTCATGCCCTTTGCTGATCTGTGAAGCTTCCCCTTCACCAAGGAGACACAGAAGGTCCACAAATTATATTCAAGACATAAAGCTTGAGAGGTGTGCATTTGTATTTGTGTGCAAAATCTTTGGAAGTTATCATATACTCCTTTCCATCCCCAAATGGTCCTTCTCCTTTATTTTTTTCTACATCAAGTAGAGCATAGATTAAAAATGCCAAAGACCAAGAGAGACCAAAATAAGTACAGACACTTCCTACTTTAAATGACATTGTTTGATCTTGTTTGGGGAAAATGCAGGTACATTTGAGGTTTTCTAAAATGTCTCTTTTCAAAAAGGAAATTCCTTTTTCTTCATTTTATAACAAAAATAGATACAAACAAAAATCTAAGTCAAGGATCATCCCTTTCATATTCTAACCTTTCCTAGGCTTAGATCATTAGATGCCTAGATCAGGAATGAGCTACTGCAACTCCTGAAGCACCTTTTAGGATCCTTTGAGCCTTTCAGAAATAGGCAATCACATCCTGCCTGTCACATAAGAAATGTCCTGCACACAGTAGAAGACCAGAATAAGTATTTTCAGATCTGAATGCACTGACGATCACATCCTGTCCTTTAAGCTAGAGTAGTAGAGAGTTGATGAAGGTGGCAGAGAATGGAGAAAGATTCATTCTAACTACTAGCATCCTACCCAATGTCACTGTGGAACGGAAATGGCAGTGTGGCATATCACCAATCATACAATTTACCATTCACAATTGATGTCATTAATACCCCATTCAGGTCACTACTATCTCCACTTTATCTTGGCACTGGGAAAGGTACCAGTAGCTACAGCTGGCTGCAAGACAAATTTTATGAATTTATGTGAAGCAGTTGCTCCAAGAATCAAGTTCCAGAAATAACTATTTCCCTACTTTTAGAATTGAGTGATATATTTTAAAATATGAGATCAGGCCGAGAAAAATTTTTTTTTTGCATCATTCGATTAAACGTCTGTGGTCAGTTCTACATAAAGGAAAGATATTAAGAGGATGTTTGCATGGATCGAAAACCTATTGGATGTTAAACATATCACTTTCTTAGACCATGATTAAGTTGCTATCCACCTATAGGATAATGCAAGGCATTTCACAGAATCATTTAAATTGTACCTATTTAATATGTGCTGTGATTACAAGTTTCATCAGGATTCAGTTAAAATGGTGTGGTTTGCAGTAGATTATGTTTCTACAAATGATGATAGAAAAAAATCATTTTGGACTAGTATTAAAGAGAAGATATTTTGAGCATTAGATATCTTGACTTTGAATTTTAATCTAACTAGTATTATCCATCATTAAATCATATATATATATATATGTATATGTATATGTATATGTATATGTATATGTATATGTATATGTATATATGAATCTCTCTGAAACTGGCTCAGACTTCTGGTCCATCTTTTTGGTCTGGGGGCATCACTTTTTAAAATCATTGTTGGAGGCATGTTGGTACCGTAATGCAATGGTAATGCAATTGCTCCCCAGAGTCACTTGTTGAGATGGCCGGCCACACAGATGGAATACATACATACATACATACATACATACATACATACATACAGTACATACATACATACATACAGTACATACATACATACATAAATATTACTAATGGTGATATTCAGTCTAGATCTTTAGAGGGTGTTTTTGCTCTAGGTTAAGGCTTTTAAGGGTGAAATGTATTCAAGGGTGAAATGTAGGCATAACACATTTTTTTTTCACTTTTTATTTATTTTGTTGTTTTTGGCTAAAAATAGCCAAAAAGGGCACTGTTGAAAATGGAATGTTTTGCTGTCAAATATTGGTGATGTTGCTTTGGAGAAAATAAAAGGACTTGGGCTACTACTTGGCTTTCAGGTGGTGTGTTAACCATCTTGGATTAAACCTAATACTCTTAACCTTTCTGAGCCTTGTTTGAATTATTTTTGAGCTAACCCCCTTCCCCAGTTGCTCAATAAAATGACCAGGCTCTTTGACTTCCCTTTCTGTTTTCCCTTTAGAATGTATTTTTGCAAAGTAGTTGAAAGCTGACGATTGAGTTAGTGAATGGGTTTTGTTTCTATGCATATCCAGGACTGGGGGGGAGGGGGGGACTTTGCAAGGTCATGACACTGATGTTTACTAGTATCTTCCACCACTTCCCCTGTAGCACTTAGTTGTGTATGAGTCATCTCCAGATATTAGATCAACTAGCATTTCTCCCTGCTACAATCCATCTGTTCTTTTCTTGAAGCTATGTATGGGTTTGATGGCACACATTCATTTGTAGGTTGTACTGATTCTGTACATGGAATGTTTTCTACCACCTCAGTGACTGTAAGAATTTAGTGCAGTCACAGAGTATTTAACTAAAGGTCTGCTAAATCCCAATGA
Source organism: Python bivittatus (assembly GCF_059951505.1). Lineage (NCBI taxonomy): Eukaryota > Metazoa > Chordata > Lepidosauria > Squamata > Pythonidae > Python > Python bivittatus. The sequence goes on from NW_028277112.1 coordinate 11,028,352, forward strand.
ATTAAATTCTACCACCACTTCATTTTAATTTCCTTCCTATCCCTTACTTCCTAACTTTCCTATCCACTTTTTCTATATGGCTTTGCAAGGCTCTCTCCATAGCCACATTCACATTCCCTATAGAAATACTAACATTTGAATTTGCTCGCTTGCAAGACGTAGGTCTCATCCTATAGAAGGAACTCAGGTGCACCTGATGTTTGCATTGACTTTCCATTGTTAAGAAATTCCCTAGATACCCTTTGAAGGTTTAGATTTAATCAGTCAGCACTTTTAAGAAATGTATAGTAGGATGATTTTTTTTTTAAAAAAAAAATAGAATTGTAGAGCTCTTCAGAAATTGTGACTGCAGGGGATCCCAATTGTCAGGGATTGAAAATGAGTTGGGCTCTGTGCATTTTCCCAAGGGATGTAGTTAAGAAGCCTCTCTGACAGAGGCTAGAGGCAAGAAGAAATCAGATGTGTAATTGAGGATTTGCATATATAGAAAAAAACCAATCTATAAAATTGAGCAATTACAAAGAGTTTCAAAATTTTATTATATTTTTATGTTATGTGCTAGTGGAGAATGTAATTCACTCTCCATGTGTCCTGAATTTGTACTGCTTCTTTCTTTGCCATAATTCAGAATGTCAGAGTGTAAAGTAGGCTTTTGCATAGAGGCACAAACGGTATTTTGGAAAATATGAGCACCTTTATGAGTTGTTGGTCATGCAAGCCAAGAATTCTGGAATTATATTCTCAGTACATCTAGAGGGCACTCGGCTGAAGAAGGCTGGCCTAGACAGGTAACATACTAGGATTCAAGACAGACATATTTTTCCCACCACAAATTAGATTCAAAGCAGGCTTTTACACTTTTGCAAAATCTATAACCTTTATTGACTGGGCAATGGTTGACATAAAGTCCAAAATTAGATAGAATTCTTTATTAATGCCTGCCTATAGCCTATAATATGGCTATAGGGACCGGGTCATCTGAGAGACCGCCCCTTCCTGATTACATCAGCCTGTCCCATTAGATCTGGCAGAGAAGGCATATTGCAGGTACCATCGGCCAGGGACCTACATTTGGTGGGACCTAGGAGGTAGGCCTTCTCTGTCATGGTGCCTGCCCCATGGAACATTCTCCCCCCCATCCGCCCTGAAGTCAGGTTAGTTCCATTCCTGTTATCATTTTGTCAGTCCCTAAGACCTGGTTATGTAACCAGGCCTGGGGGTCCCTGGGAACTGGAGATGTTCTTAAATGGCTCCATTGTGGTTGATTTGGTACTTTCTCCATGTAGTTTGTATATTTTAAATTTTTATAGTGTTTTTTCCCACTTTTAATAATGGCATTTATATTTTATAATGATTGTTTTTTACATAGATGTTGTGTTTATTAATTTTTATATGCCACCTAGAGTCACTTCTTGTGAGATGGGCGGTCATATAAATGTGATTTAATAAATAAAGAATACATACATAAACAAAGATGGGGACATTTTTTTCCTACTGAAAGCTGAATTCCATCTGGGGTAACAGACACAGGCTGATGGTGACAAAAATGTTTAGTGCTTGGTAGGGTCAGAATCGAAAATTAATGGAGACATGACTTCTCTTAGCCCACACTCTGGCCTTCCTCTGTTTTTACCTTTTTACCCTGTTCAACAGACTGTCAGAAGATGAATAAGTTGTCCTGCCAGAAAGTAATAGCTTGTAGGAGGCACTTGAAATCAGGCTGAGGTATAGTCACTTTATCCCTTGTGAAAAATTCTCTCATACTGAATTATCTTTCATCTATGGCTCATTATTCTGGAGATCTAATATGGACATTTACAACTTTTTATCTCACCAAAGCTGTTGCCATAATTGGAAGACCAGTTTTTCTAAATAATTGTATTTTATTTTTATTGTAAGATACCACTTATGAAAATTAACTCATTGAGCTGAAACCAAATGAGAAAATCTTTCCACCTATACTTACTACTATGCTATTGTATCCATAAACATCAATTTATTCTTTCTGTAAAATACCTCTGATATTTCTTACAGGTATTCCTCATTTAGTGACCTCAGTTAGGACTCGCAACTTGGTTGTTAAGCAAAGCAATTGCTAAGTGAAACTGCCACTGTGCTTATGATCTTATTTCAGCCTTTCTTTGCTTTACAGACCTGTGAAGGTCATAAATGCGAGGATTGGTTGCAAAGTTACTTTTTCATCATCATTGTAACTGCAAATGGTTGCTGTATGAGGCAGTCACTAAACAAGGACTACCTGTATTAACTAAAAGCTGAGGAGGAGTATCTGCAGGGTATGGTTAAAAAAAACTAAAGATGGTGGCTGGAATCGAAGCTCTGCCTGTTTTTCATGTGTGTCATGCATGGGGGTGGCGGTGTTATAGCTATATATCTATATACCCACACAGAAATCACAAAAGCCTGTGTGGTTCCTTTCCTGGAAAATAAAGTTTAGAAGGCATAGCAGCCGGGGAACTGTTCAATGGGAGGATGTGGTAGCCTGCAGTCTGGAGTGAGAACAGTGCAAGCTGATGGCAATGAGTCTCAGCTGGACTGGATTTTCTTAAACTGGCATACTATCAGTCTGGCTCAAAGATAAGACAGGAGTAGTTTAATGGTGGAGTCCAGATATACCTTTAGGCTTTGTTTGGTGCTTTCCTAAATTAATCTTAAATTATCAATACAGAAGAAGCTATCCACCTAAGCTACTTCACTTCTGTAACCAAGGGTAATGCTAATCTTAACTTCTCACTAGGAAGCACTCAAGATTAAATGTTTATACTGAATCATTTTTTCAGGTGAGGAATTACCATGAAATAAATTTATAGTCTCCTCTCATAGCTTCCTAAATTTAGCAGCTTATACCTGAGAATCTGGTGGCTTCAATTCTTTTGTAAGAGTTCTATTTAAATCTTCCTCCCTTTACAGAGTTTTGCAATTTCTGACTTTTCCTCCTAGAGTTTCTATGACTGTTATTACTCACAAGAGTACAATATTGGTCTAAGAAATCATCTTGGGTGGACAAAAGGAATCCCAAACTCTGTTTCATTTTTTTAAACATATATTTCAACATTTTTAATTCTCTGCTTTAAAATAAAGCAATAAAAGGTTTACGTTACCTGGGTAACACTTCTTCCAGAAAGAACTATACCGTGTGAGCTGCAACGTTTACTGTTTTAAAGTATGGAGTACATATTATGTTCTATCTACTTAAAGCTAGATTTTTCCCCCACTCCTTTTGGGATAGCTTACTTTATGGTGGGGTGGGAGCAGCGGCCTCTGCAGGCTCTAGGTTTGGGGCACACATGTGATGTTGTGATGTTGTGATGCATGTAGAAAAAGAGTGGAGCCTGTTTCACAATACCCTGCTGCTGCTGCTGCTTGTGTCACTCTGACCTCCTCTTACCCCCACTTCCTTGTGGATGCCATTGGTGAGGGGTAAAACTGGCTGGATTATGAAATATGTAGCTGCAAATCACTTAGTCATTTCATAGTAGGAAGTGACATACACAACTAAGAGGTTTTCCTGATACCGTCCCATTTTCTACTACTGTCATAGAACAACGTCACTGGAGTATTAGCTTCCTCCATGCCTGGCTGAAGGGTGGTGGTGCTAGATAATCAGCCTACTACTGTATGATTGGCATGTCTTAGTGATACCGTAATACTTGCAGGAAGAAAATGTAAAAGAAATGTATGTGTTGTATGTGTACTTGCAGATGGTTACTTCCTTCTCAATTTTTCTAGCGGACTTGCACGGGAATCTGTTTGTATGTGTTCGCATTGCAATGGCATAAATGGGCTGAGCTATGGCAGATCCATTAGATCCAGTTTTCTCTTAACTTTCTCAGTTTAACTGTTTTTATATGATTGGAAAATATGGTCTTTAAATTTAATTTAAACCATCATGCATTACACACACACACCCCCATTCCTTTTTAAAAATCAGATGCCCTCCAGGTGTTATTTCTTCCTGCCAGTGTTTTGTCTCTATAGGTTACACTAACAGGCATAGCAATCAATAGCTCTCTTTCACACTACAGATATTTCTTGTGATAGCTTGGCCTGCTTGATGGAATATTCATCATATTGAAAAACATCATTAAAACACAGTTAAGAAAGGCCTTCATTTTTATATTACCTATGAAGGACAAACCCTTTTCTCATTTTCCAGATTAATTCTCAATTGGGGTTTCCAGTATTTGTCCTGGGCTTCAGTTTAATGACCAAAACCCATTTGTCTGGTTATCATGAAATGTATAATAATGTTCAGAATGATACAGGAACGGTATGCTGTGGCTATCACATTACTTCCAAAACTCAATGTCTTCTCTCCTTCCAGAATACTACTGATTTACTTACAGTGCAAACTGCCCTTGTCCCCAAATCTGTATTAACCGGTGCTCGAAATAATACAAAAATGAATTAGGAAGACATCAGATTTATTTAATAACGGTTCATGGGCATCTGATGACATGGATGTTAGTCTATTAGAGTGTATGCTGTGATAAATGTGTTTGTCTTTAAGACAGCTTTCTCCAACCTAGACACTCTCCAGCTGTCTGGATCTAACTTCCATAATTCCCCAGTTAGCGTGGCCACTGCTGGGAATTCTGGGAGCTAAAGCCATAAATCTGGAAGGCACCCAAAATTGGGGAAGGCATTAGCAGCCTTTTCTGCATTTCAGCAAGAGAGTTACAGAGCTACCTTTGAAAATCTCAGCATGCTTTGCTTTATTTAATGTAGCTAGAAAAAGAAAGACAGCTGGTGATTTCAACAGAAGTCAACACTAAGTCTGATTTTTAATTTCAAATTTATCATCATAATTTTAATGATATTTTATTATTAAAACTAGGTATAGTAATGTTGTTTGCATTCCAGAAAACATTTTGTTTTATAAATCGGAGCAAGCTATAAAACACTAAAACTGTGTTTTGATTAGGAATAATTGAGATGTTTGGGGAAACTGATCACATGACTGCATTTGGGGATGGAAATGGAACAGTACTGAGGCCATCCCATTTCTTTTATATATCCAATATTTCATATAAATCATATACGTGATTAATGTATGGAAAGAATTATGGCTTGATGCATAATTTTGGCCGAATCACAGAAGGGAGATCGATAACTTCCGTGTCAGGATACCACTAGCAACTGACTTTCAGATGGTCAGGAAACCTATAGAACATCTGCTGGATGCCTTGTAGCATGACATTCACATTTTGCAAATTGCATTTAGTTAAGGAATATACAAAGATTTATTTATTTATTGCATTTGTATTCTACCTTCTCAGGACTCATGACAGCATAAATGGGGGTCTCCCCTTATGTTATCCCCATAGCAACAATTGTTAGTTTGACTGAGAAAGAGAGTTCAAACTTGCCCTATTTGCTTCATGGTTGAGTGAGGATTTGAACTTCTCTCTCTAGTCCAATGCTTTTAATGAGGTACTTCCAACAAAAGATACTGTTCAGCTATTTTCCCTTCTCTCTCTCTTTTTGCAGAAAGAAAATAAAAATGAGGGGGAAATATGGGATTGTTACAAATGACATTGTCTGGGTCCCCAATCAAATTCCATGAATGAGACAGGATGATAGAGTGGTAAAAGCCTCATCTGGAAGGACTGCAAGCTTCCATATTTAATATGTCAATGCCAAATGTTATCACTTTTCTGAGTGCAGGGCAACTGATACCTAAAGAAGTGTATGCATTTTAAGAATAGTGGAGTAAGCTAATGGAGATACACTTGGAAATATTTGCAGATGCCTGGCTCTTTTATATAATCTACTTGTAACAAGCAATTTACTGGTAACAGTTTAGATTTCTGGTAATTTACTATGGGATTATCCACTTCTCAGATTACCCAGGAGTGGTGGGAACCACTCGGGTATCCTGGTGGGGGGTTGGAAGAGATTCAGTTGTGAAAACAGAAAGAGAATATGGTTTAATGCTGCCATCACTCTCTCATGTAAATCATAAATGTAATTGTTTGAACACATGTAGCTGGCTATATTGATCTAAGGGAAAATACTGACTTAATTCAGGTAGAGGCATCCAGGGCTGCTGGAAGAGATAGAATTTTCAGGGAGGGGTTATCCAGGGAGATTCAAGCCCCTTTCAAGTCTATTTACTTTGGTACCAAGTAAACTACAATGGACATTGCCTGGTAAAGGAACAGCCAAGGGCTAATTTGAGGAAAAGAGAAAGAAAAAAGGACAAAGATAGTTAATCGTACAGCTTTTTTTGGTTCCCAAACTAGGTTAGAACTTGATAAATGCAGTCTCAAAAGTCATGTAATATTGGCCTAACTCAGTGCATATTTCTCTTGATCTTCTTTTCCCACCCTCAAATGTAGCAAGTTTACAAGCACCCATCTTTTCATGTGTTTGGGGCAGATGGTCATAATTTTATGGAATATGTTCAGAGTTAGTCTTTGGTAAAATTTCAGAGAAGGAGGATTATTTATTTAGAGATGAGGATTAATCTTTAAGAAGATTTCTGTTTTTCAGGGATGTTTAACCCGGTCTCAGGATCACATATGCCTTCCATAAAACTTTAGGTAAGGCTCTAAGAGCTCTTCTAAAGGTTGCCATCGATTGTAATTTTTAATGTTGCAGAAAAGAAACATTGTTAAATGTATGAGAAGTTATTTTAGTTATTGTTCTTCATGAATAGGATTGATTAAAATTAAATTATATTAAATTAAGTTTTTTCCTGGCTCTGCCTACTTATTTTTTGATTTTCCTTATTTTTTTAGAATATGACTTCCAACATACAATCCAAATGTCAATGTGGTCCCTGGCCCAAAAGCTCTGTGCCTCCTGTAGTTTTTGTTGGTCAGACTTGAGTTGTAGGTAATTTCCAAGCAAAAAGTCTTTTCTGCACAAATGTCTCCAAGTACTATCTGGCTCTGGCTATAGCAAATAAAAAAAGAATGTTTCAGAGATGTATGTTTGTGAGTATCCTGAGCTGTGCCTTATCATCTGGGCCAGTGAGCTGAACATTGTAAAGCTAAAATTTGCATTGGCCCAGACTGATCAATCCACAGAACTCCTTATACTGTCTACCAGATTACGCTTCCTCCTGTCTGAGCAATGTAAGAATATATGTCTGCACAGCCATCTGACCCACTGAGATGATGATGAAGATGATGATGATGATACCCTTATGGTTTCCTTCCTCCAAATTCCTTTGTAATTTGAGCAACAGCTATGTGCTAGGAGAGCAGGGCCAGATCAAGGCCAACTAATGCCCTAAGCCCAGCCCAAACATGGTGCCATGACAGAAGCAAAACGCTCATGCCATGAGACAGAAACCAATGTGATATCTGACAACACCTTCAAACCAAACTTTTAAACTTTAGTCACTATGTCAAAGAAAATGTTTGTTTTTTTTAACAATGCAGATTAAAGTCTAACACGGCAGATAAGGACAACTACAAAAAAATGACTAAAGTTGACTGTGGCAGTGAAAGAGTTAAGGGCATGATAGCTAGGGGAAAACACTCTAAACTGCCCCCCCTTCCCTTGGTGCCCAAAGCATGTGCTTATTTGCTTAATGGTTAATCCAGGGCTGTAGGAGAGCACATCATCTCTTAGAAAATTGCTTCCACAGATAGGAAGGGGGAGATGCTAGTTCAAGTTAGAGCCTCTGGAAAATCTGAGGAGTGTTTTGCTTTTCCTATTCTATGTACTGAATTAACATCACACAGGGTAGAAATGAAGATATGGACTGGCAAACCTATAGAAAAAGTAGGAGATTCAGGTTTTTCTGACCCCATTGGAGTAAATAATATTAATAATAATGTATTCAACCTCACTTCACAGAAGGAATATTGATCAGGATGGGAGAAGCCTTTGGGTGTCAGCCTTTTGAAGTAGTCCACACAAAAACCAAAACCATGAGTACTAACACTACCTTTATTGTAAGGTCATAGTAACAGAATCTTGCAAGTCTAAAAGCTCTTTTCCCTCCCCTGCCTTTACATTCCAGAGAACTAGGGAGGGTCAATTATGAGACACTTTCTCCACCCCATTCCTTTTGTGGACTGAGATATCTTTTGTCTGACCATTGTCTAGTCTGTGGCTCCTCCTCCTTCTGTCTCCCAAGGTTATTTTTACAGCCCATTACATTGCTTAATGTCTTTACAGATGTTGTGGTGATACTGCTTCTTGTCTCTTTTAACAGCTGTCTGAAACTCTTAAGTTGCTTTCTGAGATTGTTGTCTTTCCTGGCTTTTATTTTATTATTTATTTATTTGGTAAATTTATATAGCCACCCATCTCACATACATATCTCTGAGTGGCATACAAAGTTAAAAACACCAAACAATACAACAAAATAACAAAAAACAATAAAAAACAATAAAAAACTTTAAAAAAACCAAAATCTGTAGGACAGCACACTCAATTTCCTTAGCCATACAGCCACTTTGCAGGCTCCATACCATGTTGCCAGATCCCCAGGCCAGATAGCAAAGCTATATTCAGGCCCCTCCCGAAGACCAGCAGGGTCAAGTCAATGATGTTCCAGAGGGTGGGTGTCACAGCAGAAAAGGCTCTTCTGCTGGGGCCTATCAGATGACATACCTTTATGGATAGGACCCACAATATGCCCTTCCTGCTGGACCTTATGGGATGGGTAGATGTGATTGGGGAGAGACATTCCCTCAAATAACCCGGCCCCATGCCATGTAGGGCTTTATAAGTCATTACTAGCACCTTGAATTGAACCAGGAGCAAACTGGTAACCAATGTAGCTCATGGAGACTGCTCTAGGTGCATACATAACTGCTCATGCTGCTGCATTTTGCACCAGCAGAAGCTTCTGGATGGTCTTCAAGGGCAGCCCCATGTAGAGTGTGTTACAGTAATCCATATAGGAGGTGATCAGGGAATGAGTGACTAAGTGTAGGGCCTCCTGGTCCAGGAATGGGTGCAACTGGTGCACAATCCTAAGTTGCATAAAGGTCCTCCCAGCCATGACTGCCACCTGCTCATCAAGGAGTTCTGAGTCCAGAAGTCTTAGATTACATACTGGATCTGCCACCCCATCCAGAACTAAAGATACTAAATTTACAGATCCAGATGGCCCCGAAACCCAAAGTCACTCTTTCTTCTCTTGGCAATGTCCACAATTTGTTCTGACATTCAGTTTGATTTCTTCCATTTCTTTGTTGTTTTGCAATCTCTTTTCACATTCATCCTTAAGACTTTCCTTCAAGTTAATTCCAAAATCCCTCCGGTTCTCCGTCATTGAGTTTTAGGACTTGGCAATTCAGCAATTCCTGATATTCTCCTTGAAAATAGTGGATATATGTTCAAGATCATATGTGGAAACTGACTTCTTCTTTTTTAGCTTAACTTGGAACTTGCACATGAGCAGTTCATGATCTGTTCCATAGTCAGCACCCGCCATGTTTCTGATGTTACCATGTTTCTGATGTTACTCCTTTTAACAATAATATAGTCAATTTGTGGATGTTTAGATCTTTGAATTATCCCACACAGAGTACTTTAATAGAGAAAATGACTTTTTTTTCAGGTAAACAAAAAATATGACAAAGAAGACTTAATCATGGCTTTGGGATTTTGTCATGCTTATAGCTTGCAAGTTTGAGGTTAATGAAGCATTCTGTTGCTACCATAACTTACTTGTATAGAAAGGCTCTTATTATATATTCCCAAACAGGAATCTTTAATCATCCTTCTTGTTGAAGAGTGCAAATGTAGCCAGAAGTAGGATAATACCTTCCCTGCTCAGATGTGCAGCCCTAGTGGTTTGTATTACAAGGCAGCTTCTATGTACAGCACTGTAGGATCCTGATTTTAGCCTCTATAACTATGTACATTACAATCCTGTATAATTCATGGAGAACTAAGAAAAGGAGCAAGATGCCCTGACATTCTGGGCTTAAGCAACTACTGTAGGGGTTTAGATAACACAAGCATCCCGTTCTTCTTATTAAGTTTCCTTATACTTTTGTAGTTGTTGCTCTTTGTTAAATTATAAAACACTGCAACTATCCAAAGGGGCGGGGGGGGGGGAGGAAATAAAAAAAAAAAAAAGGAGGAAGCCAAAGAAGGGGGGATGGTTTATTCATAAGAAGAAAAAGGGGAAGATGGCAGGACACCAGAAAGATGCCACCATCCTGAATTCAACTTTAAAAGTATTTTAGTAATACTTGCATAGTTTTCCTTTATGGATATGAACAGTAATAAACATTTTTCAAAGTTTTAAACATGTTTCTACACATTTAATCCAGATGGAAAGGTAAATCTCTTACTTTACTTAGTGGTGATTCATGACTTTCTCATGAATACCCAGTACGGTTATCTCAATTTAACAATGCAGACTTGATTTTTTACATTTATAGTATCATTCAAACTATGACTACAAAGTTCAAAGCCATACAGATGCTGGAACATATTATAATGGTTTTCTGTCAATCCATCTTCATGAACAGCTGGGTCATATTTCATACTAGCTATATCTTCCAAAGTGCAAGACTTCTTTCACCCTTACAGTACTATAGTAAAATGCTGAGCAAATTGAAATTCTGGCCACATCTGCAGTGGTAAAAGGTATAACTTCCCCTACTTTGCACATCTCCTCAAGCATAGCATTTGTGAAACTGTTGGGGGAGTTTCAATATTGAAGATATCAGGTGATACACATCTCTTAAGAAGTAGCTAGTGAAACTCAGAGTCTTTGCCAATCATCTTGATGTTCTGAACAAAAATTATGCCTTTTTGTGCTATTGAACACTAGATGCAGAAACAAAAGATCTTCCCTTGCATTTTGAAAAATACTATTCCTTCCAACAGAAGGCATATCCTTATCGGTTTCCAAAGCTGTAAACTGTTTAAAATACAATATTGTATGACTCAATCCTGTTCAGAAACAATAGAGGCTGAACGGGAACAATGACTTCTATATACCTTGCCCAGTTAAGCTCCTGTGTTGTATCTTCAAAACTGCACAAGCTGTGGAAAGCCATAGAGCCAATAGAAAGCAAATAGAGAAACAAAGAACGCATACCAGATGGGGCTTCCTGTATCCATCTCTTCTAGCCCAAACAATCTGCTACTCTGTTCTCAGAAGTAGAATGTGGAATTGCAGAATGCCTCAGAGCTGCAGCGAAAGAACAGAGGGTCTGGCTCAAGATACACCACGTTTTTATGGAAAGGGATATCATTGTTGTTGCTATCAATGTTATTAATATTAGTAGTATTAGTGGTAGTATTATTATTGCCAAAGAATTTGGCCATTTCTTTCTCTCTCAGTACAAACATTTGGCTACTGTAAGCCAGCTGGCAACTAGTAAGAAAACACCACACAGTACTGGAAGTGCCAGTCAATAGTGTACCATTTGTATGGCAGTAGAGTGCCAAAGTACTTGGTAGCATAATTATGTTTCCCATTTGTTGCTCAGTTGTAAGGTGAATAGGGAATGAAACTTCTTCATGTTTAACAGCGACAAAATAATTGAGCGAAACAGCTTCTAAAAGTTTAAAAATATACATTTTCTTACCTACGAAACTGCTCAGATTTTTATATAGATGGCATAAATGAATTTTAGATGCATAATCCATTCTAACACCCTAACAATTTGTCAGATTTTTTTCAAATCTCACTATACATTTCTAAGATGTGGCAACTGAGTCGCCAAATCAAGCCTGAGTTATATAATGAAAGGGAAGTGGTTAAAAAAATGAGTGAGTTGTGACTCCAAAGCCTGACTATTTCTTATTGCTGATTAATTAGCCTTTACAGATATGGTGAATAAGATAATCAGTAGGGGAGAAGAACAAGTGAAACTGTTGCTCTTGGACCAGTGTAAGCAGCAGGGATAGTCAATTAAACAAAAAACAAAAAAACATTTGCATAGTGCAGGATATGTATCTATGGATCTGAAATGTCACAGAACCTTCACCACTGGCTATTCTGGCCAGGGCACAAGCAGTCAGAGTTCAGCCACACTTGTAGGGCCACAAGTAACCTATCCTACTATAGGAGAACATCACCTGATGTCTTGCCAGTGAAGTGATTGTCATCCTGACTATCTTACACCCTGCATTTGTTCAAATAGTTCCATATGAACTCATGACAGCTTTCCCCATGGAACATAATATCCAGATTTGAACGTGTGACATCCTGAGCAAGAATTCTGGGCTGTTTCATATGCCTTGGCTTAATGTGTAAGACTAGTTAAGTGAGCAAATGGTTGGAGCTTGAAAAATGTGACATGTGAGCTGCTATTAGTCACTAGCTCAATTACTCAACTGAATGTCCAATGTTTGTTCTCATTATGTGTATTAGGGCTGGGCAAAGAGTGATTCAATTGAAGCAAAGTATGAATCAAAGCGAAGATCTGCTTTGAAGCAAGGAATCAGACAGGGTGACTCCACAGCACTTCAAAGCTTTCTGCTGCTTCTGGGATTCTGACAATATTTATTTATTTATATGTATGTACATGTGACTTTGGGTGGCTAACATAGGATTAAAAACAAAACGAGATAAACAATAAGCATAAAGAAGCACAACAATGCAATATAAAACAGCAAACACAGAGGCCCAAAGTACAACATACTCAAAATCCTAAACCAGTTTTTTAGACAGGCTCATCTAATATCCTAAGCCAATGCTTGCAGGGGTAATTCAGGTTTTTAAAGCCTTACAGAAGCCCACCAAGGTTGGGGCTATCCAAACCTTGAGGGGTATGTTGTTCTGAAGGGCAGATGCCATGACAGAGAAGGCACACCTCCTTGGTCCCATTAGGTGGCATTGTTTCATGGAGGGGGCCTGAAGACGCCCTCACTGTTAGATCTCATGGCATGGACACGTACAGTTGGAGATAGGCAGTCCTGCAAATAACCCAGCTTTGTGCCATGAAGACCTTTATATATGACTCAGGCCTGCTTACTCTAGCACCATGAACTGTACCAAGAAGCCTATAGGAAGCCAGTGTAGATCATGAAATAGTAGAGTATAGCCATAACTACTCATGCCCCTGCATTCTGGGCCAATTATAGATTCTGGATGGTCTTCAAGGGCACTTCCCTGTACACATTGCAGTAAGTGGGAGGTGATCAAGGCATGAGTGACTATGAGCAAGGGTATCCAATTTGGAATGGGCGCAAGTGGCACACAAGATGAAGTTGTACAAAGGGTCCTTTGGCCATGGCTACTACTTGCCCTTTAAGCAGGAACCGCAAATCCAAGAGGAATCCCAAATTGTGCACCATTCATACTTGTGAGTGTTTAGTTTTATCCGGAACTAAAAATGGGAAGTCCCCTGAAGGGAATGGGGCTAAAACAGCCATTTGGTCTTGCTTAGGTTGAACCTGAACCTGTTCTTCCCCATCCAGACCCCCACATCCTCTCACACTGGGGAGGGGGGGAATTTGACAGCATTTCTTGATTGGCCTGGGATAGAGATATAAACCTGCAGAACCTCAGCTTTCTGAAGATACTTAACTCAATACCACTGGATAACCTCATTCAATGGCTTCACATAGATGTTAAATAGGAATGGAGAATGAGTAGAGCCCTGAGAGGTTTAGGTCTAAATCCCTCCCCAGCACCAGTGGAACTAGCCTCAGAAGAAGGAGGCAACCACTGCAACAACATGTTCACTTCTCCCAACTCCCAAAGCCAATCCAGAAGGATAGTTTGATCAACGGTATCAAAAGCTGCTGAGAAATCAGGGAGGGCTAGGATGGATGGATCACCTCCATCCCAGTGCCACCAGAGTTCATCTACAAATGAAATCAATGTCATTCAATGCTATATGCCAACTGAAAAGGGTCGAGATAATCTGTTTCCTCCAGGGCCTAAAATAGGAAGGTTGAAGACAGGAAAAAAATTGTCTAGAACCATTGGATGCACCTCTGAAACTCAGGGAGTTTTCTAGGACTCATGAGAAGAGAGAGTCTTCACAGGCAAGGTCTAATCCAAAGCTGCCACTACCTTCTCATTCCAGGCAGTGACTAAGGCCTTGTGTCAGATCCTCAGGTTCCCTTTGGAACTCCATCAGATGCTGGGACAAACTGATTGAATAAGTCCTTTTTCCCTGCAGTGTGAAGCAGCTGCAGAGAACTCCAAGGCCGACCAGGAGTTATCTGACCCCAGAAAGGGATTAATAGTAACATTCTCTAATTCCACATCATGTTGCCACTTCTCCAAGACAAAAGCCAGTTCTAATATGTGATTGCTGCTGTGAGTTGGGCCTTTAGTAATCTGGGTCATGGCTGCCATGAAATCCTGAGCTACCTCTGACCCCAAAACTAGGGAAGGCAAGTTGAAGTCTCCCAATACTATAAGTTTGGGGAAGTCCATCACCACCCCAGGCATAGCACTGAGCAGCCCAAGAAAGGAGTAGCAGGGAGGCTGGTACAAGAACTCAGTCTTAGCAACGGAATCTCACACTGGGCTATATGTGAGGCAGATGACAATAGCTACTCCATGGGCTACTGTCTAGGGGTCATGGCTAGTGCTGCACTTGAATTTCCAGCAGCCACATTTCCGAGAAGGGAATACCTGCCTCTGTGCCTGGCCAGGTTTCAGTCAGGCATATAATACATGTCAGGTCAGCCTCCTCTACTATCAACTTATGGATGAGGTAAACCTTATTATGTGCCAACCTGACATTCAGTAGCAGCAGCAAAAAATCCAGGCAACCAATGATTGAGCATTGGATCCAAGCACAGAGGGGTGGAATGCGAAATCAGTATAACAGAAGAATAGACAATGATGGACAGCAATATGATCTTCAGTTCAATATGTGAAGAGGTTGAATGATGAGGTGGTCTCTCTGCCACTGAAATGAACACTGTGACAATGAGCTTTGTCCCATCATTAAACCTTCTTCCTATCAAAACACTTTTTGGGGTGGTAAGGCTTATATTATTTTGGGTTTCATCCCTTTTCCAATTTCATCTTTTTAAGTGTGGCCAGCACAAGTCCTAACTTTGCTGTCTCTTATGCTAATGAAATGTGACACTTCTTCTATGCTAGTCCTGCCAATACAACTGGGAGTTTGACTTTCAGCATTCTGAATGTGGGTCAAACCTTATTTTTACATTGTTCATAATTGAGTGAGGGAACATGTGCCAAACTTACATTGACAGGTGCTGGGCCCAGCATTTACTGCTTTTAAGAATGGGAACTAGGCAAATCCATGAATGCCACTTATTCTGTGCCAATTACTTTCTCTACAGCCTGCCTATCTCTGTGGCATTATATCTCACTTTGCCAGCTTCCTTCTGCTGACTCTGCTAATTAACAAACATAGGCACTACCAGCAAGCCGTGTCTCTGATTCAACAAAATTCAGACAGAGTTGAGGGCTCTTCCTTGGAGAGGCCAGGAAGATATACAGCTTTTCTGACATCCCAGAAGAGCCAAGGATCAGAGATAGAAAAACAGCACCACTTTATGAGGAAAAGCCAGTTTTCATTCTCCAGAACCCTGCCCAGAAGAAACAAGTTTTGCCAGTGTGCCCTGTCCAGAAACAAGTTTTGCCAGTGTTGATGGCATCTTCCCAGGAGGACAAAGTCTAGTCAAGCAACTATGCCAGCCCATTGGGCACTCCAGAAAACCCATGGATCAAAGGCAGCAAAGCACAAGCCTGTGGTGGACCAGAAAAACAAGTGAAAAGCTAAGAACTTATTTTAAAAAACACTTGGAAAATTTGGATAGACTCCGTGAACTTCTCTACATTCTCTCCTTGTTTAGCGACCACAACTGGTTCTGGTGAAATGGTCACTAAGCAAAATGATCACTAAGTGAACCACATGACTGAGAGAGAGGGAGATGCTGTGAAGATTGCTGATTGCTGCCATCTTAAATAAAGTTCTCTTGTGCAGCAATGCCAGCGTTACTCTCACTCGGGTGTGCGTTGTTGTCAGGAACAGAAATTTGGTCATAAGTGCATGCATTGGTCAGAAAATAATTTTTTGCTACTGTTTGCTACCATTTATTACCACTGTATTTGTAAACAGTCACTAACTGAGGTGGTCACTAAATGAGCCTTTGCTAAATATAAGCCCTTGTCATCTTTTCCTCAGTTCTACTCTTTCTGCCTTAAAAGAGGTATGGAGGAATATTTCAAGAGATTGTTCTGGTAAAAGCCTTGAAGTATGTGGCTGAAACCTTGGTCAGGCTAAGCTTCTATAAGGGACCTACCATCCTTGCTATTTTCATCACATTTTGCTAGAAAATGAATCCGCTTCAGACATTTTGAAGTTTTCCTATTATAGCCTATGGATGAATTTTTTGTTTTCCAAATCTAATCTTGAATCGGCTTGAGCTGAATCAAGTTACCACTGAATTTCAAATCACAAACACAGACTGCATCATGTCTGCACTGAATTTCAAATTCAACCTAAATCAGAGCTGATTTACCCAAGCCTAAGGCTTATTCCTACCTCTTTGAGTGTATTTAAAAAATGGTTTGGCCTTAATTCTATTATTAACTCAGGAACGTTGGAACTTTTTTTTCCTCCATCCCATCCTACAGTTTCTACTTTACCCTAAATGTGGCAAGCAAATTGAGGGTTGTTTTTTTTTTTTTTTTCCCATTAGGTGTCCTATGGCTACTCTTATTGCTTATCCAAATCCTTCCCTGCCAATAAGGCTACTTTTTGTTTAATAAGTAGTAGACAACCCTGTGACTCATGGGTTCAACCTTTAAGAGAAAGGTAATGCAGTCTGATATGGCCAGAATGAACATTAAATTTTAGCCTGACTATATTTTTTTTACCCCAATGCTGGATGGTCCTGTGGTCATCTAGGAAGAGTATATTTAATAAATAGAAAAATAATTGTAGTGGCAAACAAACTTCAATAATAAGTCAATATTTACTTACCTAAACAGATAAACAGAATGACCACAGGCGGGCAAAAAAGCAGTGGGAGTGGGAGCGACTTCTGACTTCCTGCCAGCTTCCCCATTGACTTTGTGGGAAGCTGGCAGGGAAGTCAAAAATCACGATCCCATGGCTGTGGGGATGCTGCAACGGCCACAACTTTGCAAATAAAACTGGTGTGAACATCGTGGAAATTTCAATTCCACAGGAGCAATGGGTCCCAAATTTTTTATGCATTCTTTAAGTTAGTGGATTTTAGGTATCTTAATTCCAAAATTGTTGTGGAATAATGCACCATTTGGGCTAAATGGAGGGTACAGATAAACACAATGAGAATTTTAGTAGTATATAGATTTATCCTCTGAGAAGGGCTTGAACTTGAGTTTTGGGGAGGTCTGTATGCTTGCTCAAAAATGCATTGGAATTTCTTTCCTCTCTCTTAATGTAGCCAAAAACATGATGGTTAGTAATCTGGGGGGGGGGGGGGACCTCACAATAAACTAAAGCCCAAAAATATTAATAGAAGTCAATGGCTGGGGAAAACTCACATACAAAGTTAAGTTCTCTTAAACATTGAAGTCTGGCATGCCCTGAAAAGAAGCCCATTTCCGTGTTGCTACCATGTGGCAAACTATGGTGAGCCCTGAAGAGCATAGACCAAGGGATAGAAATGGAAACATTGGCATGAATGCTGAGATATTGGTTGGCAAGATTCCATTTTCTAAAACTTAGCGTGTGTGTGTGTGTGTGTGTGTGTGGTGTACTATTTTTCTACTTTTGTATTTTTCTTCTTTTTTTCTACTAAGAGTGTATGGGACCTCGTCTAAGGCTTCAAACCTGCTGGGATTAATTTATGAGCATTTGTAGAGTAGCAGCATACTCAGACTTTAGATTTGCCTGGTCTATTTACTTGTGTGTAGATTAGTGTTTCTCAACCTTGGCAACTTTAAGATGCATGGACTTCAACTCCCAGAATTCCCCAATTCACACATCTTACAGTTCCTAAGGTTGAGAAACATTGATGTAGACTGATTATTCTAATCCATATAAGTAACCAAATGTCTCTGTTTTGTTATCTCCTTTGGGTCTGGGAGCCGCCTTTTAAAAAGATCAAACAATAAGCAACACCAGAAAATCTATAGCTCATTGTGAGCTACTGTATATGTGCTCCTGGTTTACTAACTAGTTCCTGAAATTGTTTCCCTGTGAGTACTTTTGATGCTGGTTAGGAAAACACTCCAGCCAATCCAACCAAACCAAGATGGCTGTGTAGACTGAAAGAACCATGTGAATCAGTTTATACATTTAAGTCAATTTGCTCAGATCTGAAGGACTACACACCTATTTTTATTTCCTTATGGAGCCAGACTATAGTAGTAAATGTATTTTCATGGTAATCCGACAAGGAAGGTATTACAGCATAGGTAACCTGGCAAGATAGGCGTTATGATGCTTTTTGAATAAATTCTTATCTGAATGCATACTTCAGATTCCTTCTAGTTTATTTTCAGAACAAACAATTCCAAGGGTATCATAGAATTATTTCCAGGGAATTTACAGCAAAAGTGAAATAGCTATTTACTTTAAATATGCCAATTAAGCATTACTAATGTACAGAACAGTTCTGGGTTAAGTATGATTGATAGTACCATGCAGTGAAATGTTCTTTAACTGCAGTCACAAAATGTAAATGCAGAAAATGGAGGGGAAAAAATTCCCCACCACCAACTGACAGCAGTATTTTCATGTTTCAAAACAACACTTACAAGTTGTTCTTTTTATTGTTTTCTCAAGCTTCCTTTGTGGTATGCCCTGACTAATGATAACCAATATTGTTCTGTCAAAAGTTTGCAGAGTTGAAGTAGCCAAATTGATGCATCAACCATAGTAAAATATTGGGTAGTTCAGAGTCAGCATGCTTAATATATAGCTAAATGTATGCACATGGGTTAAAGCCAGTTCTTTATTATTTATTTGTATTTTTACCAGTTGGATCCTTCCTTACTTGTAAGATGCTCAAGGAAGTATTCTGCTTTCACAATATTATATTGTGTAGGTTAGACTGATGCAGATGAGACTTCTTTCCTGTTTCTAAAATGGCCCAATTGAAATTTTTGGCTGAGGATCTCATTTTTACTTAAGACTGCATTCTAACCAAAACCTGCACTGTTTCTATAGTATTTATAAAATTTGTATAAAACCCAGAAAGCAACTCATTATATTTTCCATTTGGTTCCTTATCATTTTACAGGTAGGGGATGGAGAAGGGAAAAAAGAAAACACTTTTCCAGATCTTCCAAAGAATTGGTGGCAGAGGCAGAGATTTCTCAGCAGCAGGTCCAGTAATTTTCACCCTGGTTCACTCTAGGGTGTGTGTACTAATGATGATAGGGCAAACTTGTCTATTTCTTAGTGGGTGGATGGAACTGAAAATAATTCATATTCAACTTCATATAGCTATACTAACCTAAAATGGAGTTTTAGTCTATTTTTTGTGTGGACCGAGAACTGGGGAACATGGCACCTGAATGAAACCAAGGGTGTTTCAGCCATGTTGAAGGTCTTTGTTGAATTGGTGCCTGTGAGAGTCTGATGATACCAGTTAGCTTGGCAGTCCAGACAAGAATGGGAGTTTGGTCTAGAGAGTCATGGCCCACTCAAAGGGAACTTATGGGGGTGCCATGTCACCTCCTCAAAGTTTACACCTATGTTAGTGATGATAAAAGTGTAATAGAATATAGTGAATTAGGACAAAGAGAAAACTTATGGATTCTAACTTCTCTGTGCTTAAGTATTAATTCAAAAGTATATGCTGAAGCTGAATATTACTTTCCATGGATCCATCCTCTGAAATGGTAGAACTGTGCTTGCTACTATGAACTTAGATACATTCCAAAAATATATATACACGTTTGCAATTTATATTCATATGTGCATGCTTGTGAAACACACTGTTATGAATATGATGTGACTTAGGTATGTTTTGATATATTATATACTTATAGGTAGAAAAACATGAAACTTATACATGATTTGTAGAAGTCCTTGTAATGTATGAATTAGTGGACTTTTTTAGATAGTCCCAGTGAACCTGAAAAACTGCTCAAAGCATAAAACAGAAAATATAACCAAAAAGACAAGGTAAATGGACAGGGACAGAGATAAATGGCAACTATGTACATATCAGCAAAAGGCAATGAAAGATCTACATCAGTATAGAAGATAGTAGCCTATGGGATGGACAAGGTAGCTTCAACAGGAAGAGGAAGGTAGAAAAGGAATAGTTGCAGAATGTTGAGTAAAGGCAAGAAAAGGAGGACAGAAGAGAGATTCTACTGAAGAGTCAGTGTATAAAAAAAGGACAGATTAACAACAAAGATATGAGAGGTGACCAGCAAGAGAACATCACCCTGAAGCAGCCAAAATCCAACTTCGGTACATATCTATGAGAGTATGAACAGGGAAATCAATATTTACATTTATGCTTTATATTGAGTGTTTGGTGTAGCAGTTAAGGTGCTGGCATAGAAAGCAGGAGACTGTAAGCTCCAGGCCTCCCTAGGCATGAAAGCCAGCTGGATGACTTTGGGCCAGTCACTCTTTTTCAGCCCAACCCATCTTACAGGGTTGTTGTTGTGGGAAAAATAGGAGGCAGGAGCATTAGGAATGTTTGTCACCTTGAGTTATAGATAGATAGATACTGTAGATAGATAGATACCATTTGCCTGCAAGCAAGAACTGGTGGGACCACAACACAAAAAAAGTAATAGAAAATGAAGACGCTAAAGTGTGCTGGATCTTTAGAATTCAAACAGACAAGCGCCTGCCACTTAATACCCCAGACTTAACAATTGTTGATAAGAAAGACAAAAAAGTCTGGATAGTGGACATTGCAATACCTGGAGACAGCAGAACAGAAGAGAGAGAACTGGAGAAATTCACAAAATATAAAGACCTGCAAATAGAAGTAGAATGATTATGGCAAAAGAAAGCAAAGATAATACCAATAATTATAGGCGCCTTAGGTGCAATCCCAAAACATCTGGAGTACCACTTGAAGACCATTGGCATTGACAAAACCACCATCAGTCAATTGCAAAAGGCAACTTTACTTGGAACAGCTTATATCCTGCAATGATACCTTTGACACCATCAAACAACATCTGCCTATTCCAGGTCCTTGGGAATGACTGGAGAGGTGGCTAAAAATGCCAGATTTAGTTTAAATGTCTGGCTGACTGTGCGACCAACCATAAATCATCATCATCATCATCATCACCATCATCATCATCATCATCATCATCATCATCATCATCATCTATTTTGTGTCTGTTCTGTAACAATAAAATAGCATTTTATTTTTGGTATTGGTCTGCTTGTCTTATTCTCCTTCTTAATGACCCTCCACAATAGACTTGACTACTCTGCTATGTTTTGGGACTAAATTCAAATCAAATCATTCCCTGGATTTCTAACAACACAGATCATTTAATTTGGGAGGCAAGTCTATATGCCCACATGTTTATTTGCACCCCTTCAACTCTAAGATTGAAAAGTCAACACAGGCCCTTTAAACTGTTAGTGAAATGGAATGACTACAATTTCTTCAGAATTCTAATAGCTTTGGGATACAATATGTGGGGAGATTGTGGCCAATGGCCCATGATATATAAAAGTGTAGAGTAAAACCAACCTTCACCTTTAAAGAATTTTAGAGCATGCCTTAAACTCTAACAAAAGCAATCAGCATAAGTCATAAAAGCACAGATTATCCTTAGCGGGATGCCCACTTTACCTGACAAATTTGTACGGGGTAATTTGACAGCAATAGAATGTATAGTCATAAACTACCAATACACTGTTATTTCATACTAGCAACACTTTGTGTCTTTATACGACAGTGTTAATAAGCACATTTCAATTTCTAGCCATCACTTATATTAATCCTTTTAGATTTCTGTACACTACAAATAGACGTTTTGAAAGTAGACGTTTCAATTAACTAATTACTTTCTAGAAAATGCAGTTAGTCATAGATATTTTATGGCTAGATCATTGAGATAAAAGGTTTAGTAATTTAAATCACTGAAAGCCCAAGGGGATTACCATCCGATGCTTTGAAGAGCTGGAAATGCTAAAGATGATGAGGACATGGATGATGTTTGACACTTGGGGAAGTAGCTATTTGAGGTTTCTAACACAATTTAGGGCAGAATAACTAACCACACTCTATCTAGTTTTTGAATATTCACTATGATACAGTGAGGTAAATTAAACCAAAAGTGAAATGCTTATTGTTATGTTTCCTTTTTTTATTATTTAACAGAACAATGGCCTGATATTGATCAAAACCTGCATGCAAATATCTATCTATCTATCTATCTATCTATCTATCTATCTATCTATCTATCTATCTATCTATCTATCTATCTATCTGTCTAATCTAACCCAAACTTCACTAACCCAACCCCCAACCCCTCAAATATGTGCATTTTTAAAACCTCTATAGGTGGCAACGGGGAAGGGTGCTCTTTAAAAAATATTCAGATTTTTCATATACTAATTAATACCATCTTCTAAAATAATTGTATTCCCAAAGTTATTCTTCAGTAACATCAGTTACTCTTCATAATATAATATTCCATGACCTTCCAAATGTAAAAGAAAAGCAGCTCTTCTGTCTTGTCTCTGGATTTTATTTCCTTCTCCTGGCTTAAGTAGTGCAATGAAAAACCTTTAGGAAAACTCAGAAATCACTATATATATACAGTAGTATATGTATGTATGCATGCATGCATGCATATATATGTTCACCACCTTGAGTAAATATAATTTCTCTGTCTCTCTCTCTCTCTCCCCAAGGGTGGTCTGTGTCTTCCTCAATCTCAGGTCCTCTACCTGAGATTGTTTGAGTTTGAGGGTTCTGCGCAGTATCTCAGCTGTTCCTAGCACTGGACTCTCCTGGACAGAGCTCTGATGTTGTTCCTGGGATCTGTTGGAGCCACTCTCCCAGCTTAGGAGTCACAGGCCTGAGTGTTCCTACCACCACTGGGACCACTTTGCCCTTGACTTTCCACATCCTCTCTAGTTCCTCCTTCAGGCCCTGGTACTTCTCCAGCTTCTCATACTCCTTCTTCCTGACATTGCTGTCACTTGGCACTGATACATTGATCACTACTGCTGTCTTCTGGTCCTTGTCTACTACCATGATGTCTGGTTGATTGACCAGTACCTGCCTGTCCATCTGGATCTGGAAGTCCCACAGGATCTTAGCCCTGTTATTCTCCACAACCTTCTTTGGAATCTCCCATCTGGACTTGGGAGGGTCTAGCTGTGATGGAATGGAATTATGAAGGCCAGGCTCAGGGAGATAAGCATTTTCTTAGTTCACCGCAAGAGCGTGGGAACTTCAAGAGGATGAGGCTGGCACCTCCCTGAGGAATTAATGTTGTTGTGGCTGTCTGGCTTGGGAGCTGGGGTTCAGTCTAGGGAGAATCTTGCTAGAGGTTGTAGCTAATAAACATAGCTGAACTGATTTTGCATTGTCTCTTGGAGTTCCTTGGGCTAAACCTGACATCATGAATTCCTCAGGGAGGTGCCAGTCTCATCCTCTTGAAGTTCCCACGCTCTTGCAGTGAACTAAGAAAATGCTTATCTCCCTGAGCCTGGCCTTCATAATTCCATTCCATCACACTAGCCCATACACTGTGCAGATGTTCCTGTATACAATGCCAGCTACTTGGTTGTTCCTGCCTGCATCTTACACCCTGCCACTATGTGTTGGACTGTCTTGGAGGCCTCTTTGCAGAATCTGCACCTTGGGTCCTGTCTAGTGTGGTAGACCCCTGCTTCTATGGATCTGGTGCTTAGTGTCTGTTCTACTGCTGCTATGATCAGTGCCTCAGTGCTGTCTTTTAGTCCAGCCCTTTCCAGCCACTGATAGGATTTCCCAGTGTCAGCCACCTCAGCTATCTGTCAATGGTACAACCCATGCAGGGGCTTGTCTTGCCATAGTACTTCCTCCACTTGAACTTCCACTTGAGCGTCTGGATAGCATAGTGGTTAGAGCACCGCCTTTGACACAGGAGACCCGGGTTCAAATCCCAGCTCTTACCTACCTTACCAGTAGGGGTCTTTGGGCAAACGCTTCACCTGCCTACCTCAAATATGTGAATGACACGAACATAAGAGAGTCATGCCATCACCTGGATTAACAAGGTCCACATCAGATGTTGGGGAACCAGGACAATCTGACAATAAGTGGGGTTCCGGGAACAAAACCATACATGGACAAGACAAGACAAGAATATATATATATATATATATATATATATATATGTGTGTGTGTGTGTGTGTGTATGTACATTGTGTGTGTGTATATTGTGTGTGTGTATATATATTGTATGTGTGAGTGTGTGTATGTGTGTTTATATATATATGTATGTATATATATATGTGTGTTTATATATATATGTATGTATATATATATGTGTGTTTATATATATATGTATGTATATATATATGTGTGTTTATATATATATGTATGTATATATATATGTGTGTTTATATATATATGTATATATATATATATGTGTGTTTATATATATATGTATGTATATATATATGTGTGTTTATATATATATGTATGTATATATATATGTGTGTGTGTATATATATATATATATATATAGTGTGTGTGTGTGTGTGTGTGTGTGTGCATACCACCATTGCAACCTAGAATTAAATTATTCAGGGCTACCAGAACTGGGCTGCTAAAATCTAGACATCCTCTAATTGGCCCATCCAGATTGTAGTAGCCTAGTTTTAGTAATCCCAAACGACTGCTGTTAATCCAGGAGGCTTACTCTAGTACAAATGATTCCTTGGATCTCCACATGTGAATTCTAGACACAACTCTAGAACAGTTATTGGGATGAATATGGAGCACCAAGACTATAGAATGGTGCTAGAAATTTGTCCAATATTCCCTGTATTTAGCTGAATCTTTATGAAGACCAATGTTCAGTTTGAATGCACAATTTAGGGACAAACTACATGGATGAAGGGGATCTATTATTACGTTTTAATCTGGTCAGCTTTGACAGTTTAGCAATAATGCTGAATGACATTGGGATGATTAACCCTTTTTATGTTATTTTCTTGGTGACGACTGTTTTCTAATTTTAGTCATTAGTTGCCTGTTTAGAGAAATGTGTCTAACAAGACTGTACATGAGCATTTCTTCAATTGAGGAAGTTTTATTCACAATAAAAAATGTTGGGGGAAGTGGGCATCTGAAGAGAGGGAGGGGCAGTGATAGGTTTTACTGCTGTTTTTTTAGCTGTTCCTGCTGCATGACCAGGCATGTTTGAAAATATGTAAATAGGAACACAGGAGAAAATCTAAGGATGCAGAGAAACTGAGGATGAAAGCATCATCTAATCAGTAGCCTTTTGAGTAATTCCTTGTAACTACTCAAAATCTTGATTGGAAAACACAGCTGTGTGAAGATTGTGGCAAGGTGATGACAGTTCACCCATCACTAGCCTTTAATTAATCATTGTTAATTTGGAAGTAAAAATATTATTCAGAATTGAACTTATGTGTTAAGGAGCTCCCACCAAATTTTAACAAAGATACTTTATTATTAGCATACAGTCCATAATTTCTTTCAATTTATTTGGAAATTAAATAATTTAGTGACAGCTAGTCTTGTGACTGAGAAGACAAGAACAGAGAATGATTCTATAATACTAAAATTAGCAGTGACAATAATGATAAGAATAAGAATAATTATTAAATTTATATGCTACCTGACTCCCAGTGACTCTGGGTGGTTCTCTAAAATATTAGTGCCTTGGTATATGATATTCTCCTGACCAGGGGAACCAATAAACAATAATGCAATGATAATATTTGTAGTTGGAGAAAGTGTTTATATGTCTAGAAGTCAATGTTTATTAAATTAAGGTTAATATATTGTCTTAAGGGACTAGTCATATTAGGATAACTATAGTAAAGCAATGGAATATTAAAAAAATAATGAAAAGGTTACAGGGAAAGCATCACCTAACAATGATTTAATAATTAACTGATTTTGCTTTGAACAAGATTTAATTCAATATGAGAAGGCTTTAGTGATATACCAGGATGTTCCATAAAAATATGGCTATCACCTGATATCTCAAAATCTATCTATCTATCTATCTATCTATCTATCTATCTATCTATCTATCTATCTATCTATCTATCTGTCTGTCTGTCTGTCTGTCTGTCTGTCTGTCTGTCTGTGGTATATCTGAAAACTTCTGACAGCTACTGATATTTCATTTTCTTTCTTAGTGATATGCATCTATGGAGAAAATTGGTGGTGATTCATGAATCAGTTGTTTTGGGTTATGCTTACTAAAATCAATAGATGTCTTCTGTAGGCAACAGGTGTCTGAGAGCAAAAGAATAAAGTCCTGCAGTTTAATTCTAAAGGAAGGGTTGCATATACATTTTAAAAAGATAATAATAATAATAATAATAATAATAATAATAATAATAATAATAATAAAAATGTTATGAACACCCTAGAAAGACTCCACATAGCTGTTCTTATTACATGCTCAGCTATTTATATGCAATAGCTGTTTTTTGACCAGGCAATTGTTGCAACACTCTCCCCAAAAATATCCAGCAAAAATCCTTTTGTTGCTGTGGTAAAAATTGCACTTGCAATAGCAATCCCATACAATCCTATGCATTATTCCTCAGAAGTAAATTTCACTGATCCAAATTGACCTCAATCCCAGACAAGATTGATTGATTGATTGATTGATTGATTGATTCATTCATTCATTCATTCATTCATTCATTCATTCATTTGACTTATATAGCACGACTATGATGGCTCACAACAATAACAATAATAATAATAGAGAGCAGCCTTTATTTAAAGCAAATTCCTGTGAGTTTGATGACATCATCTTTGTAGCATTCATATGACTTAAAGAATGTGAGATGCTGGTTCCTAAATTCTGCTAAAGTAATGTAAAAGCAGATATGAAAATAGGTGCATCTGAACGTAGCCCGGAGGCACTGTACCTCATCTATAATGTAACCAAAGTATTTCTAAGGCTTTATGTAGACATACTTCCTGATAAAGCATTTAGTTGGTACTTATGCACAATATCTTAAATAAATCCCCCCAAAAAGTGTTCTTTGGCTGACAGCCCCTTCTGAGCAGTTTTATAAAGTTCATAAAGCAACCATTTTTTGTGTGTCTTGAAAATTACTGTGCTAATTAACAAACGCACTGTATCCAGTTGTGTTAATAAACAAGAAACACTTCCACTAAAACAGCTTTCGATATGGAACACACCAGGATCTGGAAAGCAAATTCTGAAGAAAAACCCTTTCTTCTTGACATTTCTTTGTTCTTAGTTCCAAGATTTCCTTTATAGTTCAGGACTTTGCAACTTCTGAATCTTCTCAATAGCTTAAAAAAGATAAGGAAATTTATTCCAGATTGGCTGCCAGTCATATTATATCCTGTGCTAAAATGTAATGATAGAAAGATGAACATCAATTCAGGTAGAACAGAAGGGACATCTGGCCAACATATAGTATATTTCTAAGGGTACAAGTGTAAGCACTCTAAGGTAAGTTTTGCTTTCCAAGACCTTCTGAATTTATGTCCACAGTGACAAATATTCGCTTTTCCTGTAACTAATATTACAACCACTTAAAATGTTACCACTCCAGTCTGAGTGCTGTCAAAAAACTCTTCCTTGTGACAACCAGGAACAAGAAATGCTTATATTATTGCCATTTTGGGAGGACATTGCTGATAATGGACATTTCAATAGAAACAAGTAGAAAGTAGTTTTCTAATCTTCCTATTTCCTTGTGGAATATCTTTAAGAGAAAGAGGTTTTGGCAATGTTCAGGTGGAGATGATAATATTTGAGACAGCTTGCTTCACAAACCAGGGCAGCAATTCTGTCTGTCTATTTTTAATTTTTTTTAGCACTATGCTATACAAATAGCAACCATTTTAATGAAACTTATTTTTAATTCTTATCTACATTTTTGTCAGACAGTTCACACTTTGGGGACAACTGGCTCTGAAGTAAATTTATCTCGGATAGAATTTTGAAAATCACTTGAGTTTTTCTTTCCAAGAAAACCACTGTATTAAGTTCTTAGCCAATTCAAATAACTTAACTGTTGTTCTTATATTTTGAACCAATATTTTAGAAAGGAATACATGTTTCCACACAAACAGGATTGAAGTTGCTTTAAAAAATCCTACTGAGAGAGTCAAACTCTCTGTTCTGCCACATCACATGGGAAGCAGAGACTTCTGTTTCCATATTTTGTACATATGTTTTGCTTTTCTTTTAACAACATAACTATATGATATAAAGCTTTGACAGAATGGAACATTTTAACATTTCAAACTGCTGCATTTGATTTTTATTATTACTTGACCTTTTGACCATATCTGGTATAATTTCTTTTCAATTTTCTGTCAAAAGTTGCTCAGATATATTGACTAGATCTATAAATCTAATCTCTACATGCTTCCGAATGCAAAATTACATTATTTTTTGCTGGAAATTTTAACTTTTGTTAGCTAGTAGAATTTTACAGTTTTTATTAACAGATGAGGAGTTAATAAATTAGAAGTTGTGAATAAAAGGCTCTGTTTCTACTTCTCTAATAGTACACCTAGCAATCTGAACATCAAGCCATCAAGGCTATTTGTTAGCTTTTAGTAATGAATTTTAAAAACATGTGTTTTACTGTTAAGGATCAGTACTCTGTTTGATCTTAATGTATATTTATGGAATATATACATTTTAAAATTTTTGTTTTCTTAATTTTCTTGCAATGTAATTTTTATTTATTTTTTTACATTACAGGCTGCATTGAGAATAAAAAGGAATACAGAATGAAACAAGTGATAAATATCTTTCTGTGTTTCTCTGAGTGTCAGTGATTGGGAAAATGATGTTTTCTTATCCTTCTTGGTGGCAAACCTGTGATCTAACATCTGATGCTCAGACTGTGCATTATAGGAACTTTCTGTGAAATCTTGGGTTCAGGTAAGCATCACTGTGTTTTGAATGCCTTATGAAGTGTGGACAGTTACTTTTCTTTAAGCTTAATCACTTCCCTGCTTTGAAACATTCAGCTTCTGACAGGGCAGAAGCCTTTACTATACTCACTATAGCAACTGTTCTTTGAGCTCACGAATACATTTCCATATCTGCCCACTGAACCCAAATGCTGGAATTGATTTATTTCTAAAACCTAGCCTGGCAACAGTCATACTCAAAGATCAGGGTAAAACTTTCTCCTATTTGGCACCTAAAAACATGTTATTGGCATAATATCTAGGAAAAAATATGTTGTACCTTGCTTGTATATTTCAGTTTAGAGGTATACCAATTTGGAAACTAGCTTTTAAGGTATAGCCCAACTATAATTAGCTCTTGTAATCTAAATTTCATTTATGGTGTAATCCTAAGCATGTATACATAGAAAGAAATCCTGCTGAGTTTAATGGGGCTTCAAGGTATTGCAGTCTTATTATTCAAATACACACACACACACACACACACAGAGAGAGAGAGAGAGACAGACAAAACACTGTATAGTAATCTATACTACTTATGTGTCATTAATATATTATTTACTTATTATTTCTGAGGATATAGACTAAGGTGTGGTCTTGTACTTTTTACTCCTTTATATATGCACTTATATAATTTATGAAGAGTGTTGGGTGCCACTTCCCAGATATTAATAATAATGGAAAGAGAGCAATTTAGAAATGTTCATTATGAAATTCTGTATATAGGTATATTATCAGATGCACTACATGTATGTAAATATAATTTATAGTTTAGTTTGAAATCAGATGTGTCAAGGATATGTCCTGATAATTTTCACATTCTTTTGTGCAGCCACTTCTGTTTTAATTTAGGATAACATGGGTAGACTTGTTAAAAATTTATAATTTTTATAAATATGATACAGCACCATAGAGACTGACCAATTTTTCACAAGATGCACTTTCTTATGTTAGTTCACATGCTTGTTTGAATAGCAAGAGCTGAGCTCTGGTCTATACTGAAGTCTTTAAGTCTTCTGATTAGTTCACTGAACAACATTTATGTTTTATTTATTATTTGTATTCTTCATAGTCCAGTTTGAAAGAGCTGAAGGTGGATGAAATTGATAAGCATTGAAGAAAACCTCAGCTAGATCTAGGACTTGTTTGTCATACATGAGGTTTATTTCTTCTGTCATGACTTCCTTGTGGTCAGAATGAGATTATGACTTAAACTTCAATATCCTGACTCATGTGCTGGTTGATAAGGAGTTACCAGGATGCCTGGGATGGCTACAACCTTTCCTAAACATCCAGCTTCATCAGCTTGATGCCAAACACTTCTATGAATGCATTTGCCCGTCATCCAAATTTGGAGCCACTAAGATTATCGTTGTATATAGAATGGATAAAAATGGAAGTGATGGTTTGCAAAAGGCACAATTACCCTGCTTGCTTTATAGCAATCCCTACAAAACACTTCTTCTTAGAGAATGAAATTGGAATTGATATTTAGAATAAACAAACTGATTGCCACCTTCATGTGATTTCCCAGTGCATTGTTATGGCCTAGAGCATAAAAAGAATAAAGAGACTTTTTAAAATGTGTAGGTCCTTATTCTTAAATTGACTGGGGGTAAGGGGGGAACTCATTCTGTCAAACATTCCCAGTCTTCTCTGACATAGGTTTTAGTTCTAACTTTCATAATATTTATAAATCTCCACAGTTGCTTTGAACTGTACTTTGTGTGAAAAAGCAGTAATAACCTAGAAATTGGCAACTATGTGTAGAATTCTCTGAGAAATGTTGCTAGTCTCTCCTAGGTCCTTCTAAACATTTCTTGAGTAATTTCATATTTTGAGCAACTTTTCTCCATGTTACATCTCCAGATGCTTACAAAGGTCCTCTTAATTTCAAAATGTAGGGAAACTAAATAAATGTGTGCCCTCTATTATATACTATAGTAAATATGTATTATAGGGCATTATTTTACCCCCTCAAGTTTGTTTTGTGACTTCCAAAGGTCCCCACAAATTTGAAGGACCAATAAATTTAGCCCTTGTTTTGTGCTTGGTGTTTTGGGAAAGGTTCATTGGCAAGATGAGTGCCTTAAATTTTGCAGAGGCTTAGGACACCCATTAAATACCCCAAATCACTGATTCCTTTTGGAGAGTTTTAAAGGGCCCAGTACCTATTTTAATATCTGAAAGGTTTAGGCACCTAATTAACTGCTTAACTCCTGCTTCAGATAAGATAAAATGTTGGTTTCACTCATTCCAGAGAGATTATACATCCCTCCCCTGCCCTACAGGCCTCAAAAGAGAAGAGAAAACAACAAAACAAAACAGAAAGAAAAGGTGACCCCTCTCTGGGGACAACAAGCAAACAAACAAACACCTTTCAGGGATATATGTGTGGATGTCATTGCAAAGTTGGCATATCTATCTATCTATCTATCTATCTATCTATCTATCTATCTATCTATCTATCTATCTATCTATCTATCTATCATCTAATCTGACAGAATGAAATGAAATATGGCCATAGGCTGGTTTAAGACAGACCCACAGCCAATTGAATCACTGTCTGAGGAAAACAGCAAAATATCTAATATCGACAGTGCCATAAGATCTAAGATCTATTGACAAATGTATCCAATTAATATGAAAGATTAGTGATATATGCCAAATTAAGGATACTTTTTGTATTCCTGATGACCTAGTATAGCAATAATTAATATAGTAATTATACTATAGCCCAAGTATAATTAAGAAAGGAAGCATTTGCTGTCAAGGTTGGAGTGGACAGATACTAGACTCATGGGATCTATTTTTTAATTTCACTAGAACTTTAAATCCATCTTCCAAAGCCTGATATGAATCTTTTATATTGTATTTTGAATTAAACCCAACATTTTATGAACAACATTTACAGTCCTTCCCCAAAAATAAATAAATAATCACTCTTGATTGTCCTAAACCTTGTTCATGTAGGTTCTGGAGTATAGTTTAGGTAGCAGAAGGGGCTGGGGAAGGGGGTGGTGGTGGAAGGGGAGAAACAGTAATTTTGTTGCCATTATTGTTCAATGGGCGTCATAAATCTTTGTCAGTCTACTGCAGATCACCCAGAGATCTACCTGTAGTTCCGGATCGATGCCCACACTTACCTTAGAGCAAATAATAATTGCAAATAGAGCAAATATTTTCTCCTTATCTTATAAAGCTCTTGCTTTTTCAAGAGCAAATAAAAATAAACATTCATGGCAGGTTATAAACTCAGTATTATTTGCTCAAGAGACTCTTCCAGTTACTTGGGTAAACACTGAAAGCAGACTTGTGTAAATATATATTTATGACTGGCTAAAGGGTGAAGAAGTTAAAGACATATTTAACAAGTTAAATATACATTTTTGGTACCTATATTGTATTATTTAAGCATGCTTCTTTAGAACTGTTATATTTTCAAGGGGTAAGAATGAATTGTAGCTGTGAAAATGCCCAATTTCTTATCAAATAGAGTTTTTGATCACTGAATTATTGCCAGTTCAAAGGCAGCATAACTCTGACAATCAATTGCTAACTGGGAATCTAAGATGCTACCACAAGGTCCTCCTGTAGGAATCTGGCTTCAAACATAATGCTGAGCTATACTGCCTTTAGTCTAATACAAGATGGTTCTCATGTTTGTCTTTTAAAATGTATATATTTATATCCATTCTGTCAATCTGTCTAGGCCCTCCAAATTCCAATGAACAGAAGCACATTTAATCCAACCGTTTTTTGTTTGTTCCTTTTTACAAAACTTACCTCATTCAAGTTGGGTTAGTGTTTTGGACATGAATCTTACTTTCAGGCAGCTGTGGACAAATAGTGTTTCAGACCTTAACATTAATAATCCCAAATGGCTGGCTGCCTGGTGGCACCCTTAATTCCAAAAATACAAGATTACTATATTAGAATATATTATGGTAGACCCTTGCTTATTATCATCCTTTCATGAAGCAACACCTTGAAGTAGTACAGTGAAAGCACTGCATGATAAATATGGTAATGACAGTATTTAAAAATACATATAGAACATAGATGCCATTAAATAAAACAAACAAAATTACAATAAGTTAATAACAGCCAATACTGTGAGATATACAGTCAAAGATAGCTAGGTGCAAAGTTTATTTAAATTTCATTGAACGGAATGGCGCTTCTGCTCTCTGTTCATATCAGCAATCTTTTTCATATAACATCTTATCCTCAATACTTTTTTATTTAAATCATAGTGAAATAATGTAGAAACAATGGCCCAGACCTTCCTCAAAATGAACAAAGAGCATTGCCACAAATGCTGTTACTCACAAGCGCAATGGAGAGTTTGCAAAAGAGACTGGCAAGAAAACAAATACTACCCTTTATTTGCTGTCCAGCGGCACAGAGCTGCTAATATTTCTTAACTGCAATTTGTATTACTTTTATCCCATCTTTCTTTTATTCTGCAGCTAAGCTCTTGCTTCCTTGTAAACTTCCTCAGGGAACAAAAACTGCTGACTTTACATCTACTGACAGAAATGCCACAATATAAATTAAGTCAGGGATATGCTGGTTATTTGGGGGGTGCCAACCTAGATAAAGAAGCCACTATGCAGCTGCAAAGTATAAAACTGTCCAGCTGAACACTGATAAAAATTTATCATGAGGGCACACATGAGGAGGCAGCTTAGAGAACAATTCTGTGGTAAAATGTGTAATAGCAAAACAACTAATGGATTATCACTACCTAATTGTAAGTGCGTTGCAAGCTTAGGGTCTGATGTTAGCCTTTGGAACAGAAGCCTCTTTAGCTACTTACTTGTAAAATTAAGTAGCTAAGGCAGCTTTCAGAATTGTGAATATTGTTAAAATTGTCACTCTAGGAACCTGTTACTTCAGATTCTATCACATATGTTGGCAGTTTAAAATACAAAAGTGGATTTAAACATGAGATGGTAAAGAATGGATACAAGAGGTTCGGTTTCCCTTGTTTTGAACTTTGGGATGCCAAGCTTTTCGTGCTTTCCTTGGCAACCCAGAAGGCCACCAATGGGGGCCCAGTCCAATGTAGGTGCTTTAATTACTGCAGTGCAAAATTGGAGGTTTGGGAGTTCTTTTGAAAAATGTAAGTCAAGTAACGATTGTTGAACAGAACAGTGCTCGCTGCTGGGATTTTCCAGCTTCTTCTCCATCCTACTGTGGTTTTGGCAGTCAATCACAGCAAGTAGTCCTCAGGCAAAAAACCAAGATATGTCTGCTTCAGATCTATTTCAGGCCTGGAATGGGCCAGATAGTTATACTGCCAAGGATACAAATTTGAAAGTTTAAACAAATGTTAGCATCCATCAAATAACTTCCTATTCATGTTTGGGAAAGATTCTCATTTGAATTCAGTTCCTCTGCTAGTAATGATATGGCATAACTCCCTTAGATGAAGGCTTATCCACACTTGTAATTTAAGCTGCTCCTGTCCTATGCTCTGTTGGCTTGACTCTAAACTTGGAAAATAGTCAATCTGGACTGCAGGCTACCCGATCCTCCCATGGACACTCCGCTGCTGCTGGGCTATGCCATCTCTCTCTCTTCCTGGAAAGCAATTGTCAATCACTTCCTTTCTGCGACTTGGTCTTCCTGGACATACATTGTTTCACACACCCACACCCACATCCACACACACATGTGCTCCATCCATCCATCTCACACACACACACAAAACAAAATTTCCCTGGGGTGAAACCCTTCTACCTCAGGTGACTGGAAAAGCAGTAAAATGGTGCACCTCCCATATTTTTTTTTCTTTCCTGAGTACCTTTAAAAACTTCTAAGATTTAAAGAAAAAAAACATTTAGTGGATATAGAAATGATTAAAGGTTGAAGAGGTGATCCTTTCTCTGCAAAGAAGCTCCAGAACTGCTTAGGTTAGCCTACAACAAATTGATGTGCTCTAACCCAGACAGGAGCAGGTGAAGCAACATCACAGGGTAAAGTGTACTTCAGAAGTGGAGAAGGGAAACGTGTCCTGAGTAGAACTTTGAAGGTGAGGGCCTCAGTAACAGAGGGCAATATCCTCTGCTTCTGGCCTTCAGGAATGGTGGTCTGCCTGTTCTGGTAATGGGACAACTGAGCAGTGCAGACAAACCCCAATTCCTATTGGATACCCATAGAACTCTCTGCATCACCAGCCAGCAGTTATGTTGAAATCCTAGGGAAGCAACATGATTGGACTGTTATTGTGCCTTTGGCAAATTGATATAAATAGTTAAATAATTAGTGGGCAGCCTTCTGTGGAAGAAGGACATCCATACTGATGCCATGTGATAATAGCCCAGACAGTTTCCACTATTGGGTGTTGTGAACATTTTAAAAAATAGATAAGTATCTCTTTTTTAAACAACTCTTCAATAACAACAACAACTTCTTAGACAAATACCTGTGTTTTGCAATAAAATCAGTTGATCAATCAATACCTGAAGTTTCCTGTGTAGTTCACAGAAAGGAACTTAAAACCTTGAAACATCAGAAAATAACAAAACACAGCAGTGTAAGAACCAAAATAAATAAAAACAGAATAAAAACGATGGCAGCAGAACAGTTTCCAAGATGGCACCAATTACAGATTTCAAAAACAGAAGGGCCTGAAGTTCACACAGAGTAAAATTGTCAGAAAGACCACCAGATACAGTAAATAACAGGTGAACTTGAAAGAATATTCCTCAACTGAGGAATTGTCACCCCCTGGAAAATGCACGGTGCTTGACAGCCATTTCCCTTACTTCCTTTGTCATTTATAGGAGTCCCTCTGATATCTTTATTGTTCAGCACCAAGTGACGCCAGGCCTTGCAGGCTTTTTGCCCAGATGAAAACTAATCTGTGCACCCAGGCTTTTAATTGAATCTACGCTGCGGTGCATGTTGCTGCTGGTTTTGCTGCCTTGGTTTTAATATTTTAATATGTTGTAATTATGGTGGCTTTTAACTTTTCCTTTTGTACCCACTTTGGAGTTCTAGACATGAAACTAATATTAGCACATTTAAAAATCCTTGCAGTTTGAATTGAGCCCACAAGAGATAGGAAGCCAATACAAATCTTAAAACCATTTGTGTGATGGCATCACTCTGTCCACTTTTTGTTTAAAATTTGTTTTGTTCTGGATCAGCTAAACAGGTTTAAAGGTAGCAACAATGCACCAAGACAAGCCAGCCAAGGGAACAGTATAACACACGGACATCTCCCTATTGGGCCAAATGATCCCACCATCATCTCTATGGCAGAAGACAATTCTCCCTGCCCTTTTCTTACTCAACCTTCATCCCTTTCATCAGACTCGCAGCTGAGGGGTGCATTTATGCCCCATATTGCAAAGACTTATATTTCCCCTGAAGCCTGTTAAAAAGGAAACACACGTGTCCCTCCTGGAACATTAGGATCTTTTTTAAACAGTTCTTTTTCTTCCTAGTTTAAAAACAAATTTGTATAATTGCACATGGGATGCAACTTTCAGAAAGAAAGGAAAGGAAAATATTAAGGTAGTTAGGTTACGTGTCTACTAAAATAAATTAGCAAGCCATCTATAGTTAAGGTTGCACAGGTGCAACTGTGCAAATTCAGCATAAAGAAAATAGCAGAAAGAAAAAAGAAAGGGAGTAATAAAATATTATTTTGATTTGATTGAATAACACATTATAGATGCTTCCTATTTCCCCACGTAGGCAGTTTTTATGGATTTACCAGCTCAGGTTCAGCAATAGATCTGTGTATATGTATTCTGAAAAAAAAAGAAACCTTAAATGTTCATTCTTTTGAACTTTTTATAAGTGAAATACTGTTGAATACTTGCAACCTTCCTATTGCCCCTCTCACTGGTACAATCTTTCAAAAGATTTTTTCCTACCTGCAGATCATTTATTCAACAGTTAGTGTCTGGTAAGACACATGAGTAGAAGCAAAGCAGTTTGCTGGCATTTGTGTTGATACACATCAATGTACATGCATGTGTAGGAGTCAAGCATCAGACTCCCACATCTAAAGCTCTCCGGGAGCGGAGTGGGGGAGCTGAAACTTGACTTTAGCATCCAATCTGTACAAGCATTCTTAAAATCTCTCCAGAAGACCAAAATAGGGACAAAATCTGGATGATAATTTACACTGCCAAAAACTAGGCCCTGTGCCTGGTAAATGGAGAGAGTTGAAGCTTGTGACATCTGTGTAGTGAATGCCAAACTCTGAAAGATTTTGACCCTTTATTAGAATAATTTTTAAAATCCCTTTAGAACAAATGAGCTAACAAAATGTAATTAATGAACTAAAGAGTGAAGAATTGTGGAATGTGAGGTATATTCTGCTACAGAGGCACATAGATTTGCAGTAGCAGATCACATTAAAAAATCCGGATCTCTTAAGAAACCTCTAATTCAAATAACTTATACTCCTGACTTCAGAGCACTGGGAACTCTATTGTCTATGATTTTTTTAAAAACCAAATATCTCATGCAAGAACAATTTATGATGCAGGAGAGCTACAGTGGAATGTCTCTAAGCCAACTCTGCATGACACATTGTCCTTGCTTTCTAAAGTCAGCCTCATCTCACTTTTAATGTGTGAAAGGAGAGATTATTCAACACTGTGGTAGACACATTTCTGTTCTCAAGAACACTGTGATATCATTAATCTTGTGGCAAGTCTGCAAAGGCAGGTTATGTGAATGCAAGTATTTTGCAAGGCTATAAATAAAGTTTAAAGAGAGAAAGAGACAGAAAGAAAGGATAGTTTCTTACAGCTTTTCTTTCTGCAATACAGTCTATATTAATTGTGTAATCGTTTACAATACTTAAAAAAAAGCTTTTTATTGCTTTCAAAAATGTCTTTATGTCCAGAAGCTCTTATAGTTATACAAGATTTTTATTCTATACCAAAAGTGTGTTAATTTACCCCAGAAAAGATACAAGTAATAAAAACTGAAATCTTAAAATAGATTTTAGAAGATGTCATTGACTACTGCCATCTGATATGATTCTTACCAAGTGTAACATTGTTCTGAGCAACCATGTAAAAAGTATGGCTTAATTCTGCATTCTTGATTTTAGACTAATTCCAATGGCTTTTATTTTTAACTGCTCTGCATTTCTGAGTGGCTTCCACACTAGGAAAAAAAAACAAAAAAACTAGCAAATACTTCTAGTGACTGAGTGGGGGTGTTCGAGGAGGGTAAAAAAGTCAAGATGGCAGTCACAACCATGTGATCAAAGCCTTTCCCTTTTCTACCTCTCTTGGGGCATCCTGTGGTTGGGAAAACATTTGAAGTTTCTAACACCCTGTTTTGAGTTTGAAATAGCTATTCCAACCTTACAGAAAGTGTCTAACTATTCTGGAAAAATTCCGAGCTCAGAACATTTCAGGAATGGTCAGAAGCAGCTCAAAATGCTTTCAGTAAGAAGAAACCTGCTTCATACTTGAAGCATTTAGAATGCAAAACATTTTGCACTATCTTCTTGACTACTGACACATTGTTCTTTCATGGTCATTTCAATCCATAACATTTCTATATTTACTCAAAAGTTAGTCCAATTTAGCAATACATGTAAATTAGTACTTTCTTCAAAAAGCCAAGTCAAGCCCCTTTATTGATAGGAGCGAGAGGTGACACCTTGATTCTGGTGACCTCCTGGCCAGGCAACTACTGCTTTCCTTTCATTTGTATAGTTTTATTTTGCTTTGTTTTTTACACAATACATCACCAGACCTGGCAGAGAACCAGTCTTCCTGTGGAGTGGTACATGGGCCAGGTTTTCAGAAATAGG
The DNA here is from genome assembly GCF_059951505.1 of Python bivittatus. Classification (NCBI taxonomy): domain Eukaryota; kingdom Metazoa; phylum Chordata; class Lepidosauria; order Squamata; family Pythonidae; genus Python; species Python bivittatus. The sequence goes on from NW_028277112.1 coordinate 11,067,155, forward strand.
GACATGGTTCTTTCAAGGTATCTCTCACAGCACAAGCACAGATTGTTTTTCTTCTCCTTTCTGACCTCAGCACCCATTCTCCCCTTCCAGCCTTAAAGGATCGTCTTTGTCCAGGTCCAATCAGGTGAGACATCCAAATACCATTTTTAAAATGTTGACCTATATTTACAGTAGGTATAGAGAAGCTTTTACAGCTTAATTCTGGTAAAGGTGTGAAAGGTTACATTTCAATTTTGATGGGGCCAAATTGAAATGGAAAATTTACCTCCACAAAGGCAGTTCCAGAACAAGCAAAGGCATCAGTTTCATGCCATGGTTCCTGCTATTGCTTACAGAGAAGTAAACAAGGACACCCATTGAAAAGCTGCTTTACTGCATGCCTACTCAGAAGTGCACCTCACTAGATTCAGTGTCATTTATTCCTGGATAAGCAACTATAAGATCACAGTCTCCTCACAGAGGATTAAACAACAATGCATTCACAACACAATCATACAGCAGCATATTCTTCCAACCTGTTTTTTTCCCCACAGCCAATATAAAACCATCTACAGAAGCAGTTTTTCTATAGGATGCTTGGATAAATTGCTATTTGCACAGGACAATCCTATACGTGCCTATTCAGATATGAGTCCAATTGAGTTTAATGAGCTTTGTTTCCTGGGAAGAAGGTAGTATGATTGTAGTCCTCTTAACCAGAATTAAACAGCATAAGCAGAATCACACACCATCAACTGCATTCGCAACTTGAAAAGAAAAAAAAAACCTTATTTCTCTCCTCTCTCCTCCCTGCCCAATCATTGGCTCATGACACAATTTAATTGCAAGGGGGGGGGGGGGACATATAATTTGTGCCTCATGTTATATACATCACAGTGTTATCAAAGATATCAAGGGTCATTCATAAATGTCTTTGCTCTGTTCTTAGCCATTGCTCAAGGAAATAAATGAACACTTAAATCCCTGATACAAAGAAAGTAAAAAATGAGAAGAAAGAGGTAAAGTCTCCATCAGGTTAAAAACAAAAGGCAGGGGGTATCTGCCATGGCCATCTATGAGCATTTCTTTGATTTTCCATTCTAATGGCCCTTTTAAATACTAACCATGTCTTACCCTAATTAGGTTTTGAGCCCAGACAAGGCATGTGCTAATATCTGGTGCAACATAATAAGAATAGCTAGTCCTAAATTTCAGGTGGTGAAGGTTGATAACTTACCATTATCAGTTTCTCTTTGCCCTTAACTGGCTGTAAAAAGGTAATGCTTTCAGCAAGAGGAAGAAACTAAATCGTCTGTCAATAAAATGGAAAACAAATCAGCAATACTCAGAAGAGGGGAGAATCAATCAAATCTTTATTACGGTCACAGACCAGCATAAGGAGGGTGGGTGCAGTTAATTAAAAAACAGAAATACAGTAGAGTCTAAAAAAATGTGAAAAGCTACAAGATTTTAAAACAGAAAGTCTATACAGAAGTCTATAAGAATCTAAAAGAAGGAGTGGGAGCATTAGATGGGTGTAGGGGAGCACAAAAGGTTAGTAAGTGGAAGTTGTATCTATTAAATTACAGAACACTCTAATATGGCAAGCTAGGTGCTGATTAAGTCTAGTTCATCATTGCAGAACCTGGTAACTTTGCATATTATAGAAGAGGAAAGAAAAAGAAAGAGAAAAAGGAAGAGAGAAAGAAAGAAAGAAAGAAAGAAAGAAAGAAAGAAAGAAAGAAAGAAAGAAAGAAAGAAAGAGAAAAAGAGGAAGGAAGGAAGGAAGGAAGGAAGGAAGGAAGGAAGGAAGGAAGGAAGGAAGGAAGGAAGGAAGGAAGGAAGGAGGGAGGGAGGGAGGGAGGGAGGGAGGGAGGGAGGGAGGGAGGAGAAAGATTCCAGGAGAATCAGCATGAAGAAAGTGTATTGATATCTGCAGTTTGAGACCAAGGAATATATTTTTTTTCAGGGGCAGGATTTTACTACTGGACCATACTTTGAAAAACGTGGCAGTCCTGGGAAATTTGTAACAGCTGGTAGTCATAAAATGGTGCTCATTGGAGATCTAGAAAAATAGGAAAGTAGCTGCTACATTAGCACCAAGAGCTCCTATTCTAATAGTGGATACAAGAGAGAACTCTGATGTGGGATCTGAGGCTGCTAAGGGCCATTGGGGCAAAAAGAGAAGGCTAGAAGGACACTATTTAAAACTCAGCAAAAGTAGCTGTTATCAATGTTTTTTTTCCTCATCTATTTTTATGTTGAGAATACACACACACACACAAGCATATGGTTACTTTACATTCTTCAGGCTAATAATAAAAATATAGATACAAAAGAGTGAAGTTATAAAAGTTGTTAGTGTTAGCTACGCTGATCTCCAAGTCCAGACAAATGAGGAGGACTGGGCCTTGCAACTAGAACAGACAACAGTATATCATCCTAAAGATAATTTCATGCAGTGGGTTTTCATAAAACACTAAGCCAGCACAGAAACAAACACCTCAAAGATTTCAATGGATGAATTAATTAAATGAATGCATGTCAACATCTTACAGAGTCTTAAGGTTTATCAGCTTTTTTAAAAAAATGCAGCATTAACTGTCTGTATTTCCACTCCATCTCCATTCTTTGCTGAACATCAATGACACAGAGCACAGGGGAATGGATAGGAAAGACTATTTGGGAGCATTTGCTTAAATATTGAAGTATGGCTATTAGAACATGCTCAGAAATTTGGAATGATGGAAGAATTCAGCCTAGAGAAGGAGAACTGATTAGTGTTCAGATTGCCAGAACTACAAGAAATGATCCTAGGTGTGTGTTAGGCAAGACAATTGATTGTCTTTGTAATTTGTCACACAGATGTCACAACCAGTTAACATTAGTCTGTGACATTTCTTTAGGAATCTGCTTGTATTTGCCTTTTGTTTCCTCTGTCATGGAACTCATTTCTTAGATGGGATCATTTCCTGGTTAATGGGATCACTTTTCCTAGGGAGCTCCATGGGTATGGCACAAAGCAGAGTTTTTAAAACTATTTTTATTCAGACACCCAAAAAAGAAAGTTATTCCTGCTGAAAATATGATGTATAATGAATTAATACCATTCAGTATTCAGGCACTAGATTTCCAAAGAATGGAAGGATATCAACACCTACCCTTCTTTCCTTAAAATCCTGCCTTTTCAGATGGTTTGAAGATTGAAGAAGAGCAACCAGGTTCTTCAGCAAATCAGTGAGAAATTTATGAATATTTGTTGGTTTAGAATAGATGTGAATTATGGCATGTTTTGTTTGAGTATGGAGTTTATTAGTTGGTAAATGGGGTAACAGCAGTATATAATGAAACTAAAGTATGCATAACACTAAATGGAATGCTTGGTGAATTGTTCTATATTGAACAGGGAACGTAACAAAGGTGTGTAATGTCCCCTTAGCAATTTAACCTAGTTACAGATAAATGTGTAAAGTATGTTTACAATGGAGTTAAAGATGTGTTACTTGGGGAATATCAATGAAACTGAACTTAGATTGTGCAAATGCCATGTTGTTGGCTGAAAACCCAAATGATCTGTAGCCAATGTTAGATAGATTATATGATGTCACAAGGAATATGAATCTGAAAATTAATGTAGCAAGGACCAAGCACCTGTGATGGAATGCATCTACAAAGAGGAGGGTGATGTGAGAGATCAAGGCTATCAGGAAAGAAGCATTCCAGGATGGGAAAGGAGACAAAAGACAACATAGCCCGCAGTTTGGGAAGCGAAAGAGGTTCAGGATAGCCACTCCCTTGAATCTCCTGGTATAAATCCACTAGTTGAAGTAGTATAGATTTAGTCTGGCAAGATTCTGTCTATATGGTGTAAACAAATAAAGGAATTTTACTCAACAGGACTGTTCACCGTTGTTCTTGGGCTGAGCCTGGCAGAACCCCTGTGCTTGACAGAGAAAATAGAGTGAGTGATTGCAAGTTATACAAATGACAAATGACTAGAGCAGATAGGTGAATGTGAATACATTGGAAGAATGCTTACTAAAGATGGGGAAATGAATGGAGATATTTTAAGCCATGCAAATGCCGGTAGAAAGTAATGGATAATACATGATCTATTGTTAAGGATGAATATTTATTGAAAGAAGTGAAAATGTCCATTTATAAGAACGTGTTTCTGTCCATTTTTTAATACAGAACTGAGAGCTGCATATGTCAGGAGAAACATGAAAATAAGTTGAATGCAGTTGGAATGGGGTACTTAAAAATCTGCATGGTAAAAGAAGAATAGCTAGAATCAAGAATGAATGAGAGCTGAATGAATGCAGACTGAATATAAAAATGAGTGATTGGTATGAAATAAGTATTTTGAGGTGGCTTCATCATGTAAGAGAGAATGAGTGAAGATCAAATTGCAAAACAAGTTCTTGAAAGAAGAGTGCATGAGTTGAGAAGAAGACAGCGAAAATCACAGCTGGAGAGAGTTCATGAAAGTAACAAGTATAAAAAAGCATGGAGAGGTATAATGAACGGTGTTGGTGTAATTGGATTTACATAGAACATAAGCAGTGCCCTGCTGGATTGGACCACTGGCGCATCTAATCTAGCAGTCTGTTCTCACAATGGCCAACTGACTGTACAAGGAAGCCCACTAATGTCTGAGCAGAAGGCCTTCAGAGGCACACACCCTGCCATCAAGGCTAATAACCATTGAACTTCAGGACTTCTTAGAATTGGTCCAACTCTTTTTTGAAGCCACGCAAGCTGGCAGCCAGTACCGCATCTCATGGTTCAGCTGTGTTTCTTTTCCTTTTCCTTATCTCATGCCATTTGACTTACTGTTTTTTTACACCTTTTCAGAGCTCTGCATAATGTTGCTTACCCCAAAAGGAATAGTGTAATAGGAATGTATGTATAATAGTTTATGTATAATAGCTTATAATAGTAAAGTCTCCTTTAAGTCATTGTTGATTCCTAGTGATTTCATAGACATGTCCATCTAGTTTTCTTGGCCACAAAACAGAAATGGTTTGCTATTGGCCATTGCCTTCATTCAAAACATTTTTTTTTTTTTTACTTCATAGTCTAGTTTACCGTTCTAATCATATTGAACCCTGCTTTGAGGTTAAGTATTGCTACCCATTGATTAGCAGCTGATTTTTTTGTGTAAGTGATCTTTCATACAACCTAGAACTCCAACCATTCAGGAATCCATGCTGTGTGGAAGGCTTCATGCCTGCAGTTATGCATGCAAAGGTCCCCTTCTTGAAGACATCTGCATTAGGAATATGGATGCTAGGAGTGGAAAAGAGTTATTTGATGTATGAGGCACTGAGATAGTAGGAGCAGGTGTGTGTGTGTGTAAGAGACTATTCTGCACAGTCACATCCCTGCTTGTCTGTTAGCCACACTAATCAATGTATGGCTAAATAGAATGTGTTGCTAATTCATATCAAGTTAAAAACAATTATATCAGGTCAAAAAAATAAACACAGAAAGTATTTCATTCAGTGAATACTGGAGAAACTACCTATAGACAACCTTTCAAAAAATATTTTCATTACCTTAATATTGTTACTTCTCTTATCAAACAGCATCAGGACAGACAAGCTGCAATGTAACAGAATGTGTTATTTTTAAAAAACACATGCAGCTGATTGGGAGAGAGATCTACAAGTTTTCTCCTTTGCACTGTGTTTTAATGTAAGTACACTGATGTCCAGATGTTATTGAAGTATGCCGATGCCCGGATGTTATTGAAGATGTTGTCCTTTGGATCTAGGCCCATCACAACTGAAGTTGAACATCTTAATCTGCATGTTTCCCATGTAATGATGTCTTTGCTTTATAAAGAAAGATTGATAAAAGTTTAAAAAAAAAAAAAGGAAAAAGGAATCTCATTGTAATAAGAATAGTATCTTCTTATGTAATTTCTTATTTCTTGTGCAGTTTCTGCAAAAATTAGGGCTAGGAAGCCAAAAGTTACTTTTCGACTTTTGAACTTTTTGTTTCAAAACTGGGGATGGGGTAAAATCTGGGTCACAGAAATGTGGGCATTTTACTCCAACCCTGAAAAAGGTTTACCAGTATGAGTGGGAGCTTCTGTTTCACAAAGGTGGAGTAGCTTCTTCCATATGTTAACAGCTTTAATTGGCTGCAGACATTGACAATAGACAATATCTGAACTATTTTTGTCAGTAGCCCAACTACCATTTCCTTTCCCATGAAATGCTCCCTTACAACCATCATTCTTCTAAGGCATTGGGGGAAGAAATGGCAGGGGCTACAGAATAAATAGCGTTCCCTTCCCCTCTCCCACTGCTTAGCGGTTAGTGCAGGGCTTCTCAACCTTGGCAACTTTAAGATGTGCGGACCTCAACTCCCAGAATTCCCTAGCCAGTCTTGTTGGCTGGGGAATTCTGGGAGTTGAAGTCCGCACATCTTAAAGTTGCCAAGGTTGAGAGACACTGAGTTAGTGAAAGAAAGCTCACAGCATCATCAAAGCTAGAGAATCCAATAAAAATGAATATCACTTTATACTAAAAAATATATGATTTAATAAAACCCATTGTAACTCTTCCTGCAGAACAACTGGTAGATAGGCTAATATTTCACTCATTTTCTTTAAAATGCCAACTGTAAGATTGCACTCATGCAGGCTTAGTTCTTCTATACATTTGATGCAACATGCTTCAAAAGGGGTTGAAGGTCTTGAAAAAGGACTAAAAAGACCTTCCTTATGTAGATTATACAGGGGTAGCTTCCCAAATTAATCAAGAAACTGTCTATGGTGAAAGGATGCATGGATGCAATGGTATAATAATTTCAGACATTGCTGCTGTTTTTACAGGTTTAATAATGATGGAAGGGGAAAAAAAGTACTAATTACCAGGGAAGATGAACAGCATGATATTTCTCTCCCATTTAATATACTTTAGCATAAAAAAGTGCAGACGGTGATAAGCAATGGACCAGGTGTTGAAGGCAAAATTCCTCATTTAGTCTCTGGCATCTCCAACCATAAACAAGAAAGACCCCTGCCTCAAAACCCAAAGCCCCCTCCATCAATTTATTTATATATCATATTTATTTATGTATCAAATTTATATGGCCACCCATCTCACAAAAACTGATTCTGGGCAGTGTACAACAAAGATACCATCCAATACCAATACCATCCATACTGGGGTTGATGGATCAAAGGTCTATCTCAGTAGAAAAAGCTTCCTATATTCAGCTTAGATAATTATCCATTGGTTAATCAGCTGCCAAGGTTAATGCAGTTGATTCGATACAAGCATTCTTGAAAATAAATCCTTCCAGCTTTAGTTGGACCTCTTGATGTGTGTATAGGATTGCAGGCTTAGTGAACTCTTCTGTTCTGAGAAAAAGAAACGTTTCCCCCCCATCCCCCCAGCTTGTAGGAAGGACATCAGCTTTTTTTTTTTTTAAATGCTTTTTATTATCATTTCCTAACTGTCTTGGCTTTTACCATAGCTCTCTATTAAGGAAGCTTCCAATATATGGGAAATAATTTCTTTTTATGAAGAGTACATTTATGATTGATTTAATTTTAATTTTACATGCTACTTCCAGTATTCATCTCAACCAAAGTGTTTTATAGGCAGTTTCTGCAGCTGTGCTTGCTTTTGTTGCCTGAACATTCACATTTACTCTTCTGCTGTCTTAACCTGCTGTTAGCCCATTACTTGAAATCTGTGGGAGGAGAAAGAGACAAATTGTGTCACTGTTCCTTATCAAAGGACCACACAGTTGCTTGCCACTTTGACTCCATGATGGATAGTTATCTTGAGGTATGACAGGTGCGAGACTAGACATTTCAAAGGAAACAATGCAGGAGCCTGTTCACATTTTGTTATTGACACTTATGTGATAACCACATAGGGTTAATCTATTTCCCACATTATCCCAAGCCACTTTTCTCTTTGTCTGTATGAAGGGGCGTTTTTCTCGTCAGATTGACACTGCAGGAAAGGGGTCAAGGAAATAACAAACAGCATTTCCCCCCTTCTTGTGTTTTTGATTTGCTGCTACAAGTCAATAAGATTTTTTTTTAACTCTATGGGTATATTTCAACTAAGAGCTCTTTTTTTATATATGAAATAAACCACCCTAGCATACCATGAGGAAATGGAGCATCTTAAAGAATATTTGCCTCCCTCAGAAATTGATGACCATTCTACATGTTGTAAAGTGGACTTTTGCCCTCATGGAAAAAGAAGTGTTATCTCTTAGGGAGGAAGAAATGCCTTACCATTCACAACTAATAGGGCAATCAAAATGGCTGTGCCATTTCAGATATAAATCTAACATTTGGTCCCAAGCAAAATTCTTATTAAGTCTGAATAGCACATTCAGGGGCATGAGTCCACCATGTCAGTCCTTGTCCTACTGTTCCTGTTCTAGCTGTCATCTTTATCAATTCTGCCATGTTAATCTGTGACATCTGAAGGTGGTTCCTTCCATACTGCTACTCTAATATGGATTGATTACTAAAAGATTCCAAAATCTTTATGCCTTATCTTGGTCCTTCCACTCTGATTTGATGGCTCTATTCTTGGTTTACTTGGGCAGCTGCCTATTACTCAGCCTTTATACTATGGATAAGTTCACATTTTATGCTAAGACATAGTTTTCTTAACCATTCATTTGAATGCTTTGCATTCAGGCATTAGACAGACTCCTTATGGACTATTATACTGATCTTCTAGATGACTACTAGACTTGTTATTAAACATGTGCTCAATTGTCTTTTACTGAGGGCTGCTGGTCAATTGAAACTGGAAAGAGATATGTCTTGGATTCTGTCCCAAATGAAGGCATTATGCATTTCCTGTTGCTTCTGCTGGCAAAGGATTTCATGTCATTGTGCCTCCTACCTTTTTTATAACTAGAGGAAAGAGGGGGGGGGGGGAGCCATTTTGCTTATTGCAATGCTATTTTCTGAACCTATGGGTTATTCTGGGTGCTGCTGACCATAGGCAGTTGTCGTGATCATTGCCATTTTCTTTTAGCACTGATTTATTTGGGATATTTAGCAGCTGTTGTGAAATTGACAAGAGTTCTGCCACTTTCCATTTCTAGCCCAGGAAAGACTGGTAAACCTGTCTCTGAAAATAGCCTGGCTGGTAGGCTAGTGGCATGGACGATGGGCCTGGCATGTAGTAGTGAACTGAGTGAGCTCCTGCCACAACCTTCCTCATCACCACCAACCTGTCAGGTGATCAGCTATTTTTTTGACACAGGTCTACCTGTCTTCCTATTCATATATAGCTTGAGTGACAGGTTACTGGTACAGAGCAGCCTCTCACTGGCAACCTTTCATTTAGGAAATTTGAAATGTGGCTAAAGCTTCCATCCCACCCACATCCACCCAAGCCCGCCCTAACACACTTTAGGCTGGCCATTTTGGGTGGTGGGTGATAACTCAAGGAGTAGAGGAATGCACATTTATGTGGCCATAAGGAAGAACTCTATGCTCCTTTGCGTTACAAAAGTTTTGAACTACTCCCAGAATCCCTGAAGCAAAAAACACCTTCTGTTTGGTATGCCATTCAGGTAGTTCAGCTGCTTTCTGACATGAGCCTGAGGAACCATAGCAGAAAAAATTAAAAGCCTTAGCAGTAGCACAGCCCCTAGCAATGGGCCAACCCACGACTGTTTATAAATTATGTGAAGCAACAAGGTAACCACTTACACCATGATCAGACATCAGGTGTTTTTGGCCAATCTGCCCTATTCACGTGGGCAGAAGATGTTACTAGGAGAAATATAGGAGCAACCATAGAGACAGTAGTTAAACACTGCTCTAGGTAATGTGCAAATGGGACCTATTGTTCAGGCAAATAATTCATTTGGTGAACAAGTTGCTGACACTCAAGGGACAGAATTATCTGGGAGGCAAACAATAAATGTTCTATCTGGGGATTTTAGACATCTCCATTCAGTTAATGCACCTCCCCACCCCCCCAGCCCCACTTCTATTTCATTTTTCTCAACTCTTTGTCTTTCTTGCATGCTTATGCTCTCCAGGGAAGAATAGTCTCTTAAAATGTGTATGATGAGGACTTCCCATAATAACATCTAGTTCTTATTGGCACCTGCAGACACTCTGTATTATAAAATAATAGTTTAAGGCCTTCGAAGGTGACAAAACCAAAAAAAAATCTTTTCAGATTTCTAAAATGACACTCTCCATTGATCTGTGCTTAGGACAGGGATAGTGTCAAAACAGCAGCAGTAGCTGCAGCACAACTGTACAATGTTATTGTTCAGAGCAGAAAAGTATAAAGTCTATTAGGCTTTGATTTGTACCTAATAGCGCTTAAACATTTTGTTAAAAAAACAGAAAAAAGAATAAAAACAATAGCCTCCGTTCACGCAAGTTAGTTTTGCTCTTATTAAAGCAGTCAGAGATTCAGGTTGTATTCTAACATGCCTTAAGAAAAGAAGGACAAGCAAGGGAAAATATGTTTGAATGAAAGAACTGGCACAATGGAATTTACAGAGCTTTACTTAATCTAAGAATTTCTCCACATAATGCCAAGGGAACTTTTCTTTCTTGTTCCTATGATGGAAGATGGGAATGAAATCAAATATACAGTTGAAAGAATTTCAAGGGTAATATTAAGTTTCCTCTTCTTGGGCTTTAGTCAAATATTCTATTATGTGGTTAAACTTTTTATACATGAACTTAGTGCAGCAACTGAGGTTTCTTCCACAGAAGTAGGTAGAGGTGACACTTCTGCACTGGAGCAAAAAAGAGGAAGATATTTTATGCATACAGACATGTATGCTTGCAACAGAGCTGTGGTTTGAAAAAGGCAATAGTTTTCAAGGACACTGGAACAAAATTTTCCCCAGGCATGGCTTAGGATGTTGTGTGAACCAGTCTGGGGTGGTGGGAGGTAGAATTATTTGCCCAAGACGTGGTTGTTTTTACTGATATGTCAGTTTGTATCTTGATGTTTTTAACCCACTGTAACTGCCCAGAGTGGCTTGGCAAATGGGCACCCTTAAAAATAGAAGAGAGCTAGATGATAGATAGATAGATATTTTAGGCAACTAATTATCAGATTTATGTCTTACATATTCAACTAAAAAGGGCACTCAAGGGAACAACAACAACCACAAAAAAACGTAACACAGAAATAAATTAACCATACAAATAATACAAAATCCTAACTAAAACAATCAAATAGTTAAACTGAAGCTAATGTATTTTGATTTGTAGAAACAGAACAGTGGTCGCCTACAATTCCAGAGCAAATGAGAAAAGTCTCTTCCTACATAATCAACAAACAGGTTCTGTGAGAAGAGAGACCTTCAGCAGGGTTCTTTCTTGCAGAGCGATACAGGTTTATAACATGAAAGGCACCTAATTCTTTAGGGGTTTAAAATTTAAAAGTAATTTCTTAAATGGATCTTGGAAATCCAATGGGCAGCAGTGCAGGTCTTTCAGTGTGGCTGTATATTACTTCCAGTAATGGAAAGAATAGGTTTCTTGGTATTGTGTCTGGTTGTTGATTCTCACACATGAAAACTGTCAGAAGTTTACCGTCCCAAATCATGTCATGGCTCCACTTGCCAGAGATAGAAGAAAATTCCAGAGAATAGAAAAGATCCAGTAGTTGTGTGCAATTTAATAACCTGGGAGTGTATCCTAATCCACTGTAACAGGTAGAAATGGACATGGTGAAAGGGAAGGTATATTATGCCCATATACCTCCACTAAATTTAATAGGATTTTCCCCTTAGCAAAGGGGCTTAAAGTTACATACTTAATTTATACAAATTGGAGCTCACTTTCCTTGTTCCTTTTGAAAGAGAGATTAATAATGACAGCTATGATTTAATTCTCTTCAAACAGGATATCCCATGTGGAAGTTGACTATAGGCCTTCTAAGGCTGGAGTTTCCCTACAAAGTAATTACGTTCTACCACAGTAGAACAAGAAACTTGTCAGTTATCTACTGCATTTAATTTTAACCTCATGATGTGGATCAGTTGGTCCTGTTATCTCTATTGCCTTGACATCTTCCATTGAAAGGAAGAAAACTTAATTCTTTAGAATGGTTGATTACTTCAAATACAGAGGAAGAATATTTTCACTTCTTTGTGTAAATAAGAAACATTTCTTACAGCAGTTCAGACAATGGTTGCAATGACACACAGAAAGTCACACAATCCAGGCATCACTTGAGACATTCAGGTATCTTGTTTTAGAGATAGGTTTGCCATTTTGCTTTTCTTTATCCTCTTTCTTCATGCAGCCTCCTTATGCTCCTCACACACTGTTAAACTGCACTATTTTTCTTGGAAACAGATGCAATTAATATTCAACTTTATGAGCTATTCAAAAATATTATTTGCAGTGTTTTCTGAGGCTCATGGCCAAGCTATGCTAGTCACTATATGCTAATTTTCAGAAGACCATTTTATCATCTTGGGACCTGAAACAATCTGGCTCCTGAAAATTTTTTTCTTCTTTTTCCCTGGAAAAAATAGCATGTTGTTATATAGCCATGACTATGGCTGTGTTATTGCCATATTGCTTTTGGCATAGGTTTCATGTTCTAATCAGTGTGTCATAACAATTAAGGCAACATTCTCACTGTAACAGTAGATGAGTACCTCCCTTAAATTTTTCTTTGCTGTTACTGTAGCCATTTAAATAAATCCAAAAGTATGCTATTTTTTTAAAACTAGTCTATTGAGAAGATAGTAACTTTCAAGCTCAGTGCGAGGAAATAGAAACGTTTTCTTCTACTACCAGCATGAAAATGAAAGGTGTTAGCCTCTAGCAGGGAAATAAATTACCTTTTACCCAGCTGGCTGATAGAGAGATGGAGCTAAGAGGTGGCCCACTCAGAATCCCAGCGGAATGGTGAAAGATGGAGAGATCCTTCCCTTCTCTACCAGTCTACTCACTTATCTATATGGAATTCCTTATCATCTGTTGCAGGGGTGCGTAACTTTTGATAGGTCTACTACCACTCTCTGTTGAACTTTATGTAACCTGCTGATGGTTGAATCTCAAAAGAAGGACAGGGCCAACATGAAACTTGAATGGAACCAGGATGAACATTAAATTTGATTTAATTTAATTAAACATTAGTTATAATTGAAGCAAAATTCATTTAATATGATTAATACCCATAGCAAAACTAATGAAGGAGAGCTCCTTGTGGATTATACTACTTGCTTTTAAAAGTCTGCTGCAATTTCTAATATCAACAAAAGAGAAAAAAATTGTTTTCCAACTCATAAACCAGAATAACTTTATTGGTTTTAATTGCTAATGTTCTTATGTTCCATTTTTAAATCAGAAAAAACACCTTTTTTCTGAATAAGATCCAGCATATCTTTATTGAACACTTTAAAAAAGTAATTAATAGAGATGGAACCAACTGCTTTAGAAGAGACAAAAAAGAGAAGGAAGGAAGGAAGGAAGGAAGGAAGGAAGGAAGGAAGGAAGGAAGGAAGGAAGGAAGGAAGGAAGGAAGGAAGGAAGGAAGGAAATGTTTTAAAATGGGTCATATAACACCAAAAAACACCAACTAAAATTAACTAATGAAATTCCAACTTACGGAGGAATGAGGCAGGGATGTATTTTAGTTCCCCTGCTGTGTAATCTGTACATAAATTTACTCATGGCCAAAATAAATAAATTAGAATATCACCCCCCAAAACTAGCATACAGACATATTGCAGCTTTGTTGTATGTAGATGACATAGTGCTTCAATCACAAATGTTAATTGGATTTAAAGCTTTGAATGCTCTGGCCAATTACTGCTCTGAGGAAGCACTTGAAAACAACTATAGTAAACTGCATGCCTGGAGGATAAATGGCCAAGTGAAATCTTTTAAATATTTGGGCATGGTTTTCCATAGCTCCACCAAACTCAGTGCACAACAAATAATGTATTACAAATGCTCAAAAAACAGTGGCCGCAATTCAATCTTTTCACTTCACCAGAGGACCACAGCATATCCCAGCAGCACTGAAGCTATATTCAGCTAAGGCTCGTGCACAACTACTTTTCAGGGTCCAATCAGGATCTTAGACTTCCTTTACTCCTCTTGAAAGGGTCCAATCTAAATTCCTAAGGGCTATATTCTAGATAACCCCATTGCATTCCAAATGTAGTATTAAGGAGGGAGGCAGGGCCATCTAAAGTTGAAATAGGTACATGGACCTGTATCATAGCACATTGGTTGAAGTTACTGTTCTTTCCCACAGGGCTGAGTTTTTTCCTTATTGAGGACAATTACAAATCAATATAATTCAGGACAATCTCATAAAAACTTCAACATCTCAACTTTTCCAGGGAGGCGTTCCTAATGATGTGTTACGAGTGGGCATTCAGCACATTTAAACAATGTATCCAAGACCTGGAAGCCCAACAGGACCTGCCTGCTCTACCTAAGAATGTTTTTCTGAGCAGTCAAGCCCCTTTTTACAAACTAGCGAGATACTTACACCACATAACTGTTTCCAAATTCCAAACAGCACTAACTTTAGCATGCTTCAATGCTCTCCCCACAGCAGTTTTGGAGGGCTGATACAAAAAAAAACCCCTATGAGCTGAGACTGTGCTGCTGTGGATAAGGGGCTATTGAAACTACACCTCCTGTCCTGCTACACTGTACCCTCTATTAGAATTCAAGGACCCACCTTGTAACTCCTTACCTGGTAAAACACCCAGGAAATTCTGATCTTTTATATGTAGAGTTGTTGTTACCAGATTGGTATGATTCAGTCTCCTTCAACATACCTAAATTTTGTAATACTGCCTGTAAAATTAGGCAGACTTTGATTATTTACTGACAAACCCATCACCAATTGTAATATTTTATCTTGTTTTGTTTTTACTTTATTTTTATTTTTAATGGTGTTTTTGTTTGCAATTATGGTCAGTGACTGTAGTAACATTCATTCACCAACTAAAATTTGGCTTAGAATTTCAGTTTATGAAAACCCCAATTCTGTATTGAATTACTTGACAAAACATCTATTGAAATCAATGACATTTTTAATAGAAATATATAGGGTGTATTGTTATTTGCAGTAGTAAATTTAAGTAACTAAACCTAATTAATCACAACAGAGTGGATCTAGTGAGATGGCAAGAAGAATATGAATTTATCGACAGCTCAGGCCTGACCACAATATTGTTCAGCTTTGCTTCCCACACAGAAATGATATAAGTCTAGCACCTACCAAAGGTTTGAGATTTTGGCTAGCTAAATGACAAGAGGGCAAGGACTGTCATGCCATGATCTTTGGCTAAGGATCATGAACGTGGAAGTAACCATAGATTAATGCCTCTACCTCCATAAGATTGCACGATTTTAAGTATTTTCCTTGTTTAAAAGCTCAGAGGTCCCTGGGATTCAGGCAATCTTTTGCATCTCTGGAGTGTGTATGGTGCAAGGTGGAATAAGTCACTTGATATGTACTGCAGTGTTTCTCAGTTTTTTTAATGGTACTTTAAGCATGGCTAAATACAGCAGAGCTTATGTCTGTGGTAGATCTTGTAAACCAGCTAAATATATTACCCCAATAATAAACTGAGGGCCAACTAGAGAATACATGGAATGTGTATTTACATTTACAATACAGCTTTTTAAAAATGGAATTTATATCAGGTGAGAAGTCTGATAATAAATGGGAACACACCAGACAGCATAGAAAATGTATCCATGTTCTTTCAAGTTTCCTTTTTGAAGAAAAACTCTCATCTGAATCTGAAATTTATATTGAGCGAAAATTCACCAATAAAAAGGGTTAAATGTTCCCTACCAATTCATTCAGTAGAAATTGTATACCTGAGTCTCCAAAACACTTTTGACAAAGTCCCTCATTAAATCTTCTAAGCAAACTGAGTAGTCCTAGGGCAACTATCTGGTTTAAAATAATTTAAGCAGAGCATAAGAAAAAATGTGTTTCTAGTGGAGAGATAAAAACAGTAGCTCTGCAAAGGTTCTGTTTTGAGATTTTTGCTTTTTAAGTTGCCCACAAATGACTTGGATGTAGTGATGAGCAGCAAGATGACCAGAATTTGCTGATTATTCAGTTATTTAGTATGTTTCAAACCAAAACTATTTCAAAGAACATAAAAAGATCTTTCCAAACTGGATGTCTTGGTAATAAAATGACAAATATAGTTCAGCAGAAAGTGAGTGTAAAATGACTCATATTGTCAGAAACATTCATGTATACACTGATGAGCCAAGGATCGTTAGGAAAAGAAGCAAAAGTGAAACTGACAATCTCATAGTAACTTTTACATTTCATATTTGGAATGAGGTGTACAGTTCTTGCAACATAATATGGATGTATTGAATTGTGCACAATATTGTATAGAGATGGATGGATAAATATATTGCCTCCCTCTCATATAACAGCAAAAATGATCACTGAGGTCCTATGTTACCTCTATTGTCACAGGTAGCATGACTCTCAACAGCAGTTGTTAAGTAACACATCTGGAAGATGCAACAGTGCTTATGTCCCACTTGTGGACTTCCTCAAGCATCTGGCTGGAACAGAAATACTGATTAGAGAGGCCATTAATTTGTTCCAGTATGTTGTTACTTGAACTATCTTAAGGACAATTTATTTATTTATTTTAAGATATTCTTATTGTTAGAATAACGAAATACAAAGGAAAAAAAAAGTCTACAAAATGTCTAACCAATGTAGTGCTACTAAGAATAAATAAAGCATATAAAAAAACCCCCATTATTGGAAAATGTTCTAGTAACATGTTCTCCCCTTCCCTTCCATTTATTTCCCCAACTGCTGACTGCATATGATAAAACGTTCTTTGTTATGGCATTTCCAACATTTATGGCTACATAATTTGTCTATCTTGGTAATTATTGATGGAGCTATGTACCATCTATAAAACAGTTTGTAGAAATTTTCCCTTAAATTATAACTTGAAGTAAATATTATTGATTTTTTCTCATAATTCTTCCCATTGTTGTACTGTGATTATTTCTTTGAATTTTGCATCCACTTTATCATACACTTTTTGATTTGTTCCATCTCTGTGTCATATTTCAATAACAATTTATCTAATCTATCATATCTATCTATCTATCTATCTATCTATCTATCTATCTATCTATCTATCTATCTATCCATCCATCCATCCATCCATCCATCCATCCATCCATCCTAATAGGTGATTTTGGTTTTGCACATGAATGGAACTTCAGTAGGAGCTTACTTTCTGATTTTTTTAGAAAATAACTCTTCAGAAAAAGTAACCTTTGAAATTATTCAAAATAAAGAATCTAATATATCTGCTTTAAGTATCATTTTCCCCCTCCCCCCCTTGGATTCCTACTATAGTTGGTTGATCTTTCACATTACAATCTAAATGTCACCCAAGACTCTGAGATACAAACAGTTCTTGACTGTACTTATGAACTGGTTTGTGGAGGTTTTTTTTTTTCCTTGTTAAAAAGCCAAATTGTAAAATTATTGCTTGCACGATCCAGTTTCAAATTCAAATAACAGATCTGTATGATTTTGTGAATCTTTTCTTGTTGGTTCTGAATATAAAGCCAATATATATGTTGAGAGGCTGAAAAAACTCCTTATGTGGCCACTTTAAAGTGATTTTACACAGTTGTAGATGCCTGCAGTCAGCATTAGAGGCTACTTTCAGAAGAACACAACAAATTTAATTCACTCCAACGAGGTGCCCATCATGCCTTCTTGATATGAGAAAAATGTCCCTATCCTGAAGCTGAGATGTCAGGCTCGGCTTTATCCCACTGAGCCTGTCCATCCACTTTTGACTGTTTGAGGCAGGAATGGCTGGTTCTCTAATCAAGCTTCCTCTTGCACTTAAAAAGCTATTTATATAAATTCCCTCTTCTCCTTTTGCATTGTTTCCTGAAGCCACTGGAGCACCTCTCAGTGCAATAACAAAAATGTGTGTAATTAAAGTGTGCCTACCAGCAGTTAAATTGTCTGAAAAGAACAGGTAGGTACACTTGCAAAAGGGTATCTCCAGATGATACACCATCTTCTGAAGCAGGGCCCAGCCTTTCATTCTGAAGATGCCTTATTTGGTTGCTACATCACCAGGTCACAGGACTGTTTGCCTCCCTGTACTGGAATAAAATTTTTGAGTCATTGTCAGTCAGTTAGATAGTACTGAGAGTAAAAACCACTTCAGTATAATGAAACAGATTGCTATGTTCCTATGTTTATGAGTACTGATGTGGGTTTGTATGTGAGTCTTTTGAAATCTCTCTTCAGACTATACAGCCAGGTAGTCTTATTATCTTCTTTTCACTGACTCAATCCAGTTCTCTCTGAACATCGCTATTGCTTGATAGGGAACACAATTGACTGAGTGAAAGGCCTAAGAAGAAGGAAGTTCATGATAGATGTGTCTTTTAAAATATGAGGAATCTTTGGTCTCTGTTGAGTAACCTATTTTAAGTAAGGGTATATACTGAATTGAGCAAAAGCTAGAGGACTGGAAAGATTGGTTCCCTCCACTAACTCATTTTCATGCTGCAGTCTGAGAGACAGGCACTGAGGACTTTTTAGCCTTCCTCATAATTCCTAATGTGAAGAGTCACAGCTGCTCTAGGAGTGTTTTCTTCTGATGCCCCTCAGTTGCTGAAGCCCATGTAGGAACAAAGATCCAGGCAAAAGGGAAGAAGCAGCTGAGGTATGTAATGGGAGGGTACAGACTGTCCAATTCACACTGCAAATAGAAGGGGACTATCACATCCTTTCGCTGGGTCCTGCAAAGAATGAGCATGATGCCTAATTAAAAAAAGAGTATTGCCAAAACCTTTTGTAAAGTGCAAATGAACTTTGGTCAGCAGGGAAATTAGGCGGAGGATTTCTCTGAATTTGTCAGGATAAGAAGAAATTCTTCAGCAATGTCTCAAGGGTAGAATGCCCTCATGATTGTGATAGTAGAAGCAGGACTGAAAAAGCACAAAAGAAGGAGTCCTATCATGATCTTTTCCTGAGGGATTTAATTGAATCATAGGAAGAGAGGCTGTGGTCTGTTAGTGCGATGATAATTTAGACGTCCAGTGAAATTCTCTTCTGATTTGAAAGCATGTCTAAAGCAAATTCTTTTTCATTAAATTGGATGGCAACTGTGTAAAAAATGTGGGAGCATTTGCACCACTCCAGATAGTTTTATGGTGTGCTGTATTTCCTCTGAGGGCCAAACAATGTGTTGAGGGGACAAGTCAATATATCTCCTTTGAGCCCATGCATCCACTCCACCCAGACTTTGCTTGCTTTCTTTGGCAGCTCCTTTCCAATAGGATTTTTTTTTCAAGTGGAGCCAAATGTAGCACACTGAATACCCCTGAGAGGAGAGGCAGTCAAGTCCCTCTTCAGAACAGCCATGCCTTCCACATATTGCTGGATATGTTACCCTGCAGTGTAGAACCCTTCCACAGAGACATTGGGAAAGGTAATGTCAGAGGAGGCCAGGAGACAGATTAAAGCAGCAGCAAGAAGTTTTTATTTGTATTTTTTAAAGGAAAAAATTAGGGAAAGAACATATGCTATCTTATATTCAAGATTATATTACTTATTATCCTGTTACTTATATTACTCGCAAGGTCTTTTCCAGTTCTGTGCTATTTTCTGACTTTGTCTTTCTTCCTTCAATCCATCTCATGATTATGTTAGAAAAGTTCCCAACAAAATGTTCAGCTCAGTGTGATATTTTTCCACTCTCATTTACTGACCCTTTTTGTGGATGACATTCCTCTCCTCTTTCTTAGATCTTGCCATCCCTCTCTGAAGGCTCAGGTGTCTGGCAGTATAGAGGAAGATTAAGTAATTCTGAGAGACTACATTACTATGGGTATTAAAAGGTTCTGTTGGTGTCTTGAAATTTTGGGGTATTGATGTTTTATGGACTTCTGGAAGCCAGAGGCTTTTATCATTAAAATAGAAGAAAATATAGTGAATGAAGTTCAGTTAAATTTAAAGCCAGTATAAGGACATTTAGTCACCTAGTGCAATACAGACTGCTTTAGTTCAGTGCTTCCATCACAGCCTTGTTCTATTTCAATATATTGCATTTAATTCCCCTCCCATTAGGAGTATCCACAGAGGGGAGTGCACACATAGAAAAGGTCATGGCTGCCAATTTGACTTTTTGACACCTCCCCCCACCATTGTCCCTCCCCTCCAGCTGTTTTTTCTCTTTTTTCTCCCAGATAGTAAATCAGCATTTCATTGTGACTGAACAGAAACAACCCTCCCTGGTTTATTTTCAGGGTTTCTTACCCTTACAAAGGTTTTGGGGTTTTTTTCCTTAAGTTTTCTATAAACTTTGAGGCTCTACAAAGCCAGTATGCAAATGGTAAAGCTTTGGGCTAGATAAGGACTAGAATTTTGCAAATGGAGTGATTGTCTTCTGAACCAGGATAGCTAAGGTAGTTAAAATAAAACCCACTGTAGAAATTGTAAATTCCTCACTTCTTTGGCATAGGAAAAATGCAGACTCAGTTAATCCATTGCATGTTTTCTTCTCTCTGGAGCAAAACAGGAGGTAATTTGAATATTTGTATAATTTTTAACCATCCTGCCTATAAATAATTTATTGGCCATGGTCAATGAATGTTCTTTCTTTCATAAGAGTTTTTCTGTGCAGAAGACTGCATAGTTTATAAAGCTATTTCAGTGGCAATTGACAATCCAGAGTGTCTCTTAATGCAGCAGAGAAAAAAATGGCACTTTAATTGCAGAGCTAGTATACATTTTGCTCTTGAAGTGAAACAAAGCGAAAAGGATGACATATAATTTGAAGTTATTTTTAAGTGACTGTCTTAGAGCAGAGGCATAGTATAGTACTTACGGCTGGGCATTCAAATTAATCAAAAAGGGTGTTAGAGCTTAAAAGAAGAAACTCCTTCATATCATATACTCTGTAGAAGCTGAGTAATGACTGGTATTCTGATATGAGTCATTCCATTTCTCAGTAATCCTGGCTCTTCAGTTCTATATCAATGCAACAATCAAAATATAGCATAAAAAACCTAGAACAGACTTTCCTGATAAGGGATCCATGTTGATCTAGATATAGCCAAGGACAACTGTTGACCCCAAATTTAGATGCACATTGCCACTATGACCAAAGGAAGCAGCTAGTTGGTACAATATGGTATTGACAGTGCCCATTAGCAGTGTGTATATGTAGTATTGTATCATAACATTCTGCTGTATTGTTTTTACTGTTTTCAGTCCATCTGACAGTCCTTTTTGTTTTATTTTTCAAGGAGAAAGATAAGACCGGGATATGTTTGCTTATTTATTTATTGAAGCACAAAGGGGTTAAGGGTTTTGCATGAGCATTCAGTCTTTAATTAGCTGATCATTTTTCCAGGAGTTTGCACCCTCTTTTTCATATCATTGAGCCGGACATCTGGGGAGCTATATAAGCAAAACCAAAACCAAAACCAAAAAACCCTCCACAAAACAAAGCAAAACCCCACCCAAATGCCACACCACAACAATATCACCTGCCACTTTGCAACAATAATAATACCTAAAAAAACAAGACCAAAATAAACTCTAAAGAAAAAACTAGAAAAGCAGAAGCTGATTTCCAGTGGAAGAAAAGCTTGGGGCTATCCCAGTACATAGACCAGAGTGATGACTCTCCCATTGTGATGCTAGCCTTCCTCATAAACGAATAGCATTATAATGGTGAAAATGCCAGACTTTATAAACTAATGTGGGTTCTGAAATATGGGATATGTCAGCCTGATCATCTCTGAAAGACAGAGGAGTACTGTCAGATAGAGACTTCCTTTTAGGTGACTATGACTTAACCCAGGACAGAATAAAGTAAGATAATTGACTGCTAATAAGAGTCCTTTATTTTTTATTCACTGTCATTATTTAAGACCATTTCTCCCCTCACAAATAGTTAATCACTTTGGTATTGTTTTAGGTTTGTTTGTTTAAGGCCACTCCTGAGTATTCTTCTCCAACTGTACCCCTTCATATGCTTGCCTTTGTATTTTATGGCAATTAATTTGGCAGCTTTTGTCAGAAAAGATGCCATCTCTGTATGGAAACTGATTGAACAATGCACCTAATCTGATATTTGATTTAGACCTTTGTAAACGGAAGAGGCAGCTTGCCTTTAGCATCTAGCAGGACAAAGTGGTGTCTGTTAATATTTGATGAGAATGATTATTTTAATCAGTTTGGGATGATAAAAAACACTCACCAGAGGCTGTGTGAACATCACTGCTCATCACAGCAATGGATTTGCTGTCAAAAAGGAATTCAACAGAAGGTTTTCTTCATGACCACACAGCCGGCTCTTAAAGCAAAATTACTTGTTCCATCGGTATAATTGGCTTTGTAACTCTACTTTACAAATCAATGCAAAAAATATCTAGAGTACATCTAGCTAGAGATCACTGATGCAGCATGTCAGATCATATGTATGACCTTCTGAAGACAGGGCTTCATTCAGAAGCATTCCAGAGTAAAGGATGTTGAAAAAGTTTAGGCCAAAAAGAAAAGTCAGCAATAACATGTACTGTATGACCATTAGATGTGGATCTTGAGGGCAGCAGAGTTGAATGAAATGTTATATGTTGCCAATATTAGTTGATGTAACTTCATTTCTACCTATCATAAAATCCAGGAACTTTGATTAATACTATGCTAATATCTGTCTTTCAGTTTTTCCTATAAAATAGGCTTGTTTTTTAAAATCCATGGCAGTAATTAGCAATGAATAACTTTAGCCCTACAAATTTGTATCTCTTCCAAATGCCATTTAGGATTGCCCTGTAATTGCAACTAATTTAATTTGGATCCAACACATGGAATCCTCTGTTTCCTTATCAGTTATTTTTTCCTCTTTCACAGCAGTCTTCTCTGCAAACCTTGCAGGGCAGTCTCAATTGTAATTTTAAAAAAATGTTTCCTCCAAACCCCAATTCTTAGTGATGGCTACTGCATTTTTACATTTCTGTTGAAATCAGCCAGTAGCAGCAAGAAGAACATCAGTTAAATAACGGCTGTGTGTGCATTCTAGATAACATTCAAACTTCTGGGAGCTTTGCCATTAATTTCAATGGTAGTTTAAGGCTTCTGATTGCAGCTGAGGAAGCAAGAACTAAGTGAAAATATTCTATACATTTGTGGCATTATATTTTACTTGAAGTAGGCTGGTCCTGATCAATTTGATCAGTTTATCTGGCAAGGAAAAGTACAAGAACCATGTGTTTGTGGGCAATTTTGTTTGTCTTTTCATCTGGCATTTGGGCTGACATATTTCCAGCAAACCACAGTAGTTTCTGAGAGTTGAGAAAAAAAAAATCCTGTATCATTATAAGCCATTCAGCATTTGCCCACATCATAGTCTTTGGACTGTATCTTGCTGGTAAATTTTCAAGGGGTCTGTGGTTGGCAGTCAACTCCGCAGTTGAATTTAAAAGCAGCTGCTGTGTACATGTGCATGTTTCTTCAGATGTGAAAAAAAAACTTTGTTAGCCTTTACCATCCGTGCAAGATCTTAAAAAGTGAATAGTGCTACTACTAATAATTACTTATTGCACTGAAAGACATTTCTGAATCCAAGAGATAGTTCTGCACAGAAATGCTAAAAACATGTACTAGAGATAGATCTTTACAAAAAAAGACAGTTAAGTACTGTTGCTTTTATTATGTATTTGTTTTTACCTTATTTCTACACTTCCTGTAAAATCACATTTCAGAGCAATACACAACATTAAGACAGAAATCATGGCTCTAAGGAAGGAATCTGTAACACAGTGTCTTGCAGCCTTGGCAACTCTAAGGTGTGTGGACTTCAGCTCCCAGAATTCCCCAGCCAAATGGGTGGAACTTTCATTGGATCTTTGTGGCTGCAATCTTGACTTATTTGACCACATCCTGCAGACAGGATGATCACCCTGAAAGGCAGGATGATCACTGGGGGTCATCCCAATGTTTTCTTCGCCTTTTCTTTCATTAAATGTTCTGGATTGTTTTCAGAAATCAAATTACTTTCCTTAAGGAAAACAAAGAAGCCCTTCCAATTTCTCTCCCTGCCCCTCTGACTCGTTTCTGTTCTGCATCTAAAGGCCCTGACTTTGGTAACCATGGCCTGATATGAATCTTGTGAGGAAAATGTGTATGTAAAGGAAGATGCCCATTTGAATTACCTCTGCTATAGGTCCAAAACAAGCAAGAGTCCCTGAGCCTCAGAAGAATATAATGGCTTAAATGTTTATGCCACAATTAATGTTTTAAACTTTTCAGATGCCCCTGAATTTTTCACTGTTTTAGCTGCAAAAAGATAACCAGACTACTCTTCTAAATATGTAACAGTAGTTGCAAAGATGAAAATATTAATGATATAGACAGTAATAACATTAGCAGTACTAATAACAGGAGTATATCCAGGGTAATAATGAGATATCTTGTAAGATCTCTAATACTGTAATGGCAGCAGTTATAAAATGGGCAAAATTTCCTTGTCTGGCTAGGAAGCTGAAGGAGACCTACAGTTCTGAATGTGCCACTGATGAATGTCTTGGGGTCATCAGGAATTAGAGCCTGAAGAGAAGAAAAAGTGTTTCAAGAAGAACATAGTTAACAGTGGTGATGATGTGTTTAGAACTTTGAGTTCCTTAGCTGATTATCCAGGGTATATCATATGGAATTTGGCAAATATCAGTACAAAGATCCTCATACGATATTGGTATGATTTTCATGAGCTTTATAATCCATTTTGATTGAGACTGGAAAGCAAATGTTAATTGGGGTAAAGCTACATATGTAGCAGGAAAACTGTAATAAAATAGAATACTTGGAGGGAAATTTGCTTCTTTTTTTATGAGTTCATCTACATAAATTTCCATTTTGGAATAATTTCTCTTTCAAGCATAATTATCTGCCTTTGGCCATTTTTACTATGTTTTAAAGTCTGTATAGGATTTGACTGATTTTTAAAAAGGCTTTTTCCACTGAGATTTTTTCAGATGGGAAAAAGGCCAGAACTGTAGAGATACAATCTTAGATTCCCCAAGGGTAGACATCAATTGGTCATTGGAAAAAAAGGCTTAAGGAATAAAATATGAACTCAATCAAATTGCTAATGAAAATATTTAGCCTATAATTAGTTATACACACACCCACACACACCAAACTACACAAGCCCTGTGGCTGCTTAAACTTTTATTATGTTGATTATCTGAGGCAGCTTTACCCAACTTGGTACTCCCCAGATTTTTTGGTACTACAATTTCCAGAATTCATATTCAAAATGTTTTGGGATTTGAGAAGTTGTAGTTCTCACCCATTGGGGATGGTGATTTGGATCAACATTGAAAACCTCTTCCTTATGAAAGCATATGAATTCTGTACCATTCTAGAGCATTCCCCAATCTCGAAGACAGTTTCAAATGTATTGGGCTATAGTTCCTTGAATGTAAAAACAGCATGAACAATGAAAACTCGGTCTGGAAGTCTGCGGAATTGTATTATAACTACTTCAACTAAGTTGGAAGGTGGCTATAGAGGGATTCACCATGTCTATGCATAGGGGGTTAGGAAACACCCACCTTTCAATCCTGCATTTATGTAGGTATGTAAGGAAAAAAAATAGAGTTAAGGAGGAATCGTTGAGAATTATGGAAACAATACTTTAATGGCAATTTTGGTCCGTGCAATACTTCTAACATCCATACTAAGTAAGCTTATTCTATGGTAGCCAAGCATTATGCACAAATTTTCGAGAGATAAGAGGGCACAGTCTTGGTAGAATACTAAGGGAAGAGTATTGCTGGACTTTCAAGTGTCTTCGAAGACAGTGCCGTGCAAATCATTTATGGTTTTTCAGTCTGGAAGGGACTAGGACATAAATAACTGAGAGCTTGATTGCATACAGTGCTAAAGTATCATTGTCCTTCAGAAGCAGGTACAAAGTTTGGGTAAGTTTTTCCAGGGCTGTGGCAGGAGCGGTAATAGGTAATCCTTCCCCATGTACTTTTCTTCTTCTGCATTCATTATGGCTATTTAGAATATGAAAAACTAATATGAAGTTTTGGGTATGCACAGTTAGCATTACATTGTAGCTTGTCCTGAGGCTGCTTCATGTGATGCAGTTTAAAATATCTACTGTGTGGTATCTCAACCAAATGTATAGTTTTTTTCTGGTTAGATTGCAATAATTATTAGGGTAAGGTTACACATGCTTCAAAAAAGATTCAGAAGCATTTCAGATCTCACATGAGCACAGCACCTCTCTTTTTTAATGGAAACTTTTCATTAAACTTTTCATTCAGACTTTTTTTTTCAGCATGAACTTTAAAAAAATATGCTGATGCTGTAAGGAATCAACTCATCAGAGTGGCATCTTTTTCAAGGAAACCTGAAAAAATAGGATGCTTTAATGAATGTCAGAGAGGTGCTGTTTTTATGTTTGTAGTCTAAAATGTTTCTCTTGAATCATTTTTGAAGCAGGCATAGCCCAAATAATTATGACATAATTTACAGCTACTTCTTTTTTGGATCCACTGGATCCTGAATCAGATTTCTGTGAAAAGAAGGATTCCTTTTGTTCCTGGATAAGATCAAAATCAAACAGAGAATTTTGCTGGTGAAAGAGAAAAAGCAGGGGATTTTTGCTGATTTTCTCTTTTCCTTGCAACACTCCCCTCCTCCCATGCCCAAGTAGATATTTGTGGTAGGATTGTAGAATTAATTGATTCTACTGATAGAAGTCTCCATTGAATGGAGCTCTGTACAGAGCACGTTCTAACCTGAAGAAGCAAGATCTGAAGTTCAGTTGGTATTTACTTCATGCAAAGTTAAATTCATCATACATGTATTCAAATCTAGATCTCCTGAATATACTGAAAGCCTAGTAAATGCCAGTTGAAAGCTGCAGGGTCCAAAGCATCTAATGGTATCTTGGCAATATAATTTTAGGGTACTCTTTTACTGTATATACAATTTCATCTGACCTGGCTCTCACACAGTCCTAAGAATATCTTACATATTACAACTTTTTATCAACAGCTAAACAATGCAGCCATTTCAGAATTGTTCATTTTATTTCTGTTGCTGCTCCTGCCCCTCCTTCTTTCTCAATGCTGTCGATGGTGCTGCCTGATTTGCACTATGAGTTTTGAAAATCTGTTTGCTAGCAAACAAATGTACTTCAAATGTGTTGTATAAATGGCTGGGTTTGTTCAATTAGGATAATAAAATACCAAATGTCAACAGTGTGATGAATTGTTGGCCCAAAAGAGGTGGTGGTGGTGGTGATGGAGGGAGTGTTACATTGAAGAATTGTATGTAACCTCTCTATTACATACCGAGTGACCTAAAAGAGATTTAAATAATACCAATCTCCTTCATATCTCCAAACAGAATAAGTAATAGGATACTCTGGGCCTGCTAAGATTATTGCTAAAGTATTTCCTTATTATCTCCAGAATTCACAGCGCTGCTGTTTCCAAAGGGCCAAACATGCAGGCCCTTTGGAAGCTAAAAATTGGTACAAATCTATTACTGTCTTTCCCCATTGCAGTTTGCTTGCTTATGCCCAATTCTCACAAGTCAAACAGTGTACAAGAAAACACAATAAATCACAGCCTGTTTTGTCCTATATTATCCTCTCACAAATTATGAGTCAAGAGGGAAGAATGTATTTGGCAATTTATAGTTTCCTGTGAGAATTACAAAGGATCCCATAAGGTCAAGTATTTTATGGGTGGTGGAGTGTGGGAATAGTCCTGGCTTAGTCTAATATATAAAGGATGTAAGCTTCATCTTTTCCATACAGACAGACATAAACCAACAAGAAGTTATTCTTTGAAAGTGATTTTTACAGTTGAGTGAAACAGGTGCTTCTATTTCATTCAGTGGAACATTATTTCCAACAGGATATGCAGCTGGTGATAGGGCATTAAATTAAGATTGTGACCTACTGGCACTTTTCACTTGCTTATTTTAATTAATTTAAATGCATGCAAATTTAAATTGTTGCATTGCCTAGCACCGTTGATGAGCAAATGAAATAAATGAATTAAAACAGGACAGATTAGTCTGCATAGGCATGCTTTGATGTGTTATGAATTCTTTAAAAAAAATCTTAAATTTGTACATGGTCATTCTTTCTTCCAGAGAATCTCAAAATAGGAACCTTGGAGATGGGTAATGATGGCCTATATTTTAGATACATCATCACAAGAAATTGGCAAATATGTAATATTCAATTCAGTCTAGTTCTTATTTTTCCCATCTTAAATGCATTCCACCCTGGTTGTAGATTAATTTGTTTGTGTACTTTTCTATTAATACATTTCATACACACTTCTCTTTAATACATGTTTTTGGCATACATGTTTCCAAATATGTACATTTTTGCAAGAGAATTTACCTTACAATGCATTTGGTGTATCTTCTCCTCACATAACAATTTTTTAACACATTTTTTCAACTGTGAACTGCATCTCAAATTTGGAAGAGTGCTAATTTCAGGAAGTGAAAGTTCAGTTCAGGAAATGCAAGGTGAGTAAGTTTAAACTAAACTATGAACTGGATGGATCTCTCCCCCATCTGTCATGGTATTGACTTGGTTGACACTAGAATGACTACTGGAGCTGGAATAACTCAGTCACCTACGGTTGGTCGCTGTTATGCTGGCAACACTGAATTTGTAACACTGGATCTGGTGGAAGGACATTTGACCTGATGTATCTTTAAGAGAAATGTCTGTTGTTGTTTTTTTAATGTGAATCCTTTGGATTCTGGCATCAGACCACCAGGCCATAGCTTCACCACCTTTTTCATTGATTAGATGTAAGATTGCAGAGAGCCTGTCTTCCAGAAAATTGATGTAGGCCCTCCAAAAGTTCAGACATGCAGTCCTGAAATGTTTCCAAGTACTGTTTCAAAGACAACAGGGTTATGTAAAATGTATTAGCTTGCAATTCAGTGTAAATGGTAGCATATGCAAGTTATAGCAAATGCAAGTTACAATAAGAAGTAAGGTTTCTAATCATTAATTGCATCAAACAATCATTTAAGAATGCCAAAGTACAATGAAATCCACAAGATCAAATCAGGTTGATGTCTTATTGAGTTTGATGAATTAAAATACATAAATACACATAGACTGATAATATTTAAAAAAGCATTAAAGCTGAAATGACTCTGTAAAAGCACCTCTGTGTCCTCTGAAAAGCAGAGGAGAAAGACTGTTTAAAGTGCAGGGTCAGATGACTGATAGAGTGCATTGTCTGGAGACTTTCACAGTTCAGGTTAATGCTATCAAACCTTTTAATTACACCAATATATAGCTGATAAGAAGCCCTAATGGCCCTTTTCATATCTGTAGAGTAACTAGGACATACGCCATGTATGGATGTAAGATTGATTCCTATAAGGCTTCATTCTGATAGCGTGACTTCCTGTCAAATGATACATAGCAGAAACGACTTTTCAAATCTTTGTCTTTCCTACTGAGGTGTTGTTGGGAGACATTCCAATGCCTTAGGAATAGGCTGGTGCAGTTAAAAAGTAGGGTTCATAGAGCTGAATCGGTAAGCTGTAACTAAGTATTATTATTTGTGAGTTTAAAATGTATAATAATAAGGTATTCATTTGTGTTCTTGTGTCCAATGAACAATGTTTCCTAACACTGGAAATATTACTTTTATCCAAAATGGTAAAAAAAACCAAAAAAAAACACCTTAAACTGTGGGAGAATATCATTAATTTCCATACAAGATATTTATGGATCTAAAGTACTTGCATTCTGTCTTCCCTCCACAGAAACTGACAGCATACATTGGTTAAATGTAAACCCCCTTGAAATCAGCCCAGAGCAGAACAAAGGCATGGAGCTGATAAAAGTATCTTTAGAAATAAAGACACTAAAAAGAGCCATGGTTTGAACATACAGACCCCATCTTGACTTTTTTGATCTCCCCTGCAGATGCCTCCGCTGCCATCCGATCGTTCATAACATGGGATGCAAACACAGTATTTAAAAAAAAAACCAGCCATCTAGCCTCTGTCTAAAATCTCTCCCTCTCCTTTACAATCTGAAGGTTGTGTGTGTGTGTGTGTGTGTGTGTGTGTGTACATACTTTCATAGACTTGGTATGCTTTAAGGATTGCCTATATAGCAATGATAGTTCTATCAGTTGCTGAGATGCAACCATATAGTGAAAAAAGGACAAAGGATTTCAGTACTCACAGGCTCACAGAATGCTTGTAAGTCTCTGTGTTCATTAGGAAGGTAGGGTGTGTGTGTGCGTGTGTGTGTATATATATATATATAAACCTGCTGGCATGCACATGTAAAACAAATTAATTTTGTATTAAAAACTTTTCCCCTGGAACATTTGTTTTTCATCTGGCATCAAATGAAATTTAATTTCAAGTTGTTTCATGTCATTTCAAAAAGATGCACAGGAGGTTCCTAAACTTATGTATACACATCTCATTATTTCTCAGTAGGATCTGTGTTTTTACCACCTGTTCGCAATTGGGAACACTTACCCTAATGCCACTATAGCAAACTTTACCACTGGGACTCTTTCACAATACAGTTTTTATCTCTTCTGCATTGTTGTTCCATACAATTATTTAAAAAAGAAGTTGTATATGGGCTCAAGAAGGAAAAGAGCTCAACCATGGAACTTTTCCTAAATACAAAATTGGTTCATAAAAATGCTAGGAAATTGTAAAAGCAAAGTGAACAAGTTTAAATCAGTCCTATGAAATGGCTCATGTTGGTTGGTTTATTTATTTTATTTTATTCAATTTGTATACTGCAGTACCCCAATGACTTATTTTATGAAACTGCAATACAGAAAGAAAGTGGAAGAAACTATGGCAGAGGTTAGGAGTACAACTTTGGGAGACTCCTTCTCTCCCTCAGAAATGGTACCCATGATCTCTCAGATTTAAAATAATAGATATTAAAAGACTGAATTTTTGCAGCAGTCCTTGAGGATTGAAGAGACTGCTGAGCAGAGAGCTATGACATGAACTAGGTTGAAGTTCATATTATGAGAAAGCCACACTGAAAAGGACAATTATTATTTCCATGTAAGCAGGCACAATTGGAATCATATTATACTTGGGACAAAACTGTTTTGCTCTTAGGCAAGAAGACACAAACAACTCTATTGTGGGTCTACAGAGCAAAACTCTGCATGACCAGCAGATGTCAGCAAAGGAATCTGTAACTCTGCTTCCATCTACTGGGTATCTGGATTTTTGCAACCCAGATCTGATAGTCTTACTTTGCAGTGTAGATTGTTAGCAAAAAACTAATAAGGAAATTGATTCTTTGAAAAGTGTGTGTGTGTGTGCGCGCGCACGCATGCATGTGATTTCTGGCTTCATCATTGGGCACAATCTAGGTTGAATTAAGCATATTTAAATTACATTGATTTCTGTAAAAGAACTAACAAATCTTTAAACAATCTTAAGTTCTTGTTTAAAATTGTTTGAAATCCACTGTGGTACACCACTTTGACGTATTTCTCATTTGGGGCAATGGTATAAAAATGATTAAATAAATACATGAATTTCAGTGGAGAAGAGACATTTTGGCGACATTTTTGAAGAGATGAGAGAAAAGGTTCTTGAATTTATTTTAGTTACCGGCAGGCTAAGGCTGTCCTATCCCAATGTGGTGTATTACAACAGTATTAAAACAGCTGCTAAAATATACCCCGTACAATGCTTTTATCAGCTCAACAATTTAAACCCTTGAGTTAGAAAACATATACATGGATACTCAATGGAAAAGGCATGGGTAAACAAGTACAATTATGAGAAACAAGAAGAACACCACAGTTTCCCTCAAATATTAGAGTAGGAGATCATTCCAAAGCATGGCCAATGCTACTCACATGTTTTCCAAAAGCCATTTCTTTTGCATCAGATTGAATGAGAATTTCTTTTAAATTGTGGAAGACATTCTCAGCATTAAATTAAGGAAAACTAAAGGCACAACTAAGGTTCTCTATCCTATACCTGGCACATGGGACTGCATTGTTTAATTGCAATGAACATTTCTTGCAGTTCCCATCCTTGCTTTCTTTTTCTCCCTTTCCAGTGGTGGGCTGCGGTAAATGAAAACCATTCTTCACAAACAAATCCTGATTCTTCCAATTTTATCAGGCTTGCCTTGACATTACGACTAAAATGTGGGTCGCTGTAGTATTACCATATATAGATAGGAAACTGAGAAAAAATGACTAAGGCTGAGAAGGAAAAAAGGAACTTCCCCAAGGTCAGACGGTGAGCACATGTTTGAAAAAAGAAACAGAGAAAAAGATGAGATCCATGTTCATTCATGTGCATCCACACACAAGCACTCACAGGGAAAGGATGTGGAGTCTTGTCAAGAGATTGTTCATGTGCTTTACTGGGCTAGATGCAGAGCTGAATATAAACCAGACAATTGTTAGCTGGTTTTTAATATATTTTGAGTTTTTAATCTGCTTGTGTAAACTGGCAGAGCCCTTATCCTGAGCACACCTTCTAATGAACAGTAACAAACATTATTTTGATAAAGATATGGTTTTAACTATCTCTTTATCAACTATCAGGAACCAAAATACTTTTTCAACCATCTTTTCCGCCTTTGACTTTTTTTCAATAGCTATTATACCTATGATTCTATGGATTGTTTGCCTTACCATGGCTCTTCTGAGACCTAAACATCTCCTTCTGCTGAAAAAAGGACTGCAATCCAAAAAGTGTTTCTGCTGATCACCCTTTCTCCTTGCCATCTTGTCTTGCTTGTATGTCTCAGACAGACTTAAAAGGTCCTTCAACCCTCAAGCAGAGTTCATGAGTGGAAAGAGGCATCACTAAAATTTCCCTCCCTCCTTCCACTGGCACAGAACTTCTAATGGGTTGCAATCACTCACATTCTAATTGCTTTAAGGAACTCTGAGACTGAAATGTTGGGTATCAATCCTCGAATAAAGGATGTATTTGTATGTAGTAATTAGACTGCAATTCTATTGTACAAAGCCAGAAGCAGCTGCTCCAGATATGTACTGACCCAGCACATTTGGAGATTATCTCCTTTTCAAGAGTAAGTACAATCAATAAGAAAGGTGTACTCTTCAGAAAACCTTCCTGATTTGTATCAATGAAATATGTATTTCCTGATTGCTTGCTAACATTCACTGAAGCTACCTGAACATATCGCTATATTAATATACTTCTATTGTAATTAAATGTAAAACATTCCTTAGTACAAGCAATAATAATCTTGACTTTACTGTAGATGATTTTCACAGAAATCCATGGTGACCACTGAAGCAATTATAAGATTTGAATGCATTATATCTGCAATCTTCCTTTACAACAGACTTATAAATGAAGTGAGTATTATCTCTCTATATTACTGAGTGTTACGGGAGAGAGGCTGCTTAAAGAAACTAATTTCTATTCAACCATCCATGGAGGTTATACCTAAAATGTGATCTGAGTTTAGGTTACCCTCTTAATATCAAACTATGGTCTGAAAACACATGATATAACACCCTTCCTAATGTTAAGCTGGTTTCTACTGATTGAGTGGCTGTACATTTATTATCTCATGTATTATGAGGCAAGATAATATCAAGATAGAATAAGTACAAATGATCAGTATTCTATTTTGCCTTATTGAACCTAACTGGGAGAACTGTTTGGCACCAAATTACAAAGGGTATTGAAAAATTGGGGCCTATCCAGAGTGACAAAAGATTATCATCAACTACTGTGCCCTTACCTGGTGGCAACAGAGAATGTAAAAGCTAATAGCTAATATGCCACATGTTACAGCAACTGATATTATAACTGATATAATAGCACGGTACTAGCTGCTGTAGCTTCCTCTTAACATCCTGTCCAGACTTCTCCTACTTAAAGCAGGAATGGGCAATACTTTTCTATTGGCAAGGGCTGCATCTCCCCAGGGTTGATCAATAAGGAGAGTGCGTGCTAGGGAGGCCTGAAGCACACAACAGGTCAGAAGAGGGGGCACCTATTCCTTCTCTTTCTAACATCATCCTTTCCCCCTGTTTCTGAGCCATCTTTTCTAGCGCCTCTAGATTTCATCTGAAAAAATCTGGACAACCATTAGATATCATCAAATAAGTAGGGTTTTCTGATATCTAGTGGTTGTCCAGATTTTTGTGGTCCAGATGTGAAAGCTTTAATCTTTTCTCTTTTAGATATCTCCCTTTCTCTCCCTCCAAGATCCCAGCTGCAGGGAAGGGATGGATAGTTCCCACCAGAAGTGATATCTTGTAAAGGGCTTTTGAAATTAGATGGAGATCTCCAAATCCCTAGTTCTGAAGCGTACAACCTTAAGCTCTACTCAGACTAGAAGAAAGGGATTTTGATTAAACTTCATAAGCTTCAGACATACTAAAAGTAGTTTGATGGGGTATCAAATTGTATCAGTGATGGTGAACATTTCTTCATGAAGCAAAATCTAGGCAGTGTAGAGAGTATGAAATATGACCTTGACAGAAATAGGCAGGAACTATTACCTAGGCAAAGGGGCTGAAACATCTTTTAAGACCCCAGCAACAAGATAACGTTCAGAAATGGCTCAGGCAGATGGCTCCCTAATTCACTGGAACATAAGAAGGTACAGCACAAATCTCTAATTTTCTAATTTTCTAATTTTTAAGTGATTTTAGCTTTCCTGTAGAGTTGATTTCCTGGTCTGGTCTGGTCTGGTTTGGTCTACTTCATGCGGCTGACAGGCAGCTATGTATGAGTGATGCTCTAGGACTAAATTCTACACATCAGAAAATGGTTAGGCTAAATAGCTTATTAAGTATTTTCCAACTGTTACTTCTGTCCTTGTTTTGCAATGCTAACTCCAGACTGCTGTATATTGTAAGCCACTCAGCCTTGTCCATATCACTAGAGAAAATCCCATAACAAGACTGTTGTCTAAAGGAAAGAATGGTATCATAATTTCATCCACATTAGCGCATATCCATAAATGTCAAAGGATTCGTTTTTCAGTATAACTGCCGGTGCTTATCAATACAGCTGATGCGGTTGTGGGTGTGCTTCCCCCTCCCCCTTCTTCTCATCACTCACCCATTTGATAGTAGAGCTGTTACCTGACTTACTGGCAGGGATCAAGAACAAAGTGCAGCAGTTTCCCAGATCCCAAGGGAAAACCATTCAGGCGTTTTTATTGCCATGGTGCTAGATTGATTTAAAGCTATACACCCATTACTATGTGTGAAAAATCATTGTGACGTGAAAAACAATTGACACGTTAATTGCAGCTTACAACAAACACCTGTCAGTCAAATCCACCTTTAGACAAATGGAGTTCAATGCTAAACTTTATCTCAAGCAGTCCTCACCCCAGGCACTGAGAAATATTTATGCCTGAATAAGTTTTAGCATATATCTCTATCCTACCTTCCCTAGCTGTAACTGCTCTAATATATCATCTTTTCTCTTTTTCAGTGCGAAGTAATAGAGATGATTTTATTTTACATTTCTCAGACCACGTTACTTCCACAGAATGGGAAGAAAACATATTTCCTTCAAATCTTTGAAATATTGGACACAAGCCTTGGTTAGGTAGAACTTTTCTTTTTGGGTTAGACATCCCCTTTCCAAACATGCAAATAAGAAAATAAAAACACACAGACTGTATGGCTGTGATTTTAATATCACTGGTGTAATTTATTCCTTCATCCAAGTTTTCAGTCACATGTCTGAGATTGTCCCTCTTAGTTAGGACAACCATTAGTCATGTGACAATGATCCCCTTTTGGTGTTCAAACTACACTTCTTAAACTTTAAACTAAGACATCTAATAAATAAATTTCTGGGCATAACCCTACTCCTGTGAGCACTAGTACACACATGAGAAGGAATATGTACAGAAATAAATTGGATTTTCCTACTTCTGTCCCCCTTCTTACCTGATGCACATATGGATGTGGAAGATACTCAATTTTCATGGCTGGGGAAAGACATACAAGTTCCTAGTGCTCCAGCCTGAAAATGCATTAAGCTGCCTCTTGACCTAAAGAGAGATCTTAACTAAGACTCACATTGATTCTCTTCTTCGCTTGTAATGCCATTCTGTACTTAGTAGGAATAGCCCTGTGGTTAGAACAGTGTTTAGTTGTGAGGATATGATTGACAGTATGAACACACTAGTGCAATAAAAAAGTCATAACTGAAAAACATTTAATTGGTTAATCAATTAAAAGCCACATGGTTAATTGGCTAAAAAAGATCCGCAATCAATTAACAGCTCTAGATAAGCAAATGTTGCATAGCCAGGCGAATGTTTTCCTAGTTGTATCAGCTGCATTTCAAAACAAATGAAACACAGAGAAGATTGACATAGAAACTGGATCCAAAGCAGAAACCCTTCACATAATGTTGGGATATTCTCATACCAACATGTTTTGGGGAAAGGGAAGAAGAGGAAAAGTGTCTGGAAATAGTTACCCCCCAAACCCAATCAGCACTGTTGAAGCTGACTGTCTCTGTAAGCATATATGCAGACAAAGAAAGAAAAATGGAATGAAAGCAGCAAGCTTTCATGCCCAAACTTGGGATGTCTAATTTCCAATACATTTTCTGCATGTAAGATTATATCTGGAACTTTCATTCATGTTCCACAACCTTTCTGCATGCCTGAATTCCCTTGATAGCCTTGTTGAGAGGACTCACAATGGAAATGCCTTCCAGAAACAACAATCTACAAATATATGTCTCAATTTTTATAATATTGTCATAAGGCTGCTGCAAAAAATTTAGTTGTTGGCAGTACCATTTTCAGCATGTTTAGAAAGTAGGGTATTCCAGATAAGATAAAGCAAGATCAGATAAAGCTGTGGTACATATTTTACAAGCAAGGCTGGAGATCAAATTAGAAAGCTAAATAATTGAATCTAAATATTTGAAATCAGATTTGATGTTGTTCTTTTAGTCCTGATAAATATTCTTTGCACTTGATGTTCCCTTCCAACTTAGCAGGATATAAATCCCTAATTTATACTAAATAATAGTAAATGGCTAGAAAACAGGACAATTTTCTGTGCATTTTATTATAAATGAAGTTTCCCCTTTTTAAAAATTCTGAACAGTCTAGACACTCTTCAGTAATACTGGTAAACTAATGGTTAATTTACAGTTGTAATGATAGTTCCCTGAATTGCCTGTTTCATTATTTCCAAATGTACTTTTACTTATTTGCTCAAGGCCTAGCTGTCTTGACATACATTTTTCCATCTCAAATTCAACTTAATGATTCACATCATTTGTGATATCTAGAGGAAGTAGAACTGGTAAGTGGAATGTGTACCTACTTACCCCACTCTCATCAATACCATTTCCAAGTGGAGGACATTTTTGGTTTACCCTACTTCCCAACCTTTGGTTCAAGTCAATAATGACATAGCAATAGTAATAAACCTCTCTCTCTCTCCCCTTCCATTCTTCTCTTTCCTTACTTCTCCCATCTAGGTTAAGCATCCTGTTCCTAAAGCCTTATCTCTTTGGGCATACATTTAGAATTTACCTTTCTTCACAGCCATTACAACAACATAGCCACACTTCTTGGGAAAAGTGGCTTGCAGAATTGCTACCATGTCTTCTCACAAGTCACAGAAGATTTGTGCATTGGAGGACTGGCAGCATGGCAAGTGAAAAGTTTTGGGGGGTAGTTCAACTACTACACAAGTGAACATGAGTACAGAAAATCATCGACTGATATGGGAAATAGATGCCCTGGCAATATTTATTTATTTATTTCGATTCCATGACTGACTTCAGCTTAGGAGGTAGGGTGTTAATTGAATGATATTCTTTGCACTCCTATTGGTTAACTGGAGAGATTGAAGGCAAGCCCTGATTGGCTTATGGTGTTATCTGTGAGCACTAGACTTGGAAAGGCAAAGACCTAACAATGCTCAGAGCGTTTCCATCCTGGAAATAATGAAGACGAGAAACCAACCTGTGAGAGGTTGGCAATGGAGATGGTGATGTGAAAGCACTGCTTAATGTGTAATAGCCTGCATAATTAAATGATAACCATTTTGAAAGATGATAACTCTCCAGTGCAATCATAACTAACAATTAGTGAGACACACAATTTGAAACAGGAATAAAAATCCCCCCAAACTGCTATGTACAAGCAGCTAGTTTTGTACCACAATTGCCTTTAATAAGTCTTCTACAGTACCTTGCAATGATGTAGTACCTGGACTTCAGATTTCTTTCTTCCTTTTTAACAAGAAGCACATTATTTTCAAAAATTGCTTTTGGAAACGTTCCTAGTTTCTGGAAACAAATTATTAAAACTGAGCATATGGAGGTCTTAAAGTAGAACCTTATGGGAAAGCAAGAAAAACACACACCCTCTAGTTGATGCTTTCTGTTTTGCAGGATTTAAAATAATAATAATAAAAAGAAATGATTGCAAACTTTTTGGGAAAGAAGATATTCCTTGGTACATGTTTTTTTTAGGTGACAGTTTTCAGTTTGCTTCTGAGTGTAAGGTCAATGCTCACCTCTTATATTAAACAAGAATTTATTTGCATAACTGTGTGTTGTATTTTTCTTTTCTCTTGACTTGTTTCACAGCAAAGGAAAAGAGAGGATTTATTTGATAAAAGCCTGCTTTGTGTGAGATGGCAACAGAATACCTATGTAAAGATTAGAGCTCTACTCAAAATTTCTTCTGTATTTCTTTCAATAATTCCCATACTGATGAAAAGAGAATGGATTTTGATTTTATTTTATTTTTGATACAAATGGGAAGTAAATAGTAATCAAGTGTTGAATTCTTGTATTTATCTTACTTGTAAGTTGGCCAAAGGCAGGAACAGGTATCCCATCTTGTGTTATATAAGCATCTCTCCAACAGTCTGCAGCTTCCTTGGTTCCCTGGGTTATATCAAGAGGGAACTCTTCCCATGAGTCATTTTCAGACAGGAAAGCAAGGGGAGCCATGAAGGAAGAAAATAAATGAAAAAAATGAAAATAAAAGCACCAAAATAAAATAATAATAATAGTAGTAGTAGTAGTAGTAGTAGTAGTAGTAGTAGTAGTAGTAATCTGAAAACTAGAGGCCTCTCTCAGACAGAAAACATCCAAGAAATTAGAAACAGATTTTGGCACCATATTAATAAATATTTCCTATGCCAGTTCTTTTTAAAAGACGAGCAGTGAACTATTAAAAGGCTCCTAATTAGATAAATGAACAGTAGCTTAGGACAGACGTGAAGGGATCTGTTTTAGAGGGTCCCAACTATATATTGCATCAATGACCATCTTAATGTGTAATTAAATTCAACGTGTCCTCGTAATATCCTACAGCGCTTCTAGCTCTTACTCCACATTATTCTAGTTGCAGTGGAGGGAGGGGGGACAGCTGTGTCTGCTATCTTATAACAATTATGGTTTAGTGTACCTGGCAATTCACCATTCAACAATTGGCTGAACAGCACCCTCTCCTATCAAAAAGCTATCTGGGTTTTGCAAGCATTCTTTACAAAGGCTTGCAAAACTTGTCAGGGTTTTGTCAGGGTCATTCACTAGAAAGGAATGCTTGCAAAAACCAGATGGTTTTGTCCCTACCTCCCCTCCTCAGCCACTTGTCGCCTTTTTCAAGCAAAGAAAAGCCTTTCTACTGAAAAAGAAAGCATAATGTTATCTTCTCCATTTAGAGACACAACCAAAGGTAGATAGTTTGCCAGTTTAGGAGCTGGACTTTCTCCTACTGAAGATTGCCACTTTTGTTTGGAAATGAGGGGATCAGCAGGGAAGGTGACTTAATTTAAAAAATTGCAAACTAAAAGTAAATTACTCGAATCCTGCACAGTATTAGATTGACATACAGAATAGTGTGAGTGGGGTGGGGTGGGATGAGATGAGATGGAAATGCTCTCATTTCAAGCCCTCTTTACGTTTGGTACTCACTCATCCTTAAATACATTATGTGACAATATCAGGATGATTGTAAATGTTATTATAGATTATGGATGAGGATGGGGACAGCTTGACACATTTAGGCTGCCATTTCTTAGCAGCAGCCTCTTCCCCCCCCCCCCCCTTATCGTGGCTTTCTCAAATTATATTGTTTTGTACAATGCCTATAGGCAATATGGAGATGCATAGGTGATTGACAGGTGATAGCTAGTTTTTAATCTAATGTGCAAAGAAGAATACCATGTGAAGAACTTCAGAAAATGTGCCTTTTAATGATCACAGATAATGATATTTAGAGAAGATATTCACAGTACTGTTATTAGCAGTGGTATAGGTGCTGAGCCAAACACAAAAGTGATCCAGTCCTTTGTAGTTACAGTTATTGGGAAATTGGTTAATTCAAGCAGTGCCCACCAGATGTGTTGATCTTTAATTCCCAGAATTTCCATGGCCATAACACCTGGGAAGTATGAGTAATATAGTCTAACCCAGTGTTTTTCAAACTTGGCAGCTTGGATGTGTGGACTTCATGCTGGCTGGGGAATTCTAGGAGTTGAAGTCCACGCATCTTAAAGTTGCCAAGTTTGAAAAACAATGGTCTAACCCAGCTGGAGAGTTACCAAGTTGTAAAGACTGGTGTTAGCACAAACAGATAAATGATATATAAATAAAAGATTAAAATGAGATAAAAGATGATGATTTCATTTGACCAAGGAATAGTCCAGGAGTCTTTTATCCGTGCCAAGTTTCATCTATTTGTCCTAAAAGTTGGGTGGAATAGACCCTTCCTTCTATCCATTTATTTCTGTCAAATAAACTAAAATCAGCAGACATTTTGCTACTACTGCTAAGCACATTTTGACAAAAAAACAAAATAGTATAAGACATTGTTTAGGCATATAGCATTATACCAATAATTCATGCAAATACTTTCCTGTCAAATTACTGAGAGAATACTGTACTGTATAAAGATCTGGACATCTCACTTTTGTAGGCTACTGATATCTCTTCCACTCTGTCCCTGAAGCAAAACATAACAGGAATTGGAGTTGGTTGGAAATAATGTAGCAGCCAAGGGAGAGGTTCAGCCATTACTGAATCTGCTAGCCACACACTTCCTACCAAGTTGTGATGTATTGTATATTTTATTTTTATTTGTTAGGTTTATATCCTGCCTATCGTCCCAGAGAATTACCACCTTGTTGTGGTGTGAGGACTCGGTGGCTTCTGAAGCTGAGAGTAATACCAGTCAGAGCGTAAGGCCCTGGTAGGGTAACCAATAAGGTCAAAAGGAAAGGGATAAAACTTTGGGTAATCTGACAATTTGAGGGTAAGCATGTGATAGTAGTGAATCCACCTGGAAGAAAGCAGTGTCAAACTGCTTCTGCATTGTGTCAAGGAAAACTGTATGGGCATTTTTGGACTTTTAGACAAGATTGAGTGCCAAGTGATAAATCCTCCAGATCTGAAGGCTTTCCTCTAGTTACAAGAGAAGAATGTCAAACTTTCATGAATAGGTCTGGGAGTGTGACATGGCAAGGCCAAAGTAGCAAATGAAGTTGATCACTAATTAAAAGTGTTAAAAGAGGAGTTCCTCATTTTACAAGGAACATACTGTCAGTGCTCTGCTAGTGGCAGGAAAATTGCAGCCTAGCAGGAGAGAATTGTCTGCTTTCAGGAGTATGACGTTGATACAAAAAGGAATTGAGCTAAGACTTCTTTGCAGAGGGGAAAACACAGGGAAAGGGTCCCCAAAATTGGAGGTTGGGCTGGATATAAATTCTATACTCTCACTCCCTCCTGCTCAGAAACTGTTGGCTGTTATGGCTATACTAATGGAGATACCATTCCAGTATCTCTAGTATTAAAATTAAAGCTTTAGTTCCTAGCCATGTTTGTCCAAGTCTCTTGGGAGTTAAAGTGTGTCTTGACACAAAGTCAAGTTTGTGTCTGTATCAGAGAAACCTGATACGTGCAATTGGAAAATAGAACATGAGAAGCCTGACGCTAGAAACACTTGAATTGTTAAAGTGAAAATGAAGTGAACTAAGGTGGATGATTTATGTGGGTTGGTATGGGCTATTTTAAAAAAGATGGTTATATGATTTAGGTCATGAGATCATAAGAATGAATGGAGTGGCAATAATACTTAAAAAGGACATTAATAAGTTTGTGTCTGACCACAGCCTAATACATAACACAATCATATATAAGTTATGGTGGATATCTAGCGAATATTAATATTATACAGTTGTATGCGATGGTGGAAGGTGTCAAAAAATTCTATGGCAAATGACAAATATATTTTTGAAAAACTATTTTCAAAACTTAAAAAAAGAAAAGATCCAAGTGGCTTTCAGAACAATCATGATAGCCAGGGATGAAAGTCTTGAATCACCAAAAAAGGTGTAACTGAACACAGACTTTCAATGTCAAACAAGAAAGGACAAGGAAAGGTACCTCATTCAAAATGTCGAAGAATAGAAGAAAATGGCAAGAAAAAGAAAATGAGAGTTTTTAAAAAAAAAATCAGAGAAATCAAAGGAA
The DNA here is from genome assembly GCF_059951505.1 of Python bivittatus. NCBI lineage: Eukaryota > Metazoa > Chordata > Lepidosauria > Squamata > Pythonidae > Python > Python bivittatus. The sequence goes on from NW_028277112.1 coordinate 11,109,703, forward strand.
AATTTACAACTAAAGAAGGACTCCTATTCAAGGATAATCATGGAAGGAATCTAATAGAAGGAAATTAGGTTAAAAGAAGATAAAAATTATTTTGAAACCATCACAAATGGGATTGTAGAATGACAGAATGATTTTTAGAGAGAGGATATATTCAGGAACTGACTCTGCTAGAAAGTGAGATATGAGAGACAATAGACCAGTTGTCAGATAAGAAAGAACCAGGCAGAGATAAAATACCTGTTGAACTGCATCAATGCATCTGTTGCAGAAGCAACAGCAGTTAATGGCTTGCCTTAAAGTCTACAAATGTGGAACAAGATTATATACCTAGAAATTGTAATCAGTCAGAATATGCATACAGTGTATCAGAGAAGGGAGATGGAAAGAATAGGGCAGTTAGTGCAGTGTTTCTCAACCTCAGCAGCTATAAACTGTGTGGACTTCATGGCTGATGTGGGTCTTCCGGGCTGTGTGGACTTCAGCTCCCAGAATTCCCCAGCCAGCTTCAAGTTGCTGTGATTGAGAAACACTGAGTTAGTGAACCACTATCCTAATTCTTCTTGAAAGGAGTTTTAACCCAGCATTCCCATGTGGGAGATGGGCTTCCCTAAAGTAAGCTTTCTAGTCCTCTAAAGAAAAGATTAGTCCTTTCTGAACTGATAGTGCTGACCCAATAGCTAGACTCAGCAGTGCATGATAAACCAACTCTTATAGGCACATAACTTTATCACAGCCTAGAAATATAACTCATGCAACTAAATCAGTATTGATATTTATGCTTTTTTCTTCATGTGCAGCATTAAAAATGACCCCCCCCCCCTTTAGAGGGATTTTTCCTTCAGGAAATATTTGCTCTTAATGCTTTGCAGAGACTGAATAATCGTGGTTTATTTTCGTGAGATCCTACAAACATTGCCACCACCACCACCAAAGTTGCAGTGAAGAATAGACAGTACATGTATTTGAATTTCAAGCTAATCTGAAAGAAACACGGTCCTTTGGGATGATGACTTTCTACAGATGTAGCCTCTGCTGCTACTTCTTCAGTCTCCTCCGTTAACTCTGCTGGCAAGCACCAGGAAGGGACGTGATGAATTATTAAGCTGGCATCAGAATAAAAGCTGGCAGCAGATGAGAAACAAGAGCTAAAAAGACACTGAGACAGACGTACAAAGATGAAAGTTGAGCACAGAGCCCATAGACTAGAAACAGGGATTTGGAGCAATATCTGAATCAATTCAATTTCCACTCTCTTTGCTCTGATACTAGCAGACCTACAGCAGCATCCTGGAGGAAGCATTACTTAATTTAGATGGAGAGGGCTGTTTTATATGTCCTATACAATGTTCACTTGAGAAATTATTATTGTTTTGAGCAATGCAATTTAAGCGTTGTTGAGTTGTCTGACAAAGAGTCAATCTGAAGGGAGTTTTTCTCTACCATTGCAAAGGGAGCGAAAACTTGATTAGACAGCATAGTATTCATGACCTGCTTTGGTTCTGAATAATTTCAGTTTCCACATTTATTTTTAATATTGTGCTTCTTATTTTTCCTTGTTTTTTTATTTGGTTTGTTCAAATACCTTTTATCGTGTTTAGTTTCCAAGTTGCTTTGAAAAGCTTTTGGAAAGAAAGCACCAAAAAAGAATTAATATAAACAAGCAAATACTTGTGTGAGCTGAGCTATTGTTCAACATATCCAATAGATGCAATTCAATCCAGTTTGGGTTAACTCAGAAGCAAGACAGGCTTACCGGTTTGGGGATGGTAGGGAGGGAGTTGAAACTCCCAAACAGCCACTGGCCTCTCCTTTCATGCTCAGCAACAGTTTTGCAGTGCTGGGCAAATATTTTCTCCAACTGGGCAACAGGAGGATATAACAAATGGCGGCCTGTTAGGGTCCTGCTCCTGCCTTTTATTTTTACCTCACTGCTTTGCTTTTGGTAGCAAAAGAAAAAAAAGGTTTAAAAAATTGAACTGGTTGCTTTGTGGGAGTGGAAGCAGCAAAATCTCTCCCTGGAATAACTGGGAAGGGTGGGCGCAGATCACAGCAAAATGCCCCCCTCCCACCAACCCTTGGCAAACCCAAGAAGCAGAGTAAGGGAGGAGTTCCCACTACTGGAGAACCTTCTTCACAGCTCCAGGGGAAACACTGTAAAATTGTCTTGGCCCCATTTCCTGTGGCGCAAGAGTTGAGTGATGGTCAATTGGCTCACTTTCCCAATACCCACACAAACCCTGTTGTGTTGTGAGAAATCTGGTGTATAGTGCTGATCTCAGATCAGTGCAGTCCCCAGACGTGTTTGGGGGGAGTGGAGGTCAAAAAAGTCAGTATGGTGGCCACAGTCATATAAATGAAGCCCTGCCCATTTTTAATGGCAATACCCATGTGTGTCTTACTTTTAAATAAATTGTATTGCTTCTAGCTACACTCGGATAGGATTGCAAACTTAACCCCAAATATTCTTATGTATTTCCACTTCTCTGAAGAGAGTGAAATTTCAGCAGTGTTGTGCCAGACTTTGCATTAAAATCTTATGAAATTTTGAAAATATTTGGGGAAGAGCAAGAAATTAGTGTTTTTTTGGTGACGTATGTCCACCATTTGGGATAGCTTCCTGGTAATGCACCTTCACTCCTCAGCTTCAGGAACGCTTTGAAAATGGAGCTATTCCATGGAGCATTTGGGGTTCGCATTTAGTTGTTAGACATCAACTTATGTTAGCTTTAATTCTATCTGGGCATGTGGCTTCATTGACTTTAATTGATGATGATGATTGTAATGTGCTTTAACTGTATTGCCATGAGTTCTTAGGACAGTGTTTCTCAGCCTCAGCAACTTTAAGATGTGTAGACTTCAACTCCCAGAATTCCCCAGCCAGCATGAGATTGCTGAGGTTGAGGAAATATGGTGGCATAGAAATATAATAAATAACAAAATATTTGCTTACTTTACACACTGACAGAAAAACTATAAATGAGACACAGAGGCACTCCCACAAGACAATAGGAGAATGATGTTGTGCCTCTTCACCCAAATGTCACCTTTCTCCCCTTCTTTCCACTTATTAGGAAATTATTTTACAAAAGTAAGAATTCCTTGTCTCCTCACTGCCCCGCCTCTATCAAATCAGAGATTTTCATTTTATTATTAAATTTGAATACCACCTGATGGTGGTTAGAAATAGGGAAGCAAGGGGCCATTTAAAAATATATGGTTGATAATGCTAGAGTTTACCTTGGCATTGGCTTATTCCCTCTGCCTCTATTTTCACATCATTATCTACCTGATAATGATAATATAGGAAAGCTGCCTCCATCACACAAGTCCTGGTTGCCTACAAGCCTGAAACTGGGGAGTAAGGGGGACTGCCCCCCAAATTTCCTTTGCCTACTTTTGGTTCAGTGCTATGTTCTAGACTCTTTGAAATAAGTAGCAGCCCCCAACTCTTGGACTGCTACCTTTCAGAGATGTTATTGTGGAGATAATATCTAGTGAAAATCAATATTATACAGTTGTATGCTACGGTGGAAGATGTCAAAAAATTCTATGCAAATTATAAATATATTTTTGAAAAACTATTTTCAAAATTTCAAAAAAGAAAAGATCCAAGTGGCCTTCAGAACAATCACGATAGCCAGGGATGAAAGTCTTGAATCTTGGTAAATGGAGTATGCTGCCTTTTGTTCTGAAAGGAAGGTGAGATACAGAATAAATAAGGGCTGAAAGTTCTTTCCTGGGAATTTTCATCTCAGCACAAAATTTCCACTGATGGATTATGACTCAACAATTCAGAACCATTAACCATCTCCTGAAAAAATAGCATTTCTTGATGTCCCCCAAATATTTTCAAAATTCTGTAAGTCTTTAATGCAAATGAATGCAAATGAAATATAGTTACATAATACTTATTTGAAACTGCAGGTCTCATGATTGCCACCACTATCTGTGAAGTAGAGAAGTTGTAAAAGAACTCAACATTTGGTTAATAAAACCAGAGAAGAATTAATGTCTGGAAGAGATTCTTAAAAATAATCTGGCCTTATACCATGTAGGGCTTTGAAGGTCAAAACCAGTCCCTTGAATTGGACCTGGAAGCAAACTGGTAACCAATGCAGCTCATGAAGCAGAGGTGCAACACACAGAAAGTGTGTCCTAGGGGCATGCATAACTGCTCACGCCACCGCATTTTGCACCAGCTGAAGCTTCCACTCTTCAAGGGGAGCCCCATGTAGATTGTGTTCAAACAAGCCATAATTTGTTTGTCTATCATTTGTTGAATAAGCCACAATTAGCCGAGTTCCACAATTCACAAAATCATAAACAATGCTTTGCAAACCCCTGTAGCTGAGATGATACAATATTGTAAACAAGTAAGCCGTAATAGGCTTAGTGCTGTTCCCTGATTTTAATTGCAATTTAACTTTTTCGCTTTTTATCCTTTTAATCATTTTTTAAAATATATTTTATGTTGCCTTAGAAGTCCTACTTAGCTTCAAAACTAAGCCTTGCTGGCATGCCCCTGAGAACTCAGAGTGAACTAACAGGTGACAACAGGAGGCAGGAAATGCAATCTTGTCTTGCAAAACGCTTTGAGACCTGCTGGGGCTAAAAAGTGGGGTATAAGTAAAATAAGCGAAGACACAGATGAATAAAGATGTTGCCATGTGGCTTAATATTTTAGAAATGCACACACAAAGCCACCTTGTGTTTGCAGAACTAATTTGATGGGTGTTTCGATCTTGCTTATTGAACATTCTACTCATCTCTTTATGAATCTTTGTTAGTGCCTTTCAGGCCTTCTCAAATTGCAGGTCCAAATGCATTTAGAATATGTATTCTGTACAACCGGATGAAAATAGATATGCTAAATAAAAACCTATACTTTCAGTAAACAGCCATACCCTCTATTCTCACTGTCTCAGCGTTGTCACGGCTATGTTACCAGCATTGTTTCATTGTTATCATTTTCTTCTCGGCATTCTATTTATGCTGCTAATGGAAATTACTGTGTTCACAAAACAGATTTTTTTTTGGAGTAAAATTATTTTCATGTATATTTCATATGTCTTGTGATGTGATCCATTGTTTCCTGATGAAAAATGTTAGCTCCTTAGAAACAGATGAAAATAGTTCTCAATCCCAGCCACTCATGAAGCGTATCACACAGCCATAAAGTTGTCTGGTCCAGTTGCTCCTGATGAGCTGCCTCGGCTGCATACTGGAATAGCAAGGGCATTGTGTAGGGCAGGGTAGGGTTTCAGGAATGGAGCTGTGTGCTTTGAAGTCATAAAAAAAGAACCCTGTTCTGGTTTAATGCTGGAGAGGCACAGGATTCTATGGAAGCTAGCACTGTTTCTTCTTGCCGGGTCTCTTTTACAACTCCACACACATTTCAATCGTTTTAGAGAGCAAGGCTGAAGTAACCCATTAGTGATTTTTAAAATACCAAATGCATAAGCAGATTTTGTTTTGTTTGCATTAAAATTTGCAGCTGCTTAGCAGAAAAAGTAGAACGCAATAAGCTGTTTTGGGATATAAAATTATGCACTCACTCACAATGGCCGTAGTCGGACAGAAAAAAGCAGGAAAAAAACCAGACGAACCCGCCCCCTCCTATCTATAAATGAAAGGGCATTTAATATAATTGAGCAATAACATAATGTGAACTTCCTAAACATTTCCATATGTAACTTGCATACATATAATTTATTGTTATGAAATTGTACTACATCTGCTTGTTTACTGAAACTGAGCAAAAAATTAAACAGCATTTCTTGTCCATACAGTCCAGCTGTTCTGAGGTACCTGAATTTGCAAGGGGTTCTTCAATTAATTTTGTATATAAAGAAAGAAATAGTATTCCAGATCTACAATAAGGGGATATTCAGCTGGGGTCTCCCCATTACCAATAAATCATCTTATTTTATGTTAGGACAGTGACAAATAAATAATATTATAATCGTGGGATGCTGATTTTATTTATATAGCCACCCATCCCCCAAAGGCCCTCTAGGCAGTGAGCAAAGATAAAAACAAAATCAAATCCACAATCCATTAAAGAAAAACTAAGTTAATTCCCTGGAAAATCTAAATAACGACATAACAAGCACATCCACAGCCACATCAGAGCTTCATTAACGCCCTGGTCCCAGTGCAGCTTTAAGAAAGCTTAGCAGGGTTGTGGCTGTCCATAAGTCACCAAGGAGGCTGCTCCACAAGACAGGCGCCATGATGGAGAAGGCACTCTTCCTGGGACCCACCAAGTGATACTGCTTCAGCAATGAGACCCAGAGCATGCCCACGCTGCCCAATCTAGTGAGATGGCAGAAGCCATCATGGAGATGCGGTCCCTCAAATAACCTACTACATTTGCTAAACAATAATTTACAGCCTCATTGGATGAGGTTTGTTAGCTACTACACTTGAAAGTAAATAAAATTGAGGTTTAATTTTCCTACAGTATAAGGGACAAAAAAAGTTATGCATGGTAGTTTTACTCAACTTAAAGAGAAATCATGGATGAAGGGTCAAGAAGCTTTCATGTGAGATGTCACTTTTATGTGAGATGGGCGGCTATATAAATATGATAAATAGATAGATAGATAGATAGATAGATAGATAGATAGATAGATAGATAGATAAAAATAAGCTACTTTAAGAAGCTTCTTCAACCCCTGCTTGATCTCAGTGAACAAGCAAAATGATCACTTTGCTGTTTGCTTCTTGGCATGAAGAATGCCCCTCCCATCCTGAAAATGGTAGAAAACAAAATGTTCTGCCCTGAAAAGTGGCCTTACAGAAATATGAAATTCAGAGTCACATCTAAATATATATATATAAATGCAGGGAAAACTGATCAAGATAATTTGTATCTTAATTTTCAGATATTCAATTCCTGAAGCTTTAGTAGCATCTGTGTTCCTTCTGAGTAGTATACCTCAATTTCTGCTTCACAGCATGGAAGGAAGGTTCTGATTTTTGTAACAGCAAACAATTCGCTTGTCCTCTTTTTGTACTCTTGTTGCAGAGGAGGCAAAACAACACTTTAGCAGCCAATAGATAAATAGTGTGGGTTGGCAAACATGAGTGGATCATCCTTTAACATGAGCTATATTTAGAGTTTGGGAAGGAGGTCCCAAGTTTTGGATATGGACTGTTAAGATAAAGGAAGAGGAGGAGGAATTGAAGTTAGCATGGAATTGTAAGAAAGGAATGTACTGGCAACATCTCCGAATAAATAGAATTGGACAGAAGTGCTAAACGCACATCAGGGTTAACAATCTCTGTAATAATTGTGCCAAAATCTTTTCTCCATTTTTCTGAATGTTTTCTTCTTCTGTGAGAGAGGCAACTAATTCATTCTAAGAGACCTTTTGATTTGCCTGTAGTGAGCAAGAATTAACATTATGAGGAGAGATTGCTGCTAGTGTTGGCCATTGCTCTGCAATTTCTCTGGCTGTCCTTAGTTTCTGATCTGAAAAAATTCCATATGAGGAAATCTTTTATGATATCTCTCTTGGGATGTAATTGAAGTGTGGGAAGCCAGGGACACTGCAGGTTGCCAGGGAGATGTTCATATAATGAAATATGACAATGACACGCTCCCTTGGACCATCTCATGACTAAGTGAAAGGACTCCACGCTCCACCCATAAAAGATCCTCTAAGTTTGTCGTCTTCTTTGAAAAAAAAAACAAAAAACCAGCACAGTTTCTTTTCAATCAAATTAACAGGGAATATTTGAAAACATAGGCAGAAGAAAAATTAAGCACAGCACTAGTAGAATCCAGCTCCCTAGACATTTCTGTTTATGAAATGGGATTGCCATGTCTCCACTGTGTTTGCTCTGACTACTAGTTATCTGTCTGTCTTTCTCTTTCTCCCCCTTCGCCTTCCCCCCTTCTCTTCTCTTTCTTCCTCTTTTCCTTTCTTAGCTGCTCAATTCCAATGATTCTGGGAGGTTTAACATAAATAGAGATAAAACAAAACACCCCTTATCACCCAAACCCAAGGCCCAGGAGAAAAGCCATGCTTTAAATGCTCTTTTAAAGGTTGGCAAAGTTGGGTCCATGAGAGTCGCTGGGGGGGATACTGTTCCAGAGGGCAAGCACTGCGACAGGGAAGGCTCATCTCCTGGACTAGATGAAATTGCTTGATGGATGGGACCAGGAAGGTGCCCGTTCTGCTGGATCTTAACAATGGGCAGAAACCATGACAGACAAGCAAACCCTCAAACACATGTGATGTACACTGTGGGCATGAAAAATGTGGAAGGACCCTCCACATTCTTCCACATTCTATGTTGCTGACCAAATCAGGTGGTTTACCTGCCTTGAGGGGTGCTTTGTCACTCTCCAGAGGAAAATGCCGTACAGAAGCATCTGCATAAGTGAAGAGCAACAACAACAGTCAAGGAATAGCCTTTGAGAGTGCATAAGTCTACTTTTATTTCCTCCTTTTAGTCTTCTAGACTTTTCTGAATGCTTTCTTTCTTAATAGACAATTGTAAGGAAAACATTTCAGTCAAAATAAATGGAATTTTTATTGATAACTGTATAGATTTTTCTGCCCAGGAACACTTAGAAGGCCTCATGTTGGTATGCACACAAAGGAAAATAAGAAATATGACTTATACATGCTCTGTGGCCAACCAACAATAATGTACACATTAATATTTCCATTCAAGGTAGAGTTTTCTTTCCTGGCACTTCCTGGATTGGCTATACAACCATGGAATGGCCATAGGAAGTACCATGCAAAGGGTCTCTAATCTTCTAGGAACCTAGACCCACTGCGAGCATGTTTTAATTAAGAGCACTTTTTAAAACTTCACAACCCCCGTGGCCCCCTTGTAACATTTAGAAAGTAAGCACCACTTCCGTGTGCCAACATCATAGTTGTTGTTCTTGTTGTTGTTTTCCCCTGACTTCATTCTGACAAATATTATCCCTTTGTGGATCTGCCATGGATTTATTAGTACAGAAATATTTAAATTCACTCTGCAGAATTCATGGTACGATTCATTTTCATCCAGCTCTATACCAGTTACCTCATTTAAATGGAAGGAAGCCTATAACAGTAGAGAATTGTTTATGTCATCTCACTTATAAACAGACCTTACTTCCTCAATGTTGTGTTTGTATGAAGGATAGATAACTAGAGCATCCTGAACCATTTTTGGCAGGGTACTGTACCATAGCGGCAAATAACGCTACCTTTCTCAGGACACTAACAGGCACAGAGAATTGTAATCCATATAACTACAATAACTTTGGGCATAACTGTGCCAGTGGAGTTAATATTGTTTTCTACTCCCTCAGTGTAGTCTTAAAATAGAAGTCTTCGATAGTTAAATGTTAATGGAACAATTAAAGCGTTGTTAATAACACAGCATGAGGTATCCTTTGTGCACGATTTCTGAGGTTAAGAATGCTCAAATTTTTGCAGTGACCTGGTTGCCTAAATATCCCTAGATGGTTGGCAATATTGTTTAAATTAGCTTTATATACATTCTGTATTTGCGGATTTACTCAATTAATCAAAAATAAGTGGTTTTTAAGAACTACTTCTTCCACTCCTGGCTTGAAATCAGCAGGCTTTTTAATATCAGTGATTCAGAGGTTAATCTCCCTGGGCATCATCTTAAGCTCCTTCTTATTCTTATCAGTTAGACTGAGCAGCAGATTGCAAGCTTTTCTTATTATCTTGTTAAATCAGTAGGTGAAAGCCTTTCAAGGCATCTCTCTTTTTAAACATCTTTTATTAATGTTAATATGCCAGATGGGACAAATTAAAATGATTCTGTTCCACATGCTGCCACTACCCACAATCTTACCACATCATTTGCTGGTTAAGGAAGCATGAGAATCATAGGTATTGTATACTCCTGTAATAAAAGTTCTAAAACACTAGCATTCCCCATTTAGGATAGTTTTAAATGAATGAATGAATGAACGAACGAACGAACGAATGAAGTGAAGGAAGCTGTTTCTTAAGGGAAAGGAATGTGGTTTTTCTTTTTTGCTAAGACATTGAAAAAAAAATCAGATCTAGACTCAGCAGTTTAGAAGAAAAGCAGCCTTAGCTGATCTCCAGATCTAATTGCCCAACCTTGAGGTCCCTTTGATGGCCAGGAATGACAGTAGTGGTTCCCCTGACAGTAGCCAGCAATAGATCCAAAAACAAAGTGGTAAGGGGGGGGGGGTCCCTTATGAGTCTAGGATTGGGATCCATTAATTTCAAAGGAAGAAGACAAGGCATGGAGCCAAAGGAACAAATCTAGGAAACAATCCAGCTTTAGGCTTTTGCTACTTACCTTTCAATATGTTTTAACTTTTTCTCAATTCACCTGTGTTTTTCAGTACTGAATCCTGGTGGGAATGGTAGTACTGATGTGGAAGAGCAGAGATCAGCAAGAGAAAGGTTCGCCTTGCAAAGGAAATGCTGGTAGTATCAAGAGTTTAACTATTCATCTAAATTTATTATACATCTATTCCTAATTTTAAATCCAGCCTAGAGTCTTTATCTTTCAGTGCCAGCAAGAAGGATTTTCATTTAGTCTTTTTTTATCCACTGATACTTCAAAATGTGCTCTGAATCTGATCTGCATGAAAATAACTTAGGATGAATATAATATTAAATTAAAGTGCAGATCCACTGTATTAACCTGTTAAATGGGTGACATAACGACTGTAACATACAGTTTGTGCAGTAAAACTGCTAGAGTATTATTACTGATATTACTAATAGTAATGGTTCTACAGTATGAGAAGTAATTCTAAGTATTAATCATTGCACTTATTAATAATCAATAATTAATAGAATGAGTCATACAGCATTATTGTGTGTGCATATTTGCAGTAGTGTGCCCACACAAATTTACCATTTTGGAGAGACAGACATAGATCTCCAAGCTGTTCTCCATAGTACCATTACATGCTAGAGATACTACAGTTAACATAATTTCTCTTTAGTCAGAGCCAGATTTGAAGACATGAAAGCCTCATTCTCTGGGACTTGGTGGATTTTTACAGGGTTATTCAGGCAGACTCCAGGGTAAGTTGTAACTTAAAACTCATTACATAACCATTTTAAACCGAGATCTTGCCCTGCCTTGAAATGCTCTCTTTCAAATTCTACTACTCACCAACAGAGCAGTAGATCTATGCCTACAATCCTTTCTGCCACTTTCCCATCTAGGAGGATCCTCTCTGCCACTGCCGGGGAACACCCCATCACACCCAACATCCAAATCCTTTAGCCAGAGGATCTGGTGGTTAGAACAGTGCTTTGTTCTGTTTGTTTTACATTCCTCTAAGCAGCTGTGGAAAAGTTTAGGAGATTCCTTGGTTTCAGATTGGTGTGTAAGCTACAGAAGCAACACAAAATCTGTGCACTCTTCCTAAAAGCTGAGTTCCTTTTACACAGTGGACTTTGCCCTTCTGGCTGCATTCCCCCTCCCAAATTCTCCTCACATTTTCATGCTGCAGCACATAGTGTCTCCAGGGACCCACTAAACTGGCCAGTGTTCTCTCCAACTGGCCAATGTGGGAGAAGAAAAAATGGCAGGCAGCTGCCTCCCTACCTTCAACCTCCTTCTGATTGATGCCTAAAACCAAAGATACTATGCAGGACCAGTAAAAACCAAGCAGCTGGGAATCTGGGGAAGGGGGTGGTTGGGCAGCATTGAGGCACTATGTCACCTCACCCACTGGTAGGATGGGGAAAGCTCAGGAGCAGGGAAACAGGGTCAGGTAGGAGTTCCCTCCCTCCAGCCCCAGACAAAGCATTGAGAAGCTACAATCACAGCATTATTTCTGAAGGGACAGCTATGCCAATTAATGTGTGGAGTACATTGGCTTGGCTATCCAAGACTGGTGGAAGCCCCACTTCACCACTTCATTATGGGGACATATCAGTGCCCTATCTCAGATCTGCAGATCCTTTGCTCATAGAAAGCAAAGTACTTTCTATGAGCAAACATGTACTTACTTCTGAGTAAACATGCACAGGGCTATACTAGAAAAGCCTAACTGGGATATTTGCTGGGAACTGTGATATTTAAAATGGGCTGTTTATGACTCCAACAAATTGCTATATTGAAAGAAAAAACTTCATGGGGCCCAGCCATACTTATCTGCCAATGGTACATGTTCTGATACTGTTAGCCAAATATCAAGGTCTCCAATAAGTATGTTTCCCAATTCTACAACTTGAAATACAGTAATTCTGTGGACTGAACCAGAATCCACTGAGTTATGGGCCTGCACCCTCCCCCAAGTTTTTTCTAGAGGTAGAGAGCACATTTATCTTTGCAGAGCAGAACAGGATGCAAGAAGCTTAATATATATCCAGATTCACTTAAATTCCTACTTAAATTTGATGTTTACAGTATAATACATCATATTTTTTTAATGCCTGCTGACAAGCTGTAAGTTATATCTAATCACAGCTCTAAAGAGGTCAGAATGTACACACTAAAATGAAAATCACATAATTTTTGCTTAAACCTCCGGTTCAGTTATGATTAGAATTCTTGTTCTTGCCTTAGTCATGTTCACACAAACCCCATTGATACTGACAAAAATGCAAAAACGTGAAAACATCTCACAGTCTCATTACACTGCTCAGAAAAATGAGATATGCTTCTCTCAGGAATATTTACATATTTGTAGTATCAGAACACATTTGAGTACATCCTGTGAAACTTGATATATATATCCTAGGATGAAAGATGAGATAGAAATAAAGATATGGAGATATCCTAATATGAAAGATTAATAAAACATAATTACTTACTAGTTTTACTGCATTAATAATTTCTATTAATATATGTCTTGTACAGAATGCATCTAAATAAATACTTCCCAGCAATGGCCTAAAAACTGGAAAGGTTTTTTTCCACCTAAATTATTTACTCATTCTTATTTTTTGTCCTTTTGTTTGCTTTAAGCAGTTAAACTACAGTTTAAAGCTAATCAAATCTATGTATCTCCAAACATTCAGGAAGCATTTCAGATATTGTTGATTTGGGATTGGGCATTTTCATAATAAAGATCAAGAATTAACATAAAGAGGAAACATTGATAAAAGAACAGAAGATGTGAAAGCTGATTTGGACATTCCTAGATGTTGGTGTGCCAGACATGTAACCACAAATAAGATGTCTGGTGTCATTGTTTCAGTGAAGCAGATGTGTAATCAAAGCTTACTACTTCCCAATTTGACATTCCTGGCCAAATTTTTTTAAAAAAATATTGGAACATTAAGACTGTCTCTATACAACTGACTCCACACCAGATGACAATGAGTAGCTAAACTTGCTGATCAAAAACACTAAGCAGAATTAGACCTGGCTACTTAGATAGGAAACCACAAGGAAATCCCATGGCTATAGGCTTGACTGGAAAGTCAAAACAATATTCCAGAAGAAGACAATGGGAATCACTGCTGTACTGTTGCCCAGAAAACCATACGGATATGTCCATGCCAGTCTCACCCTGATGAAGTGGTAACCACTTCTTATACACATAAACTCAGAAATCAGCTTAAGGGGGCTCAATTGAACCATCTCCCAGTTAAGTGTAAAAGGGATTACCAGCACACAGATCAATCCTGCAGATGTATATAGAAGAAGGACCTGTAGTGGAATATTCACTGGAAGAGAAAATAAATATACCAGTCCCAGCTCTGGTCTAGCATCAAACATTTTTTCAAGTCATATTGGGAATGTTCAATGTTGCAGAGCTTCAGCAGCCCAATGGACTTTTCCTCACTCAAAGACTGCAGTGGAAATTTCTGATTAAATCTGGGTTTCCAGCAATGTATGTGGTTATTCCAATCACTGGATCTCTCACTCTGTTGAAGGAATAACACTTCTGCCACAAAGAGTCTTATAATGCCCTTCAGGCAGGCTTGCTCTCGCTACATACAGTAAATTAATTGGCCAAGTTAGTATTTTGATTGGTTAAAAAGATGTGACACAGTTAACTGGGAAGAAGAATTGATAGAACACAATCAATACCAGTTTCTTAAGCACTATGGACAGAGATCCCATCTTAGCAGTGATTCTTTTCTTTCTCACATGGGATTGTACTTGTTATGACATATGGATAACTAAAGGAAGCATGTTTTCTTCTAGAATAGCCTTTCCCAGTCTGATTTTTCCTTTATATTTTACAGAACAATAGCCAAATATGTATTGTCTAGGGAAGTCTTGGTTCATGAATTCAGTAAAACTGGAAAAAGATACCTCTAACTGGAGGTGCCACCTGAATATCAAATAGCAATGCTGATTGTGACCAACACATTCATAACATACTACCAAAAGTTAATGAATTTTGGGGTAGCTAAAAGTGATCCCACCTTGTTTAGAAAGACTTTGCTAGATAGCACTATCAGATGCCACAGTGGCAGAAAATAATGCCTTGTTATCCTTGCTCCAGTTGATACAGTTATACAAATATCCTACTCCTTGATCAAAACATTAATTTGGCTTTCTTGAGCATTTAATTCAGATTGGAAGAAGCTTCAAAATTCATAAGAATTCTCAAAGGAGACTAATTCCTAGTATCATGACTGTTCTGCCAACTGGGAGAGAATGGATAGTCACAATCTTACTGTGCTAATAATCCTGTTCAAATGTAGGCACTGGGGTGGGTGATAAAGCCTTTTAAGCATGGGTTTCACTGACAGGATTAATAATAGCAGAGTGTGTATTTGAAGAACAATGAAGACAAATTCACAAGAAGTCTGGGATGAATACTGTTAGCACCATCCTACCTCCTTCAGTTAATACTCTCCCATCTCCCTCCTTCACCCGTCAAAACCAAAAACTTTCCTATTACCATCCCAGTCATTATTGGAAATGGAAAAAGACAACATCTGAGAGCAGATCTGAAATGGCTGGCTACACACCAACAGAATCAGAAATGAAGTAGATATCCTTGTGGACAAAGGTAGAACTGGAATTGTTACTCCACAGACCAGCTCAGTGCAGAAAATACTGAAAGGCCTACTAAATTGCTGGAATAGTGCAGCATTAATGGTAAACTGGCAAATGCAAAAGCTGGAGTCATTACATTTTGAATTTGAAGTTCTTCTGTGCTACTGTATTAATTGCCAGGATTCTTGCTTATTTATCCTATTGATCAATCATTAGTGTATTCAGTGACTATATACCAAGGTACCTGCACATTTGTGCCACTTCCAGATCAGCTCCATACTGCTGTGATCTCACATCACTTTGTTGGGCAACTGAGACAATTTCTTTGCAGCTCAATTGTGGTATACCAGAAGATGGTGTGTCTAGTAAGGGCTAGACTGGAATTCCAGGGATAGAGTGCTATCTTGTGCCATTTTTACACTCTCCTGGGAGGAACACTATTTTGTCAGCTGGGAGAAACATTATTTGGCCCAAGGTAATCAAGATGTGGATGTATGAGTGTGTGTATGTATGTCCCATATTTTTTTTATCTATCTATCTATCTATCTATCTATCTATCTATCTATCTATCTATCTATCTATCTATCTATCTATCTATCTATCATATTTATATAGCCGCCCATCTCACAGAAGGTAACTCTTTTACTGTACAGGTAGTCCTCGCTTACTAGCTCATTTAGCAAACATTTGAAGTTACAGCAGTATAAAAAAAATAGCTTTGCAACCAATCCTTGCATTTACAACTATCACAGTATTCTGCAGTCATGTGATCACCATTCCTGTACTTCTGAACTGGCTTGTGACAATAGAGAAGGCGGAAATCAAATTGTAAGTCACAGTCACGTGATTTTTCGCTTAGCCACCATGGCACTTTGCTTAATGACCAAAGGGGAAAAGTAAGGTTGTATGTCCATCATGGTCACATGCTTTTCTGCTTAGCAACTGTGACACTTAGTGACTGAGTTGCTGGTCCCAAATGTGGTAGCTAAGCAAGGACTACCTGTATGCTCATTGGTGCATTAGATTGCAACATCCCTGGTTCCTCATGCTTCAATTAAATCCTAGGAAGGATTTCATCCCATTGATCTTTTCTGATCAGGAAGGATGATCAGAACATTTGAGGCTGCAGAATTATGGACGAATGCAGAGATGCAGAGAAAAATGTCAGCAGCATCTTCAGCTACCTCACAATCACAAAGAAAACTCCCAAGTACCACTAAACAAAATTCTTAAAAAAAAAAAAAAAATCTAAAATACCCTGAGAATCAACCAGAAATACAGAAGATTATGTCAGAGGAGAAAAAAACGTTCTGAATTGGGAAAATAGATTTTGACACCATATTGGAACCATCAGAAGACAACCCATTTCTTTAACTGAATCGCAGAGGACAAAAACACAGAATTGTATGGAAACAGAGATAAACATATGGGGAAGGAACATTCTGGGGCAGAAAGTAGGCTGTTATAGCTGTCAAAGATGCTCATTGAAGTCTAGTCAATGCTGAAACCTGCCACAGCACTATAAAAGTATAATATAAATGGTATGATTATCAGTTTGCTAAACTTCTTTTGCTAAAAGAATCACCAGAAAAATAAAACTACATGTACATAAGATTATTTTAAAGAATTATCTTAAGAACCATCCCCCAATGCCAGACAGACCCATGAATTTAGAGCCGTACTAACATAATGACAGTACAGATGACTTGGCTTGTTGCTGGCTGAAAAGATATATCTTAATTAAGATAAAAATAGTAAATTGCCTAAATATTGAGCATATGCATGAGACTATATTGTTAGTGACTAATACATGCTTTTGAAAACCTGGCTATTTTTTTTAAAAATGTTTCTTCAATTAAAGTCTGCACTAAAACAAAAAAACCTTACTTTTTTTTTAGACTGGCCTTTATTTTCTTTTATTCCTAGTAATATGTTTTCTTTAGCAGAGCTGTTAACATCCATCCTATCCAGAACAGTTAAGCAGCCCTGTTTACAGATGGTTGCTAGTTTTGATTACTCCTCATCACCAATCTACCAGTTTCTGATGGGTGAAGCATTTGCCAAGTATTCTCCATCACTCAAGAATAAGCCTTCAAATAGGTCATCCTTTGCTTGTCTCTTTGTACAAGGAACCAAGCCAGCAGCTCAAGAAATTCATAATGGCTCTGTGACCAGAGTATTCCTAATATCTAGGTCATCAGACTTAAATCTCTAAACAATGGTCTCTCCTAGAAGATAGAAAAATACACTGTGAAGATAATCTGCATCTAGATATAACATTGGCTTAAGCCATTGTAGCAGAAGCGAAATGGAATATATTTATTACAAGGATGTAGTCCACAAGAAGTTTCTAAGTAAATTCTTTGCAGTAATTTTTTTGGATCTGAAGGCAAGAGGAGGACCCAGTGTAACCTGTTACTATAGTTCTGACAATTCACTGCCACTGTAGCTTCTGTTCTCCATCACCCAAGAGAATATAGCCAGAAAAGCCACCTAACTTTCTTGCGAACCATAAAGTGAAATTAACTATTCCAGAAACTAAATGGACTGAATGTAATTATCTAATATTTGGCTTCTCTTGATGCCTAAGCTTAAAACAGTGTTGTCCAAACTTGGCCACTTTAAGATGAGGGGACTTCAACTCCCAGAATTCCCCAGCCAGCCATGCTGGCTGGGGAATTCTGGGAGTTGAAGTCCACTCATCTTAAAGTGGCCAAGTTTGGACAACACTGGCTTAAAATGATGCCTAGCTAGATGCACTACAGTATTGATAGTATTAACTGCCTTGTAAAAGATAAGTCACAGGCTTCAGCCTAGTTTCTTAATGCTATTTTCATTCAAAAATCCTTTCTCCCACTAGGCTACATTTACAATGGGTCTTTTGTGTATATTGCTGAATATACTGTGTCCCAGAGTTAGGCAGGAACTTTGGAACAGCTTTGGAATCAGCATCCAACATTTTCAAAGCCCCCTGGGTGGCTTTGGTCTTCATATTTTACCCTTCCATGGTACACAAATGGTCAAGCAAAGAAGATTTGCCTTTATAGTTGAACAATCTTCTGCTTACATCCACGAAATGTCAGCCATAAAGATGTCCTCTCCATCCCTTTTCTTTTTAGATGGAAAAACAGCAGAGCTGGTCAGTTAAATGTGAAAAGTGGAATACTCAGTAGTATTTATTTATAATTCCGTTTAATCTGTTTTTACTGTTTATAGTCTGTTGTTTTTAACATTTTGTCCTTGATTTAGTTACCAGAACAGATAGACAGGGTATAAATTAAAGAAACAAATGAACAAATAAATATGTTAGATTAACATGCCTTTTCTGCGATAATCTAATTAAATGAACTGTTTCTACAACTTAGCCATTGAAATGTAAGTTCAGTCCATATTTTGATCTGAGGCTGATTCGGAGCCATATTGAATTCCAAATGCATTTTGAACTCTTGCTGGCTTAAGCAGTCTGAGCCACCTATTATAATAAGAAAAAAATGTGTTACATGATAATAAAGATTTATATTGAACTGTGGCTTTACTGAGACTTTGTCCCTTTCTCATCAATTATTTTTGAGCCCATTGTAGGAGCAACAGTAAATGTCCTACTACTGTAGGTTTAAAAAGGTATTGACCAAACATTATCATCCTGGACATCAGAATAAAATAAAACAAAACAAAATAAATCAAAACTTCTTTGAAGCCAGCCTTAGAAGTACTAGCCTACAGTACTCATTTTACATCAGTTGGATGTAAAATAGCAAAATCCATTGGTTTTAGCACCTGCCACTATTCTGTTACTATAGGATAACACTCCACCCAACTTCAAAAGTAATTATTTTCAGGGGAAAAACTTCATATTTCTTTCAGTAAATGTAGTGCAACAGAAGTAGGAGTACAAGGAGAATTGACATTTTATAAAAAACCTGTATTTTAATTATTTTATCTGCCAACTTGTTAGGAGTTGAGAAAAATGAGAAATTTAGAGAATAGTTGTGTTAGCCAAGGCAAACACAGATGTTACAGAGATGTTCCCTGCAACAATACCCTAATATAAATGTGTGCATTTGTTTTTTAATACCTGTATACCTGTATCTGCCCAATTAGTGACAGTACCTAGCTACTCTTGGCTCACTGGTAAAAAAAATTAGGCCTGGTTAACATTTGGATGGCACACCATCAGAGAATTTCAGGGCTGTGGTTTAAACTGGAAAGTTGAAAAACTTTTTAAAGTTTCATGAGTAGACGGTGGCATGCCATTTGTATATTATTGCCAAGAAAATAATTTCTACCTGCCCATGTGGTCATCAAAAACAAAACTTGACTTGAGGGGGACATTACCTTTTTTATACATATATCTTGGAATATTGATCAGGCCAAAATAGCCAAATGTGTATACTAGGTCTTAAGGATGTACCAATATAGCACATTTTAATTTATATTACATTAAGCACACATATTGTATGCATAAGCAATGAATTGGTTCCTGAAACACCCCATAATAAAAATTTCAAGTAATTATACTTTGGGTGACAAGAAAATGTTAGTGTAAATTTTCTGATAATTTTGTTTAATTTGAAGCTTAAACTTCCATGCCAGAATGACACTACCTCAAATAAAACTTGCAATAAGATTTTTAAAAATCCATATACAAGAATCCAGTCTTGGAAATGTGTCTCTAAATGAATAAACTTTTCTACTTCTGGAGCTTCCCTATGATCAGTGTTAAAGTGTTAAAAAAATCTTAATCAAATATGTCTTTGAAATGACTTTTTTCTATTTAAATCACCTTAGTAGCAAGTAGTAAGTAATAATAATGGTAATACTTTTGGACACATTATGTGAGGATCCACTTCCCTTGAGAAGTCTATTTTTTTATAATAACTTTATTAAATTTTAAAAGAAATGCAGTGAAAACTTACAAGAACTAATATTAAAAGAGAAAATAAGAGAAAGGAAAAGAAAAAAAGAAAAAAGAGAAAAAAGAGATGGTACAGATCTAAAGTACGGAAAGCAAGAAAAAAAGAAAAGGAAAAAAAAAGAATTGACTTCTGACCCTCCTTGCAACAGATATAAGTAACAATATACATAAACTCTTGCTCCAAATTCACAAATCACTTCCATTATTTCTGTTAACCCATGTTATTTCTAATCATCAAATCCATACTACATAGTTTCATTTTTTTCTGTTTCCCACAAAAAGTCCAAAAAAGGTTATACGTATAAAAACCCTACAGTTATATATGAGAACAAAAATCCATAACTTTTATAAGAAATATATTTTAACCTTAATCAAAAATAGATCCATTTTATAATGCAACTTATCATTTTCTCTAAAAAAAAAGAAAAGAAAAGAAAACAACATCTCCTTTGAGAAGTCTATAATGCTGGGAAAGGTAGAAGGAAAGCGAAGAGGACAACCAGCAACAAGATGGATTGACTTGATTACAGTGTCAGTGTGTGCATTGTTGGGAGACCTGAAAGGGAAGGTTGGGGACAGATCATCCTGGAGTAGGTCTGTCTATGTGAATGCTAAGAATAAACACTGATTTGATAGTATATAATCAATAGGTAATAGAACTTACCTCCTATTGGATGCAAGAGGAAGGAAAAAGTGAGGCCTTTTCAGATTCTTATTCTTTCTATTCTTTCTTCAGTCTGAATGTATAAATGAGGGCCACACCCATCATTAGAAAACATGAGTCAGCATGCCTCAAACAGCACTTTTGGTAGAACATTATATTTATTCTTATATTTGTTATATTCTGTCTTTACCAACATGGCATCACCATTTGGATTTTCTGCCATTTGAATTTTTATATTTGTTGTTGTTGTTTAGTCGTTAAGTCGTGTCCGACTCTTTGTGACCCCATGAACCATATCGCGCCAGGCCTTCCTGTCCTTCACTGCCTCCCTGAGTTTGCTCAGTTTCGTGCTCATTGCTTCAGTGATGCTATCTAACCATCTCATCCTCTGCCGTCCTCTTCTTCTTTTGCCTTCAATCTTTCAAATTTTTATATATTATAAGGTATTTCTGGAATAAATAGTCCAATAACCAATTAAATAGATTTCTTTTAGGCAATTGAATGTGTCTTTGAATATAGCTCACTCATTGCTCATTGACTAGAGTATCAAAAATAGCTTGTACATGAAGAAATGTTACTTGCAACAAGAATTTTGGTGAAGTTCAATATAGATTATATGTAATATTTTACCTTTGGCACAATTCACACATATGGCAATGAATAGTATATATTGGCTTCTATTGGCCTCTTGGATCTTTTAATCTCTTTTCTTTTATATCTCTGTAAGTGTGGTATATAACTTTTAATCATGTATTTATGATTTTAATTTGATGTAAGCCACCCAGAGTCCCCCATTGTGGGGAGATGGGCGGGGACAAGTCCAAAAAATAAATAAATAAATAAATAAATAAATAAATAAATAAATAAATAAAATAAATATACAGTAAATAGGAAACAAACAGAGGCATGTTAAACGCTGAACAGAATCTGCAAATCTTTCCTTGGATGAAATCAAACAAAAGAGATGCATAAAGGCATGCAAATATAAACAGTCTCATTTTAATAAGTTTGTGGCTTTTGTTCATTTTATCCCAAACCCTAACATTCCAGTTTAATTGCACTATAGATTAAAATTAAGAATAAATGAACCTGATAAAGGTAAGGGTACTTTAAATGTGGGTCTGAAAGTCAGGAGATTTGTAAGAATCTCTTTTACATATATCAAATAGAAGTTACCATAGCTTTATACAGATAGGCACTTATGAGTTCCAGCTCATCACTGATGCCAAAGATGCCATCATTGAACTGAAGACCTTCTGAAAAGAAGGCATCTGTTCTGACTTGGCTCTCCAGCCCTTTCCTGATGGATGCTCCTTGGTAGAAACATATAATAAAAGGAATACAGTTTTCTACGCATCAGCCCTAGTTTATCTATATCAAATCTAATTCTTCAATGGAAGGGTATAGACCAGTGTTTCTCAAGCTCGGCAACTTTAAGATGAGTGGACTTCAACTCCCAGAATTCCCCAGCCAGCCATGCTGGCTGGGGAATTCTGGGAGTTGAAGTCCATTCATCTTAAAGTTGCCGAGCTTGAGAAACACAGGTATAGACAATGGATTCCTACATGACTTATATCTAGATGGATGCTTTTACTTTGTTCACAAAAGGTGAGGAGTGAGGTGGCTATGATTGCTGAAAACAATGTTTAAGATAGTTTCTTTCTTTCTTGGAAAATCTCCAAAATGAGGGAATGGGCATGAAATGGAAATATGGTACAAAATCATAAAGCATATACTGATACACTCTAATTTCACCTACTGATTGATGGGGCAGAGCTGGTAGTGGCTGATCAGGAAGTGGGTATAGCAGATGGCTTGATGAAAACAATGGCCTACGGTCATGCCTGTTATGGAAAAAATAAAATCCATGTTAGGGTCATTAAGAAAGGAATAATGCCTTTATACAAATCTATGGTAAATTGTAGTAAAATTATTTTATGGTAAAATAATTGATAATCATGAATTTCATCTCTGCCAGATGTGTGAACTATGTACAGTTCTGAACACCACATCTTGAAACTGGTATTTTGAAACTAGAAAATATGTCTATCACAAAAATATATCTAGGAGTTTTTATTTTTGAAAAAAAAAATAGATTAAGGTGAGTATGATAAAGTTGCACAAAACTTGGTTTGTTGTGGAGTTTTCCCACTGTATTTATAACAGTAGAACCCAAAATCATCCAATGAACTTGAATAGCATCTGGATCAATATAGATCAAAGTAAATATTTCTTTGCACAATCCATCTTTAAGATTTGCTGAGTATAATAATGGCCACCAACTTGGATGTTTTTTAAAAGGAGGTAAGACAAATGCATTCATAAAACTAGCAAAGGCGACTAATCATAATGGATATAAACTTTCTCCTATTAGTGGATATCTTGCGGGAGTACAAGTAGGATATAAGGGCTACTGTCATCTCTGTTCATGAGCTTCTTATAGCCCCTTTGTTGATCAGTGAGAAACTGTGCTAAACTATGTTGGTACAATGTTTTTCTGCAGCCGTTTCTTTAGTATTACTTGGATATTGGAAGGAGAGGATTT
The DNA here is from genome assembly GCF_059951505.1 of Python bivittatus. Taxonomy (NCBI): domain Eukaryota; kingdom Metazoa; phylum Chordata; class Lepidosauria; order Squamata; family Pythonidae; genus Python; species Python bivittatus. Next base: position 11,132,773 of record NW_028277112.1, read on the forward strand.
AGAAGAACTCTGCACTTGTTAGGGACTCAGATTTCAAAATTTAAAACATCATCCTGATCAAAGTAGGAAATTGTATTATCAACAGAATAAGGTTCTGTTACACCGATTATTAATAAAGAATTTTTTAAAGTGTTACTAACTTCTAGGCATTTTTTCCTTCTTTATCTGCAGTTGTATCTTATTTTGACTTCATTATTCTGTCTTGTATAGAAGAGCTTTCATGTAGCTATTAAATGCACTTTCCAAGGCTGTTGCATTTTCTTTGAAAGTCTCAAGTGTATTTTATACTATTAACACAATGGCTGGCCATCAGTGGGAAGCATATATTTGTAAGTTAAGGTATCTGGTGTGTGCTAGCTGTAAAGATTTTACTGTGCACTGCAATAGTTCAGATGTGTGGTATTTGAAGTTAGGCACAGCATTGCCAGTGAACTCTATGCCATTTACAATTCAAAGACCAGCCTCAGGGTTGACCTGATGTCTGATGTAATGTGTGAGCTGACTGTCCAGTTATTCACAGCAGCAGTCCTATACAGATAATTATGTTCACCAAAATTAAAGAGTGATGCTATAGTTTTTCTAGCATAAATACTGTATACGTGGAGGATCCCCAGTGTAAATTATTTTAATTAACCAGGCTATTTTCTGACACTCAGAGAAGATGCCAACCTTCTGGAATGGGGCAAAGGTGAGCACTAATTCAGGATAGTTTCTATGATCTCCAGAAATTCATCACTGATTCACCTCTTCACACATAAAAGAAACTAGTAGACTAGGAATAACTCAGAAATATAAACAAATAGAAAAGTCATTTGCATGTGTTGGGGGTGGGGTGGGGGGAGCTTAAGGAAGGGGGCTGGTAAGAACAATCCTATAATAAATACCATTTGAAATAATAAATGAATAGATGAGTTAATAAATATTACCAAACAGTTCAGAACATTGAGAGATGGAAGCATGTCTTCTGGAGATGGGTCTTTTGCCAGTCATCAAAACCACATACTTTTCACTTTAATTCCTCATGTATTTGCTTAAATGCCTGCTTAGAGCTTGAGAAGAAAAGGAAAAAAAAAAAAAACCCACTGAGAACTGGTTGAGAGGTGATAATGAAATGGAGTAACTGAAAAGGGAAAAGGAAACAAATAGAGATAAAAAAGAAGCAAAGAGAAATTCTGGAAATTTCTTCTTCAGGAGACTTAATTTCCAGAATGTCCAAAAGAGCTATAGTGCCATAGATAGAATTAATAGTTGCCTATAGAAATCATTGGAGGAATCAAGACCTTTAATATAGCTGGGATTCCAATTTTGGCCAGGCCCATGCTTTACCCACTGCTTCCAAGTTCCCAAAAATAAACACCAAAGAGAAGACTCTCTGCTTTTACAAATTAAGTTTTTATTTAGTGTGAAACATTACACATGTAAAAAAACTCCCATCATCTTAATATAGATTCAAAGTCAAAAGTAAGTATTCTTCATACTGCAGGTTGGAGGAGAAAATGGAAGAACAAGAGTGGCTTATAGCAGCCTACCAGTGTGACTTTACTGTATTGTGCAGAATTTATGACATTTTTGTGGGAAGCAATGTAGGCAATTACCCCAGACCCTGAACATGGGGCAGATCCCATCCAATCCAAAATATTTGAAACAATCAGTGAACATTTCGCTATAGAAGTAGCTTCTCTTTTTCCACCTCATTTTTACTGGAAACTGCCCAGAGTCACCCCACAGTGAGATGGGCGGTGACAAATTTGAATGAATGAATGAATGAATAAATGGTAACTGGTTCTAAGGACCTCTTTGAGGGTAGACAGTCCCACTGCAAAAGCAGGTGCCGATAAAAATGGTAGGCCCTTTCCTCATAAGATGATTAGATTTAATAACTACTTTTTTCTGTGGGGGTTTGGTAAAAGATGGAGCCAGTCCACATGGTGAAGCAGCAGCAGGTGGATGTGACAATGTTTTAATTATATTTTTATCTCCCTCAGAACAAGTCTATCACAAAGGGTATATTGATTGTGACTAGAAGACTCATTGTTCCATGGTGAATGGAGGTTATATAGCAATCCTATGGAATCTTGTTAAATACACTTACTGCAACTCCATGATGACTGTATAAACATTACATACTGCTAGTACCCCCATTTTCTTTCTATCCACCCAAATGATGCAGCTAAAAAAGCACCAGCTTCACATGCTTTTTGATATGTCTTTGCCACTTATCTCCTGTGATTTTCTGTACTTTTTAAAGTCCTGCCATGCCCTCTTTGAAATGGGAATGACTCAGCTCTGGTGTCCTTTTTTCTGTTACAAGATTTTTTTATGGCAATACAAGTTTCTGCTGTCTACAGGGAAGAGCACAGTGTTTGTAGTACATTAGTCTTATTGAGTGAGGGATGGATGGATAACTTTTATTAGACAGACTAACCTTTAAAATGCTTGTTAATAAAAGCTCACAGGGAAGAGAACAGTATGAAACTGCCATTTTGAGTTTGCCAACTCTAACTGTCTCTCTGTGCCACTCTGCCCCATTCCTCAGTTTGAGGGAGCAATCCAGCACCATTCTAATCTGCCAGAGTTCTGCCAAGGATTTCAAAGGGACTGTGAATGGCACCCCAAATCTCATGCATTTCCCTTAAATAGATAAATGTGCCTGGCTAGTGGGTGTGTGATAACACAGTGCCAGGCAAAGATTCTTAATTCAAATGCCATGCTGAGTCCCAAGCTGGTAAGGGTTGAGAAGCTGCAAGAACAACAAACTTAGCAGCTGGTGGGGAGAATGTCTTATCCATTAATGACTCACTCCAGCCAACTCAAGCTATATCACTGGCAGGCTATACTCAGAGTTATAATTGATCAGTAATATGAATCTGGAGGCATATGTCTGAAAATGGCAGGATGGCAGGCTCCAATCACATTTCAATAATCAATAACCATCCATCACTCTTGACTTTATCTCGTAGCAATTGCAGAAGAAACAAGAGCGTGGAGTTGCTTTCTTCAATGCACTCATTAGGAATGCAAAGGTTTAGTCGCTAGTTGAGATGTTAAGGTAATTAGCAGGGGAGAAAATGGAAGAAATGTACGTTGCTATAGCAATACATTCATCATGATCTACTGCATAAACACCCAGATTAATTTACAAGATGCCAGATAGACATCTGCATGGTACTTGCAGACACCAACTTATTTGCTTTTATTAAGGCTTAATCATCGACAGTGGAGCTTTCAAGGTAGGTGTGCTATCACTGTCAATCATAGAGAGATGCTGAATGCTTTTAAGGGCAATTCACCAAAGCGGCAAACAGCTTAAGTGCTAGATTGCGCACAACTCATCTTGATACGGATCAGAGCTGGTTGAGTGAAGGGATACTAGAATGACTCACAAATATTGTAATCCAGAGCACTCCAAGGCAATTCGAGCTACCCATAGGTCCCATACGTGAAGTGAAGGATGGCGAATGGTAACACACCAGGTACCAGTTGGGGCCCTTAAGTACATCAGCCTTGACTAATAAGCTTAAGGATGCTCCACGTTATGTATCTAGAGCTGAGAGTTGTTAAAGTTGTAGCCCAGTTCAGGGAAAAGTTCACCCCTAATGAGAAAGAGCTGGATCCAGTTCTGTGCTCCAAATATGGCAAAACGTTTAATTCAATATGATGCTACAACATCTACTTGATATACAAACAGGCAGGTGATAGAAGGCTTGAATTGCCATGTGTTTTCTTGGTTTGGTGATGTCTTGTGCTTTGAATTAAAAAAAAATGGAGTCAGAGATATGTGCTTGAGAAGAGAGACAGAAAAGGCAATACTGCTTTAACAACTGGAGCTTTGCAAAACTATATTTCCCATATTAACAGTCACAGTGGAACAATCACATAAGAACAATCACCTAGAATCTTGAGATTTCATTGAATAAAATACTGTATGTCTCTGGTTTAATGAAGATTAGACTGTTTATAATTCATTATCTTCCTTAAAATAGTAAGAAAATAATAAAACACAATTTTCTTATTCAGGTTATAACTGAACTCATGTCTTCATTTCAGTTTTGTTTTTTCCAACCTGTTTGCAAGTTTGATCTGGTTGTTTTTTACATCAGTTTGTCTCTTTCTACGTGTTCACATTTTGTACACATTTCTCCTAATACAGTAAACACATTTTTTATGCAGTTTTATCTAGGGTAACACATTTGTGCATGAAATTTCCATTACAATATATAATACTTTCACTAATCTGTACATTTTGTGAACACTTTGCATTATGAAATTCACAAAACTGAATATCAAAACTGCATTTTGGTTTCCAGCTAAGTTGTTTTATGAATCTTTGAATTTAAAACTTCAGCATAAGCAGAGGGAATTAGAAAAGTGTCCCAATCAAGTTGTTATGGCTGAAATAATAAGGAAAAATAATATTTGATTTATTTCTGCACACTACTGAGAGTTCCACTTTGTCAGTGAGTCATTTTGTCAAACTGAGTCACTCCAGGTTTTATACAGTCAGTGTCTGGGACTGGATTTTCTCCCTACCCCTGGGGTTCCTTTTATAAATGAAAAGACTTCCTCTCAACTCCTGAAGTTCCTTTACAGTTGAAAAGAAAACTTTGCTCCTTGCTTACCTTAGAATAGTTAAGCAAGACAAAACTGACTAGAAACAGTAGGGAGTCAGTTCCATGCAATCGTCTAAGTATAAATTAATTGGGGGAGATCAACAGGGTACAATGTAACTTAAACAGGAACTGAAACATCCTATGGAAGATTGAAGACATCCGCCTAATCTTGTCAACATGCCACCGAAGTTAACAGATTCCTTTTGAATATTGCAGGCATTTCCCAACATCGCAGTCCCCCCTGACAATTATGCTTAGCCAAACCAGTTGTATCCCTTTCGCCTATGTTTCTAAAAATAGAAATGAATCACAGACCTAGAAGCAACCAGTGCCAGGATTCAAATTATCTATAAAAAATCTTATTTTCTATTATTCTTTGTTCCTCTTCATCATAAGCTGGAACCTAACAATTGTACCAATAAACTTAGTTATTTTTCTTCTCAGTGTTGTGCTCCATTTGCGACATCCGTGACAATTAATGGCGATGAAAGTGGGATACAACTGCTGGATCTGATAAGTACTGGGGGAAACAACCAAGATGGTTATCCATAGGGATCCATTGTGTCCCAATTCCTCCTTTGTCCCCAGCTCTCTCCAGAACTGGATCAGTCTCTGAAAAATAAAAGAAGGAGAACTAGATTGGTAAAATTTGCTTTGGTTATAGTTTGGAGTTCTGGGAATGAAGTGGGTAATATACAAGGGCAAGGATTAGTCAGTTGTGAGTATGTTGAGGGCAAAGGGGTAATTCCAAAAGCGAGATGGCAGGGCCGGTGAGAGCAGCACAAGCACAGGCTGTGATTGTTCTGTGTGATGGTTAATTCTGGGGGTCAAGGTAGAGCTTCTTTGTTTCTGCTTCACAAAGTAAGTCCTAGTAATGTTCCAAGGCACCTCCCTGGAACAGATTGTTGTTGGATCCGGATGAAGAATATTTTTATATTAGTGGTTTTTTTGTGTGTGTGGTTTTTTGCTCAGGTGAGGGAGGGAGAGAGGGCTTTGAAAGGATTTTTTTGGGGGGGTGGGAGGAAAACGTAATTTGTTGCATTTTTGTTGTATTCAATTGAAGGTGAATGAGTGATTGTCAATCTTCTTTCTTCCTCACTTATTGGTTGCCTCATATAGCCTCCTGCACTTTGAGGGCTGGGGTAAAATCCAATGGCCCCCTCAAAGCTGGAAAGCAAAATTATCAGGTGACCACTATGTTCTTTCTTTCCTTCCTTCCTTCCTTCCTTCCTTCCTTCCTTCCTTCCTTCCTTCCTTCCTTCCTTCCTTCCTTCCTTCCTTCCTTTCTCTCTCTCTCTCTTTCCTTTCTTCCTTTCTTCCTTTCTTTCTCAAAAGATGGGGGAGGACTCTTTTTCAGAAAAGAGGGGAAAAGGTAACAAAGAACAATGATTTCTGAAGCAATTGGATCACTGATCTCCAATTCCAAATTCCAAATTCCAGAAGGAAAGCACTTCTAAACCAAAAAAAGATTATGTATCTGAAGAAAAGGATGCTGAGAAAGAAGTCAAGTAAGCAAATGTGGGATCCAATTTCTGGTGGAAAGGGGAAAGCCACTTCAAAGATGTTCCACAACAAGTAGAAAAAAAAAATCAGGCAATGTTTTATTTACAGGACAATAATAGAAGTCTGAAACAAGAAAACATGAAATTAAAGGAATAACTAGTGCACAGAGCTCTTTAACAAAACCAAACTAATAATAATTTTAAAAAATGTTTGGGAATGGCAGTCCATTGCACATGCCAAGCACCAGAAAACAAAACAAAACATAACACCTAATGGACCTTCAGATTTCCCAGCTTAAAAGACCAAGTCGTAACTTTCCCAACTGCAAATATTTAAAACCCCAACCTAGAAATTTTAATCATGCAAAGAAACTAACCCTACAGCAACCTGGCCTGCTTCCACTGCAGGCTGCTAGGACATTGCCAGAACCAAGGCCTATCACCCCTGTGGTGGAGTGTGCCAATTCCCTTGCTGCAGATTTCCACACCTGTGGAAGTGCTGCTGGCTCAGCAATCACAGTGAGGTCCCCTAACCCTAACCTAACTCTCATTAGAGAAGACTTACCGACCCTTGGCAAAATCCTGCTCCCTTTACATTTTGCAAGGAATGGGCAAGTATGGAACATAAATCTTTAATCATGAGCAGGACAGAATGAACAACAGAATGCATGTAAGTAAGTTTGCAAAAACAAAACAAGACAAAACAAACAAAGCCAGGAACCAATCAATTTTGGGAGCCCAGGCTTGTAAGAAGCCAAGCGTTACCAGTAGGTTTTGTTAGTGTGTCTATACACGCATGTGTTTGTCTGTTTGTCTGTCTGTTCCCGGACTTTGAGGTGCAGCCACCCCTAAGTACCAAAAATAATTATTTTGAGGTTACTTAGAAAGCAAGTGTGCCTCCTGGTTGTCTCTATTCCCCAGATTCTTGTGCATGTGCATGTATTAGGCTTTAAGGGCAAACTAAGGACTTTTCCTCAGCTACCCAGAATACAAGTAGAGAATTGAGATTTTCTTCAGAGGACATTTTAAAACTCTGGGGACCTGCATCCTATAACCCTGGATTTTCCTGTCTCAGCTACTATAGCTGATTCTGTGGCTGAGACTGCAAGCGATCAGGAAACAACAAACAAATAAATTAAAATAGTATCTCTAGGTGTAACTACCAGGTTTCAAGTGAATTTGATACAGAAATTTGGGTTGCAAAACCCCATGCTATCAGAAAGCAGTTACGCAGTAAGGAAAACTTGCCAATTACAGATCCTAGCACATATCACAATTGAATCATAACCATATAACAACTGAATCACAATCATCGTAATCAATGATAAGAACAAGTATCTGAATTATCTGCAACTCAGTGAGTGAGTGAGTGAGTGAGAGGCCTACAGCCAAAACAGATTCTGCAGCATTTAAATCCTATCTCGCTGGACTCCAAGAACACTAGTGAAATGTTTACAATTGCCACCCAAACTCAAGTCTCAAAATAAATAAGAAAAAGGAAAAAGCTGGAGACGCTGTTCATGCCTCTCAAATAACCAGCTGCAGCTCCCTACTCAAAACAAACCAAACCAAAAAAGCAGAACCTCACATACAAAAGGAAAGGGCACTACCAGGTATAACAATACAATCTGGGAGTATTCCAAAATGTTTGGAAAACATTTTAACCAATGTTTTCCAAAACAAATACCTTCTATTGAAGCCACAGGAGTGTAGACATTACATTTAAACTTGTACATGAGGATCTGTTTTAATACAATAGCACTGATGGAAATAACAGCATTTCAGCTCTTCTACCCCTTTTCTACCTCTGTACTCCTTGTTAAATGCAAAAAAGAAACTGAAGCACAACAAAACTATGTCTTGCCTTCTAAATACAGAAGTCCCCTACTTATGAACTTTTGAGTTACAAACTTTTGCTGATATGAACAGACCTCTGACTACTCCAACAATGAAGGTTCTGGAAGGAAGGTCCTGGAAGTTTATGGCACTCTGCATATGTATGCTCAGAAGTTTACGGCATGCAGCTTATGTATGCCCAGAAGTTTATGCTGTGCACTGTAAACTTCCAGGCATATGTATGTGGTGCACTATGGTTGGACTTACAAACAAAATGAACTTACAAACAGTCTCTTGGAACATAACCTGTTCGTAAGTAGAGGACTGACTGTACTGGTGACAGTTAGAGCTTCAGACTTCCCAAAAGTTCCACTATTTCCAATTTGGCCCACATCCTGTCTCTGAGGCGCTCACTGTTTTTATAGGACCTATATGCTTTTCCTCTAATTCGCTTTTCTTTTGTAGGTGTATTTGGATGGAATTTGAGAGGGTTTCTAACTTTTTCAGGACAAGAATGTCTCTTTAGTAAAGGTCTCCTAGAGACTTAGCTTCTCCCTTCTTCCCCCATTCCTCTATGTTATCAAAAGGTCTAGACAATTTCTGACATGGCTACTGCCTGAAATATACTAGTAGATGCCTCTGCCAATTGTGTAATCCTTTCTGAATGGCCTTGTGCTACCCAGCAAATTCAGATCTGTGAATCATGAAAGCACTGTGGGTGCTCTCATGGATGCCCAGGGGCTCCTAAGACCCTATTTCCACATTTTGTGTTCTTGGGCATAAGGACCAAAAAAAAAAAGAGGGAAGGAAGCTTAATTTTTTTGCTTCAGAATGACTAATCCAAAATGGTCAGACACCATGAGATCCTGATGGGCAGACCAATGAAAGCTTCTGTATCCCCACCCTCATGGCTCTCCCTTGGGATATGCACCCTCCAGATGACCTCACTATGGGCCACTGCCATGGACTGACAACTTGACACTGGCTCCAGACCAAACTTGCAGCCACCTCAAGCCTAGCTACTAGATCTAAATGAAGTCTTCAAATGAAAATAGCACCCTCCAGCCAAAGTGGAAAAGATCTCTGCCAATCTTGTTGACCATCAACTGATCTGGCCTCAGTGAAAAAAATTAAAAAGGGGAAGGGACTCTTAAGGTGCATGGGAAAAGTTTATGTCCCTTCCTGCACACTCCCAACCAAATGCTGGTAAGGATCAATGGGAGAAACAACATACTTATCATAGGCTAAGATATAAGTAATTTTCTCTCTCTCTCTGTGCTATCTGGTTTATTTTTTCCCATTGGAAGAAAGAGCTCCCATTTTAAAATCAGTGTTGTGTTCCACTTCCCTCATCCATAACTGACTTCAGCCCTCTGTCTTTCTCACTGCTATGTCTGTATTCTTACATGGGCAAAAGGTCCTTTTCACATACTCAGAAGATTTTTCTTCATTATCACCATCTAAAATATACAGAGCAAGTGTTTCCTCAAGGGATCACTTCCATGTCTTGGTGACAGAACTGGACAGGACTGGAAGATTGCAGTCCTAAGCATGCTTATTTGAAAGTTAAAATCAATCTGTTGTAATCAATAGCACTTAACAGAAAGTACATTTAGGATGGGCACATTAATGTGAACTCTACTATTATTTTTTTCTTTCAGAAATCTAATTTGTGGGTTAAGCTAATCTACTCCCTAAATGCACTTTATCCCTTCTACATCCATTCCCAATATATTAAGATGCTGTCTTCTAATTTGGTACAACTCACACGCTCTTATCTAACGTCTTTATGCCCATTAGATCAGTCCAAATCTTAATTTGAATCTTGCCAACCTCACGGTTCCTCCTGAAATCCCACTGAACTAATTATTTTCTTTCTAAAGGGCAAAGATTAGGAGGTAACTTCAATCTATTCATTTGGGCCAAATTAGGAAAACCACTAAATGAAATCTAATTCTTACAACAAAATGTCTGTGGAAGTGGGAGGATCTGACATTTCTTAGATTCTATTTTGTTATCTTATGTCACTTTATATTTCAGATATTGACCTCCACCCACTGTTCATTGTACATTTATTGTTAAGAGTCTGAGTGGCTTATAACAGTAAGCAATATGCATGCCTGAAAAAATCAAATTCTTAATCAATAGAATTCTTCAGGAGCTCAGCTCTCATCCTAACCCAAGGCCTGGGGGAACAACCAGTTTTTCAAATACTTCTTCAACATCATCAGGATGGAAGCTATACAAATCTCTGAGGGAATGTTGTTCCAGAGAGCATGTCCTGTGGCAGAGAAGGTATGCTTCCTAATAGAAACATTCCAATAGATGGTATTGTTTAATCAAGGGAACCTGATCATTGGGCAGAACTATTGGAGATAGGCTAACTGGAGATAACATCAGATAGCCAAGCCCTATGCCATGAAGGGCTTTATAGTGGCAACCACTACCTTGAATTGCAGATGGAAGGCAACTAGTAACCAGTACAACCTGAGCAGTGGTGTCACATGGCATACCAAGCCATGCCCATTATTGCCTGTGTGGCTGTATTCTGGACCAACTGTAGTGGTCTTCAAGGGCAGGTAGATCACATTGCAATTGTTAACTCATAAGATGAACTAAGGCAGGGGTGACTGTCTGAAATGCTTCCTAGTCTAGGAATTAGCACAACTGGTATACAAATTGAATTTGTGTGAAAGCTGTCTTTGCACTAGCTTCCACCTGCTCTTCAAACAGGAGCTACAACTACAAGAAAACTCTTAGATTGCATAGCACTCTTGAGTGGGGAAGTGCTATCCCATTCAAGACTAAAGATGAAAAGTTCCCCAGGAAGGAAATGGATCTAATAAACATATGGGTGGGTGGAAATCACAGACTTAAATTCAGGAGAACCTGCAAGTCTGTGCCTCAGGGACCTCAACTGGACTTGCCTACTCAAAGTCCAATTCCAAGAAGATCCAAGAGACATTATCCACTCCATAGCTAGAGTATTCCTTGAAGTGTAGATAGATAGTGTAGATAGATTCCTGTAGATAGTTTTGTGGCTTATTTCTCCCCAGTAATGACTCTGTCACCCTTAACAGGGCCACTGGACAGCTATCAGTGGATGCAATAAGGGTGGTCCTATAGGGTTTTCTATGTTCTTCTTGATAGCAAGAAAAAAGGTTCCAAGGCTGAGTTGATGTTATCATTGTTATGAGTTGATGCCATTATTGTTATGAGTTGTGGTTACTAGAACTGTTGTACACATGGTGTCATGGGAAAGGGCTATTCACCCTATTTTTCTTCAGTCTGAGGTCATTTTCCCAACATGACACACTTACAAGATGTAAGTTTTATTGTAGAAGGGAATTTGTTCATGTAATCAATGTTTCTGATAGGTTGGCTTGATCATTGTATTAAGATTATGCAAGCATTGAACCAAATTTGGGTACATTTCTTGAGGGGGGAGGCAAATCCATAACAGCTATTTGTAAGAATGCTTTCTTACCTCTTTCAACTGGCAGAAATAAAATATTTGCTTCTGTTACAAGATTGCCCTTTGAAATAATGCTAATAGTCTACTCCTGATTTTTTTAAAAAAAACATGTACAGAAACATTATTATTATCATTATTATTATTATTATGCCTACTTCTATTTCTACTCCAATCAATCTGACATAAAAGGAAGGGAAATTCTTTCACATAGGCTTCCCAAGCATTCTTAGATCATGATCCTATATGTGTTTCCTTGAAAGTCCAAATGTATTCAGTGGAACTAACTCTGAAATAAACATGCACAGAATTGCTGCACAGTCCTATGGTTGTCTACTCAAAAACAAGACCTATTGAGTTCAGTAGGACGTATGCCAGGCAAGTGAGTTTAGAATTGCAGCTTTAGTTCTTTCCCTTTGTATATTTTGTGCATATAATATAGATAATTAGAAAGTATAAAACCAAAGCAAACTGTATGCAATTCAATTGCTTTTCCCAAGTGTAGTTTACTTGGACTGTCAATATGTTGCATATCACCCAGTGGGCCCTTTCTACTGGGTATTGTGAATTAAATAAACCAAGACTGAACACATGTCTTAAAACCACAATAGTTTATTTATAAGACGAAAGGCAGCCCATCAAACTTTCCACAGGAATTGAAAAAAATCATCATGGACTGAAAGCCTTTACTTTCTTTCCATTCATATAATTTTGGTTTTGGCCTAACACTTAACACAGTATTCAGTTCAAAAGACTATGCCTTGCATTTAAAGTAAACAATGACTGTTCTGCACAGACTTGTAATTTTTCTTCTCCAGTCCTTTAGCATTTTCTCTCAGCCTTCCAAATGGGGTGTTTAGCTAGCATTTATGCCCTCCCCATGCCAATCCAAGTGTCTGCTTGTCTAATTGTTGTTTTGTATAAAAAGAATGAAGGCATAACTTTTTTTACTGACTGCACATAACCTTTTTGCCATGTTTTGTCCCCACTCCTACTACCAAAGCTTTCAATGTAAGAAGCAAGTTTTTGTGGACCTGTCTGTTCCATAAGAGACCACTAAGGGAATAAAGACAGGATAGAAGCAACAGGGTTTAACAGGATATGTTAAAGAACCATAGTTATGGAAGTGGTACTGATAGTCAAATTTATACAGAATTTTCCTCAGAAGTCAAAACTTGCTCTGCAGTCACAACTGAGAACTCATACAGCACTGCACAAACATTGACCAATTTTATCCCTGGGTACCTCCACTGAAGTAAATGAATTAAGCCAAGTGTTTAATTAACTGCAAAACTTTGGCACGCTTGCAGCTGTTGGCATGCACTACACCGTGTACAATGCTGTGCATATATAAATTGCATTTTTCAAGATCCTTCTTTTACTATGCCAGTAAAATATTTGAATGTTTTATTAAATAACTTTCCTACAGTATATAAAAATTCTTGAATAAACATAATGCATGTTAGGTTTCCTCATATAAGGGTTTATTTATCAATTTTGGAGAGAATTACTGGAAGAGAAATGCCTCTGCCATTTGTATATGGTTGACTCTTAAGTATATTTGCAGTAACTTTTTACTTCTTCATATACATTTTATTATGTGATGGCTACTCCCCAAATAAATATATAATAATCTCTGTCTCCACATTTTAGAATATATGTATGCAGAACTCTGTTTTCTTTCATATGTAAGAAAATACATTTTTCATTTCTCATGCCAAGTGTTTCCTTTTTTGAACACAGATGGATGCTCAGAAAACCATTATATAAAAGTGGAATCTTTCAAATTAATTGAAATGTGCACACACATTTGTTTTATTACACTATAAAATTAGCAGCTTTTGGAGGACTGGGAATAGGGAAGTGAGAGAAAAGGGAACCACAGGGTTGAAAATAATTGCATGGGAGGAGCTGTCGTTGCAAATGCTACGATAGGTCTGCCATACCTGGGTTGCAAAAATATAGACAATTGCTAAATGGTAACAGGTTTTCGGTATCTGTTTGCTGCCATCCAATGGTGTCCTGGATTTTTGCTGGCCAGATGGGATAGCCTTATGCTATGAGGAAAGTAGTGGAAAGGTTATTTCAGGACCTGAAGCCATAGCCACACAACGTTAGAATCTCACAGCTAGGATTGTTTTGAACTTTGGTCTCCATAATGATACTACTGGTTAGCCAAGTCCTATGAAATTCTTTTTTTTTTTTAATCCCCCAGAATGATGGGTTACTGGGCACTGTTATTCAGTTTTCATTTTCTAAATATTCTGATCCAACGTAGTTCTGTTATAAGAAAGCCAACTACGCTTTGTTCTGTGCTTCCAGACTGCTAATTATAACGGAGTTGTTCTCAAAAGAAACAAAGAAACAAAGGCGATGTGACTCAGTCGTAACTCATCCTTTTCTTTTACCTGATTGAAGATTTAATTCCATGCTTGAGATGTTGAAGTATCTGTGGAGATTGTGATACCATAGCATAATCTGAGGAAATCAATAGAGCAGGTGAAAGTTAAGTACTGCAGTCAACATGTCATCAAATATTCCTACTGAGCACAGATACCAAAACAATACATAACAATAATGACATCAACAATTAAAGAAGGGCTTTCTTTCAAACAACATTGAGTTCTTTAACTAAGAAAAGAAGCAAATAAATGCTGTACAACAGTTTGCATTTTTACTGCATTTTATGTCCTCATTTTGACACTGAATTGTTCTTGCATTAGCATCTTTATGGTGTTTTCAGCCTGTGAATCACTAAGCTAACATTTTCAAATACTGGGGACAAACAAAAAAATTTTTTTTAGACTAAACACTGCACTGGGAGAGGTGCACAAATCCTATTCAGAAACAACTTAAATAATGCGATTTTTGCCTTTACGTATCTTCTGATGCATCATTTTGAAAAGAAGCTTGTACCTTAAACCTTAAGCATCTTATTTTTCCTCATTTCTTTTCCTTGACATTTTGTAACAGCTTACTTTAAACTTTGCACAAGAGAACTAAGAGACATTCTACCTTTACCTCTACCTCCTCTCCCCCCTACAAGCTTTCTATACAAGATTCATCTTTATCAAATAGACTACAATGGAACTTTCAAGTCTCACACTGTTCTTGTAATAAATGGGTATGATGAAGCCACCTGAAAGACTTGCAAGAAAACTCACTCCAAAGGGAATAGGGAATTTAAGCTTTCACTCAGCATGTAGTCATCTCCAGTTATATATTAGAATAACAAGGCAGGTTTAGTAGGCTGTATTCTTTTATTCTTTATTTATTTCTTGCTGCTGACTGAAACTTGCAGTCGAGGCTTTCCAGATGACTGTATTCCATGGTTATAATAAGAGGTATCCATTCCTCTGGAAAAGAGAGGGAGGATGACTATTATCCTGATCCTGGTGATATATGTGTTCAGCTGTAGTGACCATGGGCTCAAGGACTTTGCACATTGAGATTAGAAGCATGGAGCTAATACAAATAACTTGCCTCTCCCTGCCTTTTTGCCTCCTGAGCACTTTAGTTCTTTGTGGAAAAGGGATAGACGGCATCACAGTTCCAACAAACACGCTAATATGCTGGAAAACCTTCTGTCTGGGATGAATGGAGGCCAACTTTTTTTGTTCTTACATTTTTATCCTTGGCCTGGAAGAACTTTTACTTTAGTTTACAAACAACAACAACAACAAAGCAATACAGTTGAAAAGGAGGCACAATTCAGTAGAAAAAGAGTTGATTGGGAAAATGAAAAAGACTCCAATTTCTATTCTTACACTTTCATAATAGTTCAGAGAATGGCTAAATGAAATAAAACAGAGAATGGAGGAAACTAACAAAGGTGCAAAAAACAGGACAAGATAGAGTGGTCCTCTTCCCATCACTGTGTCTCTGTTCTTTTGTCAGACCCAAAACATTCTGCCTGAACCACCTCCATTAATGTTTCATTCTGATGGGTCCATCTCTAAGAAGAAGGGAGATCATTTGTGGCAAAAGTAGGCTCCTTGCCACAATGCTATCTTCTGAGGCAGGAGTCTTTGGAGTGTGGTATTTGGCCCTGCTCATCTCTCCCAGTTCCTTGTTCTAAGCATTAGTATAAGGCATCAGGGCAGATAGGAATTCCTGAGGTCCACTAATAGTGTACCTGATCCTCCAAATTCCAATAAGAGGGCCAACTATTTGACTGTTGCCAATGAAGTCATAGTGTACTCATCTGCTACTATAAGTAGAAATGGAAGATTCAATTTTTATGGGTTTTACAATAAAGCTGGTTTATGAATTTGGGTGACTGAGATCTCTACACAGAGAGAAGGAACTGATAATTAGAGATTTTAAATGTTCTGGTGACAATGGACACTTTAATTCTGCTGAAGAGGTAGGGAGCTGGAATGAACTCACATTATTTGGAAAGAAAATGAAGCTGAAGAAGTCAGAGTGACTCATATGGAAGGAGACTCAAAATTGTGAGTTTCTGGACCAAAGGATACATATGTGAGATGTTCTGGAATCCAAATCTGGTGTGTGTGTGTGTGTGTGTGTTTTACCCAGTAAAATGTAGAAAGCTGCTTACTGTTTACTGACTAAAGAAACAATGATTGTTTGCATAGAGAAGGAAGCAAATAACCAAACTTGCAAAAAGCTTTGGTGGCAATCACTTATTTCATCACAAAGTAGGGGACATTGGTAGGCTTGGAGAGTAGAATAGAGGAACTTTCTGTTAGGCTTTCAGTATCATGATTCATTAGATTTCATGTATGTGAATGGATTGCAGGAGCACAGGACTGTTATAGACCCTATTATAAAACAGAATTCCTTGATCTTCTAGAATATTATATTTAATGTAACATCACCTGTTTGTATATGGTTGATGATTCACACAGGGAAAGATATATTTCTAATTTCAGAGTTCATAAATATTTTATTGTTGGGGAAACAGGAATAATATGTATGATTCAACTGGCTGTCTATTAGCAGAGTTGTCAAGTTGGCATTTTTCTCTCCAGTCCCTACAACTATAAATGATGAAGACAATTAGTAAGTTTCTGGGGGGAAAAAAAATAGCTGAGCTTTTGCACTACTTTGCCCTCTATTGCCTATTGAAACGAGAAAAACAGATATTCACACCAGACCACATTGATATATGACATTTATTAACATACCATAAGATGAACGACAGATTGGGAAAATCAACAGAAAAGCACATGCCCGATACTTTCAGTAACTTTAATATGTAGCTTAAATTGTAGAAGGTTTCTAAACATATTTATCTACAATAAAAGAGGGAAGGGAGGGAGGGTGGGAGGGATTATTTTTGTAATATAAACAAAGAAAAATTATTTGAGTAATTGAAATCACTGTCCAAATGCAGATTTCGTCTCACCTCACCTCACCTCACCCCCCCTTACCATAGTCTAACCCAGTGTTTCTCAACCTCAGCCACTTTAAGTTGTGTGGACTTCAACTCCCAGAATGGTTGGCTGGGGAATTCTAGGAGTTGAAGTCCACACAACTTAAAATGGCTGAGGTTGAGAAACACTGGTCTAACCCAAACAAAAGTCATAACAGCAACAACCAGACATACAGTTAGACCATATCAGAGGACTGAAATTTTTAATATGCATTTTATCATTTTGTATGTAAAGCATTGTATTGTATACAGAATATATATATATAT
Organism: Python bivittatus; assembly: GCF_059951505.1. Taxonomy (NCBI): domain Eukaryota; kingdom Metazoa; phylum Chordata; class Lepidosauria; order Squamata; family Pythonidae; genus Python; species Python bivittatus. The sequence goes on from NW_028277112.1 coordinate 11,149,858, forward strand.
TCATAATGGCAGACACATTATGGATATTTTCATGCTTACTCATCAAAAGTGCCAAACTTGTTGTACTAATTTAAGAAGGGGTGGAATGTTCAAACTTTTATATATATATATATATATATATATATATATATATATATATATATATATATTGTTTTACCTTTTCCAGTTATTACTTGCAATCTGTTAGTTATAACTGTGGAATGTCCATTATTATGATAGAAGGGACAGTGTATGTTCCTTCAACACTACTTAAATAAGGATTTCTTTAATATATTATTATTATTAAAAATACTATGGTATCCTTTCTGCCTAAAGCTTTAGCATTAATCTCTTCACCATAATCTATATCAGTGTTTCTCAACCTTAACAACTTTAAGATGTGTGGACTTCAACTCCCAGAATTCCCCAGCCAGTTTGCTGGGTGGGGAATTCTGGGAATGGAAGTCCACACATTTTAAAGTTGCCAAATCTGAGAAACACTGGACTATATGGTATAAATCATGAAGGAATCAAAACTTTGCTGTGTTACTTGCTTTAAAACAAAGAAGACAATGAGTTCTCAGGGAAGCTCAAGCTTTTGGCAATTACCTGATAGTCCTGAACCCTGAATCAGGACCTGCAAACATGAATGTTAAGTAAATGTGATGAATCAGACATTGCAGCTTCACATGGGGAAAAATCTGGCTTCTAGTTCAAAAGTCTGTGATTACATTGCCAAGCTCAAAGGATTTCTTTGGGTTTCTTGATCAAATTATATAGCCAAGGGATGGGATTGTTCTTCCTAGTCATCTGATTCAATCCACTAATAAAAATGAGGTATGGTATCTCCACAACTTGGAGGAAGGGTGTATCCTAGTTCTCATTTATTTGACCTGATCTCTAAGACAATTTTTTGCTTTGACCTGGAGAGGCTTAATGATGAATGTTATTTCAGAAACAGATTTCTGATTTCTAAAATCCTGGCACCTATACAAGATTTCAGAGGTTTGTAGCATAGCAGGCAAGAATATTTAGAAAGAATATATACCATTTTTTCTTTTCCCAACAGATTATTTTAGCAGCTAACATATGCAGCAGTTTCATGAAAATCACTAGAAAAAATGACCATAAAAACTGTAAAATTATTCTGATCAGTTTTACTTAATTCCTGATGGAATTCTTTTATGCAATCTTTATTTAGCAGAGTATCACAGGCAGTACTTAAAAGTGCCAAGTGCTTTCAAAAAGTTCAAGGAGTGAATTGCTCAGAAATTAAATGACAGAAAACCATTGAAGTAAAGGTCTATACAAAAATGGAGCCTTTTGCTCACCTATAGTAGAAAGCTAAAACTTCAAGTTTTATTAGAATTTCCAGTTGACATGATTGTTGGTTTTGATACTAATATTGTGATTCGCTGGCTGATGGGAAAATCAAGTTTATTTGGTCTCTGCTCTAGAAACAAGTATAAATTACTGGTAGATGAGAATATTTGATGGGGAAAAGGTCTTTAAATTGGGGCAAAGAAAATTAAACACATAAAATTGGTTAAATATGAATTGCTCTCTCTCTTTAACATTACTTAAGGATAATGATATGGAAGATGCTGAAATTTAACATGAAACGAACATAGTGAAAACAGTGGCTGTAAAACATAAAAGACAAAGTCAAGACATCTGTGCATTGTCTTTTATGTCTGTCTAGCTCAGGGGTTTAAAGGTAAGAAGTTGAACTGGTACATTCAGTTTGACTCAGAAGCAAATTGGCTATCAGTGCTGCTCTATCCTTGAGCACTAATCAAAATGCTAAGTCAAACACCTTCTGACCCATTTTGAAGGGCAGCCTAAGACAGAGTGCATAGTTGTAGTCTATATGAAAGGTTACCATTGAATGACCAATAGAAGCAAGATTTCAATACACATACCAGCCTGTGGTTCTGGCTGTTTCTTACCTTCTTATACATCAAATAGCAGGAAAGGGACAGAATTTCAGACTGTCTACTTATTATTTCTGGGCAACAGCCAGATTATGGCCTCTGTTTGTTGCACTGACATTTCATCTGACTACAGGGCATTATAATCCTCCATCTAATCAGCAAGAGTATAGGCTTCAGTATATTCCAGTTTGCAAGGAAACAAATTTGGTATTCAGCATACCTTCAAGGAAGACTAATAATAAAAAAAACAGCAGACATTTCATTGTCAAAACTTACTTTTTTAAAATGCATATGCTAAGATATAAAATGCTTAGGAGAAGAGAAATTACTTTGTCTAGAGAATAAAATATAACAATGTGGATTCTAGGCAAGTGCAATCCACACCAGAGTAGACTTTCTGTATTGTAGATACCCATATACCTTCTTTAACTGGAATTTAAGGATGAAGGATGACTTCCAAAGATCATCTAAAATGGGAGAAAACATTTACTTTTAGATATTCTGGTACACAGCCATTCTGAGCTTTAACAGTTAACATCAACAGTTTGAACTGGGTCTTGAAATGGACTGGCAGCTCTTTCTTTTGGACTATCCATGGTTTCTGAATGGTTTTCTAAACTAGCTGTATTCAAATTGCTTTGAATCTGCACTGGGGACATGTATAACTGATGCCAAATTAGCCTTTTCAGTCCAAGTTGCCTTACTGGTAAGAATTGAGAAAAAATGTTCATAAATTCCTGAAGTCACCTGTAACTCTAGTATAAAATTGAAATTGTAAAGTTGAAATGCACCACAAGGATCATTTAGTCCAATCCTCTGCAATATGCATTTAAAACATCCATCAATTCAGCCTCTTTTTAATAACCTCCAAAAATTAGGAGCCACCTCCTAAGGTACACTGTTCCACTGTTGCACAGACCTTGCTGCCAATAAGTTTTTTCTTATATTTAAATTAATTCTAGGTAGCTGTAATTTTCTAATGCTAGTTTCTAGTGGCCATGGAAAATAGTTCATATCATCTTCCCTGTAGCTTCAACAATGTATCTTAAAAGATGTGTCCAGGTACAGTACTAAATGAATTATGATTATTAGGAAAAGCTGACCATTGAGTATTAGGCAAGTACCAATGGTTACAAAACCATCACTTTATCTTTTTCTAAGATTTTCGTAACAAATGTTATGTTATGTTTTGGTGATTTATAATACAAACCATAATCCAACATCCTTAAGGACTGAGTAAAGTTTGATGGAATGGTTATTTCCATTTTTTATATTAGTGGATGGTCAATAAAACTTCTGGTATTCATTCATTTCAGAATGTATTCTATATGGCAATGAACACAGATGGGTGTCATCCTGGCACAGTGGTAAATCTCATTTTGGTAGTAGAAGATTGAAGGATGAGGCTCAGATAGATATGTTGCTTTTATTACAGATGTTAAACAAGCTTTTATAACAACCAATATTAGTTTTAAAAAATCTAGGAATCTAGCTATCTCTGTATTTCAGCTCCCTGTGTCTCTTTTCCCCACCCTTATGTGGCAACAGACTTTTGGCATCCATGGTGCACTGGGTTTTTGTTTTATTATCTTGACTCATCTTGGACCCTTTACTTCTAGCTTTGTGGCTTCAGCCCTTAGAGCAGAAAGGGGAAGGTCACACAGGGTTCCACATATTCAACCAATTTCTAAAATGAGCCTAGGTATATATCCTTATATGCGTACAGGTACTTTTCCTTGTGTAGGTATATATACCTGCTTAAATCAGCAGCAGGGCATCCACTGCAATGCTGTTCTACACAAATTCATTTCTCTAAAGGGAGCAGAATTTTGGAATTGTTAGGATGAAGCATTTTGGCCAGTATTTAACCAGATAAACTGCATTATAATTGCAATTGAAGAAATTAAATGAAGAAGTATTCTCTAGCAGATACTTGATGTACGTCTTCTGAGTACAGACCCTTTGAGGATTTTGTTGACCACAGCAACAAAAGGAAATAACCACATAAAGCCAGAAGCATTTGTAAATATGACATATTTGAGTATATTTGGATTAATTAGCCCTAAAATTATACTGAAGTACAATTTCATTTATTTCTATCTGTAAATAATGGGTTACATTCAATCTTATGCAAGTGGACATCTCCTTGCTACCCTTCCTTTTATATTTGCATGATTTCATTCCCTATATTTCTTCATGCTTATCCCAAATCTTCTGAACCAGGTTTGGGATTGAGTGATGGTGGTGTAGGAGGAGTGGGAGATGGGAATAGTTTTGTTCATAGAAGCTATTCTGTTAATGAACAGGCACAGATATGTATAACCCATTTTACTGAAAACGTTTTTATTATACACATTTTGGTTTTGTTTTTAAATGTAAATTTATATAAAGAGTAAATGGAATTGCATTGTGACTTACTGTCCTAATTCATATTACTTTTGAGTTTTTGAACATGGAAGCCATGTTGATGTTTTAAGTATGGGCTGTGTATGTTTGTGAAATTAAAAAAAACATCAAGGGATGTATTTGCTGAGGCTAATCTGCAAAATGTAATATCTGCTCAGCAATCTTGGAGGAAAAAAAAAAGCAAGGGAGAAGAAATATGAGGTAAGAATTTCCCAGGGGAAAAGTAATATTAAACAAGGTCTTGATTTTTCTGCCTTGAAAGTAATCTCTGTCTAATTCAACAAAATTCATTCTTCATTACAAAGAAAGAATGCTTAATAGAAGCAATTAATGAACCTCCAAAACAACCAAAATACTTCATAGATAAATATTTTTTCCACTTTGAATATTTGCTCTTGTCAAATTTTCTTGAAAATGAAACTGAAGCCAAAGTTCACAGGCAGCGGGTTCCACATAAATGGTTCACAGACACTATGGTTTTTGGAGGAGCTAAATATAGAAAAACTGAACTCTGACTCAGCCTTGTTCTCTCACACTCTGTCCTTATAGATTAATAACACTAAGGGTGTAATGTTCGCTCAGCCTTCATGTAGGGCCAAATTCAGTCACTCTTAGCCTTGTTGATCTTTTTAAAGGTATTGATTATCCTCTGGCTATAATGGAGGGAAAGTGTATGAAGGGATTTCTGAAGTGTTGGCCTTGAATACGGCTGAGAGGAAAAGTCAATATTTTAGCCTTGAAGTGTCCCAGTGTCAACAGAGAAAGGCACGCTACATTCTAATTCCTGAATGCAAGGATACCTTCATCTTCTTTCTAATTGACTTTGACGCTCTGTGACTCATAATAAAGTCTAAGGTCATATTTTCTTGGCCTGCAATTAGTTTTCTAGTGGACTACTTGAAGAACTGGCTATTGGAATCTAATCCAAGGCCTCAGCCACTGCATCTCCATTTCAGGCCTTCTGGTCAGAAATGTGTCCCTCCATGTCTTTTGTCTCCAGCAGCCTGGTATCCTTTGGAAAGCTATATTTGCCCAAAGACCTTCTCTAAATAAATATTGCTAAGCCAAATGATCCATGTCTGGCAGATGATTTTATCTCTTAAGTTTTTCAGATGTTAAACATTGCCAGTGGATACTGCAGTGCTAGTGAGAGAGTTTAAAACCTTTTCTTCTGTGCTGACTTTTGAATCCATTTCCTCATTCCCTGTTCAGGCATGGAGGGTCACTAAATAATTTCAAACTTGTAGCAATAGATGGTTGTCAAGAGCAAGCAGATGCATTGGCATGTACAGAAACTACCTAGGTGGAAAGAAAGGACCTTAAGCCTGGCCTGCTCTTCTCTCCATCTTTGTTTCTTAGCACACTCTCTTACACCCTTAATTTAGTGCCATGGTTTTTTACTAGCCATGTTGCCAACTGAGAATTTTTCTTCCTCTGGTTAATTGGATTTTACCTGAAGTTGTTTTTTTTCACTTACTCTGTGTCAACCTTTGGAGGCTGTTTTAGGACTCATGGTAAAGAGTATGCTAAAAGAGAGAACATCTCTACCATGGGTAAATAGCAGAATGCTTTGGGACTACTGGGATTTCATTTAGTTCATCTCAGTCCCCATTCCATTTGGGTGGCTGACAACTGCTAAGGCAAGGGGGATAGCAATCACACCCAAGAAATATGCAAATCCTCAGATCAGGGATGCTACCTTGAGCACCTGCCCTGGCCTAGTGGCCAGGAGGTGATTCACTGTGTGGCGTTTATTATAGAGGCATGGAGAAAGAGACTTGGGCAAGCAATTCCATTGCTATTCTGACAGTCAACCTTTTATGGCAATCTCAGATAGCCCTCTTTGGAGAACAGCATTTCACTGCCTTTTTAGGCCCAGGTTTCACCTTTTTGTACCCTTCCTTCTCCCACAGTTTTATCAGCATGGTCTTATTTTTTTCTCACAATGTTTTACATTTAACTTTGGGCTTTTCTGCACTATAGCCATCAGCTCCTTGTCTTCTGGGTATAAACTGGTTGGAAATGAAGCTGGCTTTAAAAAATCCCTTTCTGGAATTCAACCCTTCCAGTCCAGTTAGTAGGACTGTATTCTTTTCTTTCTTTTCTGCAACCTGCATCAAGGGCTTCTTTGGGAGTTCTGTGTTCATGAGATGCTGACATCATACCGTGTAGAACAGATTCTACAGCAATTTTGTGAAAAATGGACAAACCTAGCAAGAGTGACAAATCCTGAAAATCCTCTGCAATTACAGATTTCCAAAATTCACAAATTCAATGAGCTATGCTGATATCTCCAGGCAAGTCTTCCAAGGGGCTAATCAGGAAACAAAAAATTACAACTCATAACCAAGTCATTACCTCCTTTCTGGTGAGCAGTTCATATCCAGACTCCTAATTCAGCTGATCTGGCATTTTGCAGTTCCCACTATTGACTGAAAGAATGCATAGAAAGAAAAAGTGACTATAAAAGTTTTGTTAGGAAGAAAGGAACTTTAAAATTTATTTCTAGCCAGGAGGATTCGATGGTCTCATTTGATAACTTTTTGATCCATAGACAGCACTTAGCACATCCAGGTCTAATGTAGTACTTTGTCCTTAGGTTCATTCAAAACTTAGCCTGGAGGCAGATCTTTCTTAGTGGAGTCTCCAGTGGAAAAATTGTATCACTGAGGAAAGCCTCTGAAATGTCTCTGTTTCTGTGATTAAGGCATGCTGTAAGTTCCTTTATTTCAGTTAAGCTGTTTTACTCCCTTACATTTTTTTGCTTTTGTACCTGACTTCAGAGTTTTGTAACTGATCTGCTAACCCAGCAAAGTGGTTTAGATAGACTCGGCTGAGCTGGACCCTTAAAAGGATTTCCTCAGAGAATATTCTCGGAATCAGTTTTGGAATAATAGGATCATTACCCATGTTTTCCTTTTGATACCCCTGATAAAAACAAAACAATTACAGCGATTGATTCCCAGCCCTGCTATCCACAGGGGCAAAACCGAAGGAAAACTGAAATATATTAATTCTACCAATTAGACCTATCTGATAAGGTTCCAGAAATCAGTTTTATTTCCTTATTTACCATTATCAGCTCAGATTTTCATTATTGCATTCACTGCATTTTAGGTAATTTCTTCCATGCATTGGTAAAAGTGGTCTATTTTTCTTAACACTTATTAGCTGATTGTATAGGATAATAGTTTTAATAAAGTGCAGAATGTATTTTCTTCAAATATGCGTTGCAGTGACTACACCTAGTGATGTTACTTCGACGCTCCTTTTATCCTGAAAATAAATTGGGGATTTTTTTTAAAATCACACTTTAGCTCCAACTTCCTCTTCCTTGCTATGTCTTCTATTTTCCTAAAACCAAGGGCAACCCTCTTCCAGCTGCTTTCATTTCCGTTTTTAAAAGTAAAGCATTTTCCCTACAGAAAGGCAGCCTGTCAGAGAAGCCAGCAGTGGTAGAGACATGGAGTGGAGTGACATACAATTAAAATCAGGCCCTGCTCAGAAGAATAATACTGAGATTGATTTTTGTAAGAGTGGAAGCTTGCATTTTGGAGCCTCCTCTGTTTTGCAATGATACATGAACTTACCCAGTCATGGATGAATGTTCTCCATGAATTTGAGATCTTGATATGTTTATGAATTCTTGCTCAACATGCCATGTGTAAGGATTTTTTTTTTCAGATCTGTGCATCATGATCATATGAGTCATCCCTGTCTAATCAGTTTTGACATACACTTTGTTTCTTTAGCTCTGCAATGTTGTGTCACCAGAAGCAGAGGTAGCAGTTGCAATGCAAGAAAGCGCAGCAGGAGCATATCAATTACCTTGCACAAGGAGGGCTGAATGAGGATTATCTGTTTATAAAATCAGCTTGATTGTATCTACCAAGGTGTTTGGTTGTTAAATGGTTTCAGATCCAGACTTTTAAACCATTTCATTTGGGCATAAGGAAAAAAGTAACATATTCTTATGTGTGAGATGCAAACACTTTGTTTCACAAATCAAAGACTTTCATTCCCTTCAGGAATTAAAGATTTGCATTTCCTTCAGCTGCAAGAAAGTTGATTTGAACTCTGGAAATAGTTAATTGGACCAAAGGCTGGGCTTTACATATCAGGAATTATGAACCAAACAGATCTGACCAACTAATCAATTATATGTATTGTTGAAGGCTTTCACGGCCAGAATATGATGGCTGGTGTGGGTCTTCTGGGCTGTGTGGCCGTGTTCTGGAAGTTTTGTTTCCTAATGTTTCACCAGCATCTGCGACCGGCACCTTCAGAGGGCAGGAGCACAGACAGGAGCAGTTCTTTCTGTGCCCAGGATGATGTGACCCTGTTGTGGGTATTTACAGAGATCAGCAAGGTGCCTGAAGGGTGTGTGTGTGTGTGTGGGGGGGGGTTGGGTTAACGATTGGCTGCTTGTTTGGTATCAGAATATGTGTGTATCTTCCTGGGGGTTAGGCAGGGTTTTTCCATTGAGTTGTTAACGAGTGGCTGCTGAGGGTGATTAGCATGTTCATTGTGTGAATTGTTCACGCATCCACTAGGATGCTAATCACCCTCAGCAGCCACTCGTTAACAACTCAATGGAAAAACCCTGCCTAACCCCCAGGAAGATACACACATATTCTGATACCAAACAAGCAGCCACTCAGTAACCCCCCCACCCCCAATCCCCCCTTCCTCCCCCCTCGGATCTCTATAAATACCCACAAAAGGGTCACATCATCCTGGGCACAGAGAGAACCGCTCCTGTCTGTGCTCCTGCCCTCTGAAGGTGCTGGTCGCAGATGCTGGTGAAACGTTAGGAAACAAAACTTCCAGAACATGGCCACACAGCCCGGAAGACCTACACCAGCCATAATCAATTATATGTTTTAGTGGCATCCTTTTACAAATAGACCTTCTGATCCTGAAACTTTTCCCTTCACCCTAAGTGTGTGAGGACTTTTTGTCAAGTAAGCTTCAGTCTAGAAAAAAAGTTGGTTGTGCACCATCCCTTTCAAGAATGCCATAAGCAGGGATCCAAGTGAGGAGCCTGGGTTTTTCAAGATGAAAAAGTATTGCATAGTTTTTGCCTTTTTTATCTTCACAACAATTTTTACAGCACCCAATACAGATAGTGGTTTGTGCAATAAAATTTGCTAGCTATAGACAGTTATCAGATAATGACAGAGTCATTTCCAATCTTAATTGCTGCAAACAACAATGCCTTCTTACAGGATCACTAAAGTTTTCATGTGTGGAGTATTCATAAAATTGCCTAATTTCTTTACTGTCTAGCAAATAAAGTTATTTTTCTTGTCATGTAACCAATACTAATTTCCCAAAGCACTGAAGGCTTTAGATTTTAACATGATCTACCTCTGAAGTACTAAGTTGGCTCTAACCTGTACCTGTTCTGGCCTGGTGCCTCATCTTTCTTTCCTGATTCCATCCTGAATTCCATTCTAGATCTGCCAGATTCTCTCATATTCATCCATAAACTCTCCAAGGTCTTAGGCTTGATATCGTAGCAACTTTGGAGGACCTAAAAGACAAGGAAGAGCCAGGGGAGATCTTGGGACTGATGAAAGCCAGGAATCATTTGAGCACAGAATTATACCAGAAAACAGTTCCATATAGTGGAGAATATATGAAATGGGTTCAGCAGATTTTTCACTCTTCTTGCTTACTGTGGGGCATGAAACCAGTGGAGATTAGTTCTTTTCTTCTCCCATTTAGCTTTCAGAAGTTTATAATTTTAAAAAAATGTAGTTAATCAGGTAAGATACAAACCATGTACTCATTATGCAGTGGTATAATCCTATGCAGTTGATATACTCAGCAATAGCAGGCTCCAGAGGTTTATTTTGAGTTGTTTCTGTAATGGGAAATTGCTCTGATTCTGAAGGATGAACTTTAGGAAAGTTGCAGAGCCCCCTGGAGGAAGCTGATTATCTGGGTCTGTTTCAGAGGGGTTTCAGGCCAGGATTCAGTATTTCCGAAGGGGAATCGGTCACACCTGTTGATGATCTTTGGCAAGGCTTGGATGAGTGTAGTGTGTTCATCCTTGTGCTCCTTGATCTGTCAGCAGTTTTTGATACCATTGATTACAGTATTCTTCTGGATCAGCTGCAGACCTTGGGAGTGGGTGGCATGGTGTTATGGTGGTTATTCTCCTTTCTAAGCAGTCAGTTCCTGTCTGTATTGACAGGGGGGAGAAGTTGCACTTTCAACCCCTCATTTGTTCATTATCTACATTAAATTGCCAGAGGGGCTAATCTGTCAATTCAGGATCTGGTACCAATGTGCAGATGATACATAGTTCTGTATCTTGATCCCAGGCCAGCCAAGTGATGCCATTAATGTCCTGTCCCAGTGTCTGGAGACTGTGTGGATCCAGATGGGGAGGAAATGACTCAAACTCAATCTTACCAAGACTGAGAGGTGAGGTATTTTTGGGCCCCCCAGATCTGGAGCTCTTCCCTCTTTAGTCTGGGATGGAGTTGTATACCCTTCCCTCATTCAAGTCTGGTGAGCAGTCTGGGATTCTCTTAGACTCACAGCTTCGGCACAGCTTTATCTGGTATGCCAGTTGCACTCATTCCCAGATTGGGAGGCCCTTCAGTAGGTCAATGTAGAGGGTAGAGTGAATGGCCTTGAAGGATAGGAGGAAGAGCTGCTACTAACATAATGGTCAGATAAAAGCGGCCTAGGCCAGGACCAAGAAAATAATGTGAGTAAACATCTCAGACAAGTCCCTCACTAGTTCACATGAAGATAAAGGTAGGGAAGAGGGAAGTTCATTCAGATTTGCAAGATTCTGTTACTATACCTTTACAATAACAGTGGTACTGACCTACATGGCATTGGTTTCCTAGTCTGGTCTACCTTGAAGGGCTAACAATCTGTCATGCCCTAGTCACCTCATTATTGGATTATTGCAATGTGCTGTACATGGGCCTGCCCTTGAAAACCATTTGGAAGCTTCAATTGGTCGAGAATGCAGCAGCATGGACAATGTCAGGCATGTCTTGGTATGCATGAGTGGCAGCATATGCTCTATGAGCTGCATTGGTTGTCAGCAAACTTCCAGGTACAATTCAAGGTGTTGGTTATCACTTATAAAGCCCTCCATGGCAAAAAGCCAAGTTATTTGAGCAGATACCTCTCTCCCATGAGGTTTCTGCCCATCCATTAAGATCAGGTAGAGTCATTGTGCTTTGGATGGGTGTCATCTATTGGGACCCAGGAACTGTCTCTTTGTTACAGTGCCTGTTTTCTGGACTGATATCCCTACCAGGGATCTGGATAGCCTGCACCCTGATGATATTCTGGGAATCTTGGCTATTCTCCAGGCCTTTGAGTAGGGTGCTGTGGAGTTTTCTTTCTTGGTATATGGGATATGTTTATATGGAGACTTCAGGTTTTTCTCTTTATTGTTTTTTCTTGTTTTCAGACTGTAAGGTCCCCAGAGATGTTGTGAAGTCATGCAGCCTCTAAATCTAATAAACACAAACACACACACATACAGAGAGAGAGAGAGAACTCCAAATGTAAAGGAGAACAGGGATCCTGGTATAGAAATAGGCATATCAGCATATGGTGATTCCATAATAAATGGCATGCACTAAATCTACTTCTGTTTGTTTTACATATTTGTATCTCATTGTTCAGGGTACACTTGGAAAGAATATGGCATGCCCAAATGATAATGATAATAATAAAAATAATAACAATAATGATAAGTAATAGAAAATGAAGAAGCTAAAGTGCTCTGGGACTTTAGAATTCAAACAGTCAAGCACCTGCCACATAACACCCCAGACTTAACAACTGTTGATAAGAAAGACAAAAAAGTCTGGATATATTGCAATACCTGGGGACGGCAGAATAGAAGAGAAAGAACTGAAGAAAAACACAAAATACAAAGACCCCAAAATAGAAATAGAATGACTGTGGCAAAAGAAAGCAAAGATAGTACCAAAAGTGATAGGCACCTTGGGTGCAATCCCAAAACATCTGGAGCACCACTTGAAGACCATTGGCATTGACAAAATCACCATCAATCAATTGCAAAAGGCAGCTTTGCTTGGAACAGCTTATATCCTGTGACGATACCTTTCACACCATCAAACAACATCTGCCTATCCCAGGTCCTTGGGAAGGACTCGATAGGTGGATAAAAATGCCATATCCAGTCTAAACATCTGGCTGACTGTGTGACCAGCCATATAATAATATCCATTGTTGTTAAGATGCTGCTGCTTATTATCGTATGATGTTATGTGCAAACTGTATAACATTGACTAGAATGCATTCATGGCAAAGTAGTTCTATGTCTTTAATAACGTCCAGTGGCATCTGAGCAGCCTGTTAAACATGCTGATTTCTAGTATTGACTCAGTATCCTGACATTGTGAAAATATTACATGGATATTCTGTGAAGCCATACAAGTTCAGACACCCAAGGGGTAAAATTTATGCAAACATGAATCTGAGACTGAAATCTAAGTGGAAAAAAGATGCAAAGATAACATGTTTCTAGAAGAGTAGAATGCAAGAACCATTAAGGGTTTTGCTCCTTCCAGTGCCTTTGAAAATTAATACCTGATGTTTCTTTGACATGTATACATTTGTTTCTTACAAGACAGGTTGTTCAAACATCCCTAACAGCCGCCCAGAGTCCCCCATTGTGGGGAGATGGGCGGGGACAAAATAAATAAATAAATAAATAAATAAATAAATAAATAAATAAAAAATAAATAATGTTGCAAAGCAAACAGATTTCATGGAGTTTTATTGGTAGCATAACATAATAACTAGACTGTGTAGATCTATGGGTGCATGTTTTGTGTTCAAGATACTTTTAAAATGCTTAGTAAGGGTAAAGTAAAACTCATTTATTTATTTATTTGACTTGTTGCTGCCTGACATATGACTCTGGGTGGTTCACAATGCACTAAATAAGATAAAAACAATATAGTAATAACAAAACCAGACATGGAGAAAAGGAACAAGATGATGAACCTGGCAAACAATCCAAAACGTCTCATCAACATTGAACATCCAGTGAGGGAGGTTCCAGCCACCCTCGCCCCAGGCCTGGGAGATCAGCCAGGTCTTTATGGAATGGCACTCTTCCTCCCAATTTCTTAGTTTGGTAAGATCTGAGCTGTCTATAACTAACCAGGAAAAAAAAATCTTGGTTATAGGTGGTAGTAGATAATATGGTGGCAAGGTGTTTGGCAATATTATATGTTGCTGAATTAATGCTTTCTTACTAGCATGATAGGCTCATTTTCCAGGCTGCCCTTTCAACAGTCCCCAGGAAGATTAAGAACAGTTCAAAAGTTCACCAGGAAGGCAATACTTAACATCCCCCTGGGATGAGTTAGGGATTAGGAGTAAGACATCTACATCTCAAAGACTTTTCTAATCTCATCT